>NC_082621.1:3462989-3762989 GCF_030936135.1 Gavia stellata
TGGTGGCGGATCCCCCGGGGTGGGAGGAGCCCCCGGGGGAGCACCCCGGGGTGAGTGGAGCCCCCGGGGGGGGTGGAGGGAACGGGGGAGCACCCCGGGGTGAGTGGAGCCCCCGGGGGGGGTGGAGGGAACGGGGGGGGGTGGAGGGAACGGGGGAGCACCCCGGGGTGAGTGGAGCCCCCGGGGGGGGGGGGACATGGGATGGCTCCAGGGTTGGATCAGCCCCCGCGGGGGGTGGATGTGGGACCACCTCGGGGGTTGGATGGGGGATCGCCCCGGGGTGGGCTCAGCCCAGCCCCGGGGGTGGGGGCCCGGGGATCACCCCGGGGGGGGGGAAGCAGCCGAGGGTGGGGGAGAAGGCGGGATCGTGGCAGGGGGAGGGATCCATCGGATCATCGCGGGGCGTGGCGGGGGCGATCGCGGTGCGCGCGCAGAGGGATCCCCGGGGCGGGGGGGGGTGTGCGGGATCCCCCGGGGGGGGGCGACCGGATCCCGCGCCTGGTGGGGGGGAGGAGGAGGAGGAGGAGGAGGAGGAGGAGGAGGAGGCGGGGGAGGAAGGGGCCGGGCCGTCGGGCGGAGGCGGGGAGCCCGCACATGCCCTGCGCCGCCGGCCAGCGCCAGTCTCCTCCTCCGCCAGGCAGCAGGAACCGGGTGGGACCGAGCGCGGGCGGCCCCGGCGGCGCCTCCCCGGCCCCCTCCCGCCCCCGGTTCCCACCCGGGCGCCAGCGAGCCGCGCTCCGCCGCCTTCCCCCCCCACGCCCCCCCTCCAGCAGCCGGGCAGACAATGGAGGCGAGGCCGGGGGGCCGGGGGAGCCGAGAAGGGGCCGGGGGAGCCCGGCCCCTCTCCGCTCCCCCGGCCCCCCGGAGCGATGCGGTGCGCCGCGGCTCCCCCCCGCTTCCCCCCCCCCCCCCCCCCCGGCGCCGCGGCTTCCCCATCCGCCATCCCCCCGTCGTTACCGGCCGGCGCGGCCGCTCTCCGCCGCGGCACACAATGGCCGGGCTGCGCCCGCCTCCGCCCGCCGCTCCTTCCCCTCCACCCGTGCAGCCGGCGCGGTTATAAAGCCGAGACAAACCCACCTCTCCGGGCTGCAAGGGGGAGGAGGAGGAGAGGAGAGAAGGAGGAGGAGGAGGTGGTGGTGGAAGGAGGAGGAGGAGGGGGGGGGAGCTCTAGCCGAGCCGCCGCAGCCCCAGCCCCGCGCCGGAGCCGCTGGGGGAAGAAGAAGAAGAAGGAGGAGGAGGAGGAGGGGGAAGGGGGGGCGGGGATGCCCGGCTGGGGGCGGCCGGGCAGCTGCAGCGAGCCGGGCGAGGGCAGCGCGACCTCCCCGCACCGACCCCCGGGGAGCGGCTCCTACCCAATCCACCCCCCCTTCCCACCACCGCCGCCCCCTCCTCTCCTCTCCTCCCCCCCCCAGCTCCGCGACCCCTCCTCGAGCCCAGAAACACCCACCCACCCAGCGGGGGGCTGGAGCCCCGCTCCCGGTCCGGAGGGAAGAAAGGAAGAAAGAAGGGGGGAAGAAAGGCGAAAAAAAAAAAAAAAGGGGGGGGGGGAAGGGGAGGAAAAAAAAAATATATATAAAAAGAGAATGGGGGGGGTTAAGGCGCGGAGGGGGGGAGCGGACGAGCCCGGGCACGCACCCGCCGGAGCGCGGCGCCGAGCTCCCCGCCGCGGCGCGGGACTCACCCGGGCTGGGGAAAAACAACCGCCCAGCGCTGGAAGCCTGCCCCCGAAATCCAGCTGCGGCAGCCGGGGAGGGAGGGAGGGCGAGCGGGAAGGAGGGAGGGAGCGAGGAGGAGGAGAGGGAAGGGAAGGGAAGGGAAAGGAGGGAGGGGGGGCACACCGAGGCCGCCGAGCCGTGCGCTCCCCCCCGCCCCGAGCCCCAGCGCGGTGCCCCCCGCCGGCGCGGAGCGGGCCGGAGCGGGCGGGCGGGCGAGCCCCGGCGGCGGCTTCCTGCCCGCGGGGCCTGCGCGCAACCGAGCCCTTTTTGTTCCCCTTCTCCTTCCCCAAAAAAAAACCCCACCGCCAAACCCCAACCCCACCGTTTTCTCCAAAAAAAAAAAACCCACCCCACAAACCCTTCGGCGGGTGCGCAACCCCCTCTTCCCGGCGGAGCGGCGGCGGGCGCCTTACCCAGCCCGGTGCGCGGCGGCGGGAGCCCGGGGAGGAACAAAGCGCCTCCTCCAGCCCCGCCGGCGGAGCGGCGCGGCGGCGAATGGCGAGCCCGGGCGGCGCGGCACGGCGCGGCACGGCACGGCGCGGCGCGGCTCCCCCGGCGCAGGCACGTACCTGCGGGGCCCGCGGCTTTGGGGGGCCGCGGCTCGGCGGGGCCGGGGCTCGCTCGGCGGGGCCGGGGCGGGGAAGCGGCGGTTGAACGGCGGCCAGCTCTGCAGCGCTGGCCCCGGGCGTGGACGCGCTCCAGTCCCCGCAGAGACGATCGCGCTTTCCCCCGCCTCCATGGCGCTGCGTTCGCTCTTCCAATCAGCCGGGCTCTGAGCGCCGGGGTCCGCCGCCAGCCTCCGCCGCTCCCCAAGCGGCACCGCCGGCCGCCGCCGCCGCCCCGCGCTCCCGCCGCTTTCGCCGTGTTTTTTATTGCTCTTTGCTTTTGCAACACTGTGGCGAGAAGAAAAAGAGGAGGAGGAGGAGGAGGAAGGAGAGAGGAGGGAAGGGGGGGGGAAAGGGAGGAAAAAAAAAAAAAAAAAAAATCTCCTTACATGTGCAACAATCCTCGCCCGGCGTTTGCATAAAAAAAAAAAAAAAAAGAGGGAAAAAAAAAAAAAAAGAGAAGGGGGGGAAGCGGAGGGGGGGGGAAGCCGAGCCGAGCCGCCTCCCGCCCCGGCGGGTCCCCTCCGAGGCGGCGGGGCCGCGCTCCCTGCCCGCCCCGCGGCCCCGGGCAGCCCCGGAGCGCCGGGGCACGGCCGCGGTGGGGGATTTCCCGGCGGGGCGGGCGAGGGGCAGTTTCCTCCCCTCCCTCCGCTCCCCTCTCCCTTTCTCCTCTCTCTCTCTCTTAATTTTTTTAATGCAATTTCTCCAACTCCACCTTTGTTGTGCTGGGCGTCATTCCCCGCAGCCAATCCCGGCCGGGCAGCTGCCTGCAAATTACCGGCCATCCCAAGCTGCCTGCAAATTACGGGCCATCCCAGGCTGCCTGCACACTACCGGCCACCCCGGGCTGCCTGCACGGTACCGGCCGCCCCGCCGCCACTCGCTTGCTCGCTCGCTAACCGGCCGGCCGGGGCTGGCTGCGCGCTACGGGCCGCAGGCCGCCCGCACGCACGCCACGGCTGCTACAGGCCGCCAACGCGTTCCCGGCTGCCCGCGCGCTACCGGCGAGCTCCGGCCATCTGCACGCTGCCGGCTGCCTGCGCGCTACCGGCGAGCTCCAGCCATCTGTGTGCTGCCGGCCATCCGCACGCTACTGGCGAGCTCCGGCCATCTGCGCACTGCCGGCCATCCGCGCGCTACCGGCGAGCTCCGGCCATCTGCGCGCTGCCGGCCATCCGCGCGCTACCGGCGAGCTCCGGCCATCTGCACGCTGCCGGCTGCCTGCGCGCTACCGGCGAGCTCCGGCCATCTGCACGCTGCCGGCTGCCTGCGCGCTACCGGCGAGCTCCGGCCATCTGTGTGCTGCCGGCTGCCTGCGCGCTACCGGCGAGCTCCGGCCATCTGCACGCTACCGGCTGCCCGCATGCTACTGGCGAGCTCCGGCCGTCTGCGCGCTACCGGCTGCCTGCACGTTGCCGGCCATCCACGCACTACCGGCGAGCTCCGGCCATCTGCGCGCTACTGGCTGCCTGCGTGCTACCGGCGAGCTCCGGCCATCTGTATGCTACCGGCTGCCTGCGAGCTCCGGCCATTTGCACGCTGCCGGCCATCGGCACATTACCGGTGAACTCCGGCCATCTGCGTGCTACCGGCTGCCCGCGCGCTACCGGCGAGCTCCGGCCATCTGCACACTACCGGCTCCCGCACACTACCGGCGAGCTCAGGCTGTCTGCATGCTACCGGCCAGGCCGGCACAGGCACCTCCGGCAGGCACCTGCCACGAGGCAGTGGGGAGCAGGAGGCGGTGGGGAACCTCCCCCCGGGATGCAGGATGAGGCCTGGGAACACAGGGTCAGGTCCCGGGGCTGCCCGGCTTGGCTGGCTGCGGGCGCCTCCCAGGCCGGCTGAACGGGAACGGCCAAAATCCAGGGAATTTTCACCCCTGTTTATATGGGGGGAAAAAAAAAAAGCCCCAAATCTGGGTGCAATTGGCCCCCCAGGCTGATTTGGGGGTGTGGGGGTGGTGACGGAGGGAAGTCCGGCTGTGCAAGTGGCTTATTTGGGCCTTATTCCCAAGCGAAGGATCAGCCGGACGGCCCCTCCGCCACGTCCTGCAGTCCTGCCTCCAGCCGGCACGGCCGCCAAGGTGTGCCAAGCCGCGCCAGCCGGCTTCAGCGCCGAGCAGTTAATCCCTCCAGTGAAAGCTTAAAAAAAAACCCCACATATATATTTATTCTGCATGGAAGAGGCCCTCCACTGAGCTGTTTTTCCTGGTCTAAATTAGGTGAAATGTCACTGTTTTGCAAGAAGGAAAAAATTGCAAAAGAAAAAAAAAAAACCCACAACAAAATATTTGGAGACAAACGGGCCAAACACGTGAAAATCAACATTTTTAATTTTTAACTTTTTTTGTTTTTGAACCAAAAAGCCATTTTGGATGGGGAGTGCAACCGCGCTGCGGCCCCGATGGCAGCACAGATTCCCCCCTGCAATGCGGTTGTGTGGCTTTTGCCCCCCAGGAGGGACGCCGGAGCCCTGGAAATCAGCCCCAAACCCTGCAGCAGGTGGGCCAGAACCGGGGACCCCTCAAATACGCGCCCCAAACGCTCCCCTCCTTGCTCTGTGCCCTCTCCGGGGCCTGCTTCTTACCAAGGGGATTTTTTAATCGCGGTTATTTCTGTAGATGAGTATTTTTTGCAAATAAAGGTGCAGTAAGACAGCGCAACTGCAGAGCCTTTTTTTGGGAGGGGGGTGTTGGCATTTTCACTTGTTCAGTGCACAAACGCTAACGGAAAGCTTTCCGCTGCACACCCCGAGGAGGTGCAGGGCTGTCGCAGGCATGCGGTGGCCCTGCCTGCATCGGCAGGGGTGCAGGCAGCGCAGCCGAGGGCAGCTGATGGCACGAAGCACCCAGCAATGCTGCGAGCACCCTGCATCCTGCGAGCACCCAGCATCCCACCAGCACCAGTGCTCTCCCATTCCGGGGGTGATGCTACGACGTGACCCAGCTCTTCAGCTCCGTGCTCCTCATTAGCAAACCTATTAATGAGTATTTTTTTTTTTCCCCTTTGCAACTCACGCCCTGCCAGGAGCCGCTGCCGCAGGTCCCTGCCACGCATCACCCCCCCAACCGCATTTTGCTGGGCTAAGTCAAGCTCAAATGAGAGCTTGACCTAAATCCCCCCCCCAAACCAGGCTGGATCCCGCGGCAGTGACCTCACTGACATCTCCCGGAGAAGCAAAAACTTCCCAGGGCGGGAAGCGAGAAGGACGGGGTGCAGGCAGGCTGCCCCGGCAGCAGGCAGATGCCTTCCCCCATTACCAGCGTGGCAGCACCGGGTTTCGGAGGCAGGGATCGCAGCAGCGGGTCCGGCCGGCGGCAGCAGCGTGCGGAGCCCTCCTGATGGCACCCAGCGTGGCTTGCCCACGTGAGGCCGGCAGAAGGACCGGCAGCTGCTGGATCTGCAGGCCTTGGGCTGGAAAATCCCAGCCACGTACCTCCATCTCCAGAAAACAACGTCTGGCAGCTACGCTGGGCTCAGAAAAAGCCGGAGACAGCGACGGGATTTATCCCAGCGCCACGGAGAGCCTTTGGGGTCACGGTCAGGAGCAGTGGCAGATGCTGACCCCAATGCCTGCCCCATAGAAGGGCTCAGGGCAAATGGGCGCATCCCTTCCCACGGCCCTATTTACAGAGCTGGGCCACGGGCAGGTGTCTTCCGTGGGACAGCAGTGATTGCGCTCGTTAATGGGATTACGGGTAATCGGGGTCCATTTAGCGCCAGCGTGGTCTGGGGTCTGCTCTGCAGCGTGTGACAACGTCCCCGGGCGGGTGGCTCAGCGTGTCCCCCCCCGGAGCGGGGACAGCCGTGGCCGTGTGGCTGGCAGCAATAGGGCAGCACCCTGGGGTGCAGGGGGGGCGAGGGGGGGCTGAGCATCCCGGGATGGCCACAGGGAGCAGCCTGGGATGGCTGCAGCGAGCAACCTGGGATGCCAGGATGCAGCAAGCATCCTGGGATGGCTGTGGGGAGCATCCCGGGATGACCATTGAGAGCATCCCGGGATGGCCGCAGGGAGCATCCGGGGATGACTGCAGTGAGCACCTCAGGGTGCTGGGATGCAGTCACCATCCCGGGATGCCATGGCAAGCATCCTAGTACAGCCGCACTGAGCATCCCCGGATGACCATGGGGAGCATCCCAGGATGGCTGCACTGAACATCCCAGGATGGCTGTGGGGAGCATCCCAGGATGGCTGCAGTGAGCATTCCGGGATGCTGGGATGCAGCAAGCATCCCAGGACGCTATGGCAAGCATCTTGGTAAAGCCGCACTGAGCATCCCGGGATGGCTGTGGGGAGCACCCTGGGATGACCATGTTGAGCATCCCAGGGTGGCTGCAGTGAGCATCCCGGAATGACCATGGCAAGCATCCCGGGATGGCTGCACTGAACATCCCAGGATAGCTGTGGGGAGCACCCTGGGATGACCATGTTGAGGATCCCGGGATGGCTGCAGTGAGTGTCCCGGAATGACCATGGCGAGCATCCCGGGATGGCTGCACTGAACATCCTGGGATGGCTGTGGGGAACATCCCTGGATGACCATGTTGAGCATCTTGGGATGGCTGCAGCGAGCATCCCGGGGTGCTGGGATGCAGCGATCATTCCAGGATGCCATGGCAAGCATCTTGGTAGAGCCACACTGAGCATCCTGGGACGGCTGTGGGGAGCATCCCTGGATGACCATGGGGAGCAGCCCAGGATGGCTGCAATGAGCATCCCGGGATGGCTGCAATGAGCATCCCGGGATGCTGGGATGCAGCAAGCATCCCAGGACGCTATGGCAAGCATCTTGGTAGAGCCACACTGAGCATCCCGGGATGGCTGTGGGGAGCACCCTGGGATGACCATGTTGAGCATCCCAGGGTGGCTGCAGTGAGCATCCCGGAATGACCATGGGGAGCATCCCAGGATGGCTGCACTGAACATCCCGGGATGGCTGTGGAGAGCATCCTGGGATGACCATGTTGAGCATCCCGGGATGGCTGCAGCGAGCATCCCAGGGTGCTGGGATGCAGCGAGCATCCCAGGATGCCATGGCAAGCATCTTGGTAAAGCTGCATTGAGCATCCTGGGATGGCTGTGGAGAGCGTCCTGGGATGACCATGTTGAGCATCCCGGGATGGCTGTGGGGAGCATCCCTGGATGACCATGGGGAGCAGCCCAGGATGGCTGCAATGAGCATCCCGGGATGGCTGCAATGAGCATCCCGGGATGCTGGGATGCAGCAAGCATCCCAGGACACTATGGCAAGCATCTTGGTAGAGCCACACTGAGCATCCCGGGATGGCTGTGGGGAGCACCCTGGGATGACCATGTTGAGCATCCCAGGGTGGCTGCAGTGAGCATCCCGGAACGACCATGGGGAGCATCCCGGGATGGCTGCACTGAACATCCCGGGATGGCTGTGGAGAGCATCCTGGGATGACCATGTTGAGCATCCCGGGATGGCTGTGGGGAGCATCCCTGGATGACCATGGGGAGCAGCCCAGGATGGCTGCAATGAGCATCCCGGGATGCTGGGATGCAGCGAGCATCCCAGGACGCCATGGCAAGCATCTTGGTAGAGCCACACTGAGCATCCCAGGGCGGCGGGGGCAGACACCTCCAAAGGATGCCGCTGCTCTTTTAGGGGGGCAATTAAATAAGGCGACCCCCCAGCAAATGCCCAACCGGAAAGAAAAACCCCACTTCCTTTCTGATTTTATTAATTTCTTTATTAAAGCCTGATACAGAGGTGGGTGGGGAAAGGAAGGGAAAAAAAACCACCAAAGCTCGCAGCATTGTTTATTTCGGACATATAATTAATAAATCTAAACCAACCCAAACATGAGGCAGCGCAGCCCCGGGCACAGCTGCCCCCCCCCGCCATCCCCCATGCTGATTTTGGGGTCCCCCCTGCTCCGATTTATGCAAAAAGGAGCAAATTCGCAGCCTGATCGGGTACGCTGCGCCCTGGCTGGATCCGGCCCTTGGGTCTGACCAGGGCAGGATCAGCCCCGGCAGAAGCGGGGGGATGCTCGGCCGGTTTGGGAGCAATCCCGGCAGAAACGGGGCAAGACGCGGTCAGCAAGCAAGGGAAAAATCAAGGAAGAACTACACGGATTTAACTGAAACGCTAAAAAAATAACGAGGAATGATACTAACACCAATTCATCGGTTAAACGATGCTGCCGGACTGGTCCGTAGAGTTTAGGCCCTGACCAGGATCCTTTAAAATAAGCCTTTCCAGAAAACTGTAAATTTTTATATAGTTTCTCTCTAGTATATACACACACACGCACACGGCCCCCGCTGCGGGCGGGAGCACAATCAGCCTTTAGAAATAAATTACAAACTCCCCCCAGTCGCTAGCATCAAATATACAGATCACTTCTTGCAGCTGCTTTTTTTTTTTTTCTTTTTTTTTCTCATTTTTTTCTTTTTTAAGGTGCTTTTTGGGCCTTTTTTGAGATTTGCGTTTGGTTCTGAGTGAATCCTACCTGCGAAGCATCGGCATAATTTTTTTTTGATGTTTTTAGCATGATTATCTTCATTGCAAATATATAAAACCCCCTCGCTGGACTATTTACATCCCGACCCTGGGAGATGCTGGGAGTGGCCGTGAGCGCAGCGGAGCAGCCGGGATGCTCTCTTCGGAGCAAATGATGGAGAAAGGGAGGAAAAAGGGCTCTGTGGGGCGAAGGGTCTGTCCCAGTTTCCGCTCGTTAGCGCTGAAAGTTCGTCTAGGGAAGAGGGGCCGGGCAGGGGGGAATGGGGGGACCCCGTCCCGCTGCATCCCCGTGCCCGCTGCGTGGCCCGGTCTCTGCCTTCCTCCTCCCTCCAGGCTCGGGTGTCTTCCTCTGGCTCCTCGGGTGCCCGGTCACGGCCCCGGGGTGGCCTTGGGGACAGGACGGTGACACAGGGCACGGGCCATCCCGTCCTGCCACGGGGTGGGGGGCAGCCCGTGAGACCCCCCAGCCTGGGCAGCCTCTTCCCCAGCGGGTGGCAAAGTGCGGGTGGGATCACACCATCCAAAATATTTTAAAAAAAAGCAAAAAAAGGGGGGGGGGCAAAAAAAGGCTCCATTCACAGGGTGCGCAGGTGGGGACTGGGGCTCTGAGGCCGTGTCCCCATGTCCCCCTCCGTCGCCCAGCGCCCCGGGACGGCAGCAGTGGAGCTACAAGCGGGTGGGTGTGGGGGGCCGGGGGGGCGCGGGGCCATCCGGGGGGGCGGGCGGCAGCAAGCCCTTAGCTGGGCATCTGCACCTCGTTGTACACGTCCACGCCCTCCGTCTCTTCGAAGGTGACCACCGCGTCATCCGCGTCCAGCTGGAGGAATGGGAGAGGGCGTTAGGTGGGACGGGGATGGGGACAGGGTGGGGATGGGGACGGGGATGGGGATGGAGACAGGGATGGAGATGAGGATTGGGATGGGGACAGGGAGAGGATAGGATGGGGACAGGGTGGGGACAGGGAGGGGTCAGGGATGGGGACAGGACTGAGGACAGGGACAGTGATGGGGATGGGAATAGGGGCAGGGATGAGGTTGGGGACAGGGACAGGAGTGGGGATGGGGACAGGAATGGGGCTGGGGACGGGGATGACGATGGGGACTGGGATGAGGATAGGGACAGGGATGGGGTTGGGGATGGGGATGGGGACAGGGGCAGGGACAGGGATGAGGATGGGGACAGGGACAGGGGTGGGGATGGGAGCAAGGATGGGGATGAGGATGAGGATGGGACAGGGATGGGGATGGACACAGGGACGGGGACCACGGTGGCTCCCAGCCCGTGCCAGGGCTACGTACGCATTTGAGCTCAATGTCCCGAAAGATCTTGGGCAGCAGGAAGCGCCGCAGGGGCACGGTGAGGATGAGGACGAAGGGCAGCGCCAGCGAGGCCGGGGTGGACTTCACCACCCACAGCAGCACGAGGACGACGATCTGGGTGAAGGTGAAGAGGTGCAT
Organism: Gavia stellata; assembly: GCF_030936135.1. Lineage (NCBI taxonomy): Eukaryota > Metazoa > Chordata > Aves > Gaviiformes > Gaviidae > Gavia > Gavia stellata. The sequence goes on from NC_082621.1 coordinate 3,473,260, forward strand.
CCGCCAAGTCTTCACCTGCGAGACGAGGAGCCCAGCGGGGTCAGGGTGGTGGGTCCAGCACCCAGCACCCTTTCCAGGGTGCTGGGTGCTGGGTGGGGGGGGCAGGACCGGTGGCCCAAAGAGCCCAGTGAAGGTCAGCACCGAAGGAGGAGGCTCTCTGGGGAGCCCCAAGCAATTGCAGGCAGCACCGTGGCGTGCTGCAGCCCAGGACACCCCCAAGCCCACAGCCACCCGGCCGGGTGACACAGGGCTCACTCACCCGGGTGACGTAGGGCTCGCTGGGGTGGTACTTGGGTGGCATCAGCAGGAGCAGGATGCGGTCAAAGAGCTGGATGCCGAAGAGGGAGGTGACGCCCATGTAGAGGAAGATGCCGAAGAGCACGGCCAGCGGGATGTACTTCAGGACGGGCTCCATGAGGATGGAGATGCCTGCGGTGGAGAAGGAGAGGTCAGGGAGAGCTGTTGGGGGCACCCAGCCCTCGCTGCCCGGGGTGGGGGGCACCTGCACAGCTCACCGATGAGCACGGCCACCACGAAGCCGCTGATGCGCTGTTCCTTCACCTCCAAGATCTGGGACTTGTCGCCGGGAGCGGAGGACTTGCTCATGACGGTGAGGGCGTTGGCGTGGGTGATGGTGCGGACGGTGGTGGCGCTGAGCCAGGGCATGCCGAAGAGGGCGGCCAGCCCGCCCATGGCCACGATCAGCAGCAGGTCCAGGTGGAAGCCGGAGCCCTTCACCAGCTTCCTCTCGGGCTTGCTGACGATGAGGCTGCCGGGGACAGAGGGGGAAGAGTCGGTGGTGGGATGTCCCCTTCCATCCCTGTCCTGCCAGGCACCCCGCAGCCCTCCCCTCCCTCCCCATACCCCTCCCCGTCCTCACGTGGTGATCTGCGTCTCGAGGAAGATGAGGATGAAGACCAGGAGGGCAGGTATTGCGGAGGCGAACATCATCCAGATGGGGAAGGCGATGTTGTTCCCCATGGGGTTGATAAACCAGCCCCGGGCGGACGCGTTGGTCACCTCCAGCCCTTTGGGGACATTCAGTTTCTGGATGGGAGCAGAGATGGGGCAGTGAGGGGACGGGGCACAGGGATGAGCACCTGGCTCCATGTCCCCTTGTTGGGGACACCCGTCCCCCCCCAGCCCTGCCCTCCCGCTGCTCCCGGACCTGTGTGTACGTGTCCTTGATGAAGAAGTCGACCAGCGCCATGATGAAGATGGAAATGGGCACCCCGAAGTCCCCGATCAAGCGCCGGGCCTACGGTGACACCGTGACCGTGTTAAACCCGCCTGCGTCCCCAACCGGCCGACGGTGTCCCCCCCGTCGTGTCCCCACTGGCAGTGAGCTCTAGCAAAGACCTCCAGAGGAGCATGCAATGAGTTTGCACTGTCTCAGCCAGTCCCTCTCGGGAAACCGCCGAGCCCCCATTTTGCCCCCAGCGCTGCCCCCGGGTCCAGTAGGGTGGGGGGGACGCCACCGTGCCCCCCCTGTCCTCACCTTGCCAGGCAGGAAAGCGCTGTTCTTGAACTTGCGGAGGAAGAAGGCCAGGAAGAAGGTTCCGGCCATGAGGACAAGGGACAGCAGCGCCGTGTTGGGCTCCGGCACTTTGGGTTCGAACACGGATTGCACGTTGTAATGCCGCTTTAGTGGGTGATCCTTAAAGATCTGGGGAGGGAAGGGGAGAGGGTCAGGGAGGATGGGATCCCCCCGCACCCCTCCTGCCATGCCGGGATCCCCACGGCACCGTCCCGGCAGGTGCCTGGGTGTGGGGTGCGTGCCAGGGTGACCGGCCAGGCTGGGAGGTTGGCACACGGTGAGCAGGGGGTTATTTTTAGGCTCGGTTTTCTCCACGTTCCGTCAGAAATGGGCCTGGAGCAGGGGCTGGGTGGCACGGCGGGGACCGACGAGCGTGGTCCTGCTACGGACCATGCGTCACCCGGGGTGTTTGGGGCTGTGCTGCGCTCGCAGTGGGGTGCACGAGGGCACCTCAGTGTGATGGGGGTCCAGGGTGTGACGGGGCATGTGTCCTGCCTGTCACCTCTCCAGCACCAGAGATGTCCTTGTGGACACTCAGTGAGTGGGGTGACGCTGTCCCATTGCTCCCGGCCACCCAGAAAGGGTCTGAGCCAGGGGACAGGGGAAGAAATCGGGGCTCTCCAGGCAGTTCCTGGGCAAGGAACATGTTTGCTGCAGCCCAGGTGGGACATCTGCCGGGGCTTCACTTCCCTGCCCCAAAATCCCCCTGCGGAGAGAAGCACGAGCTGGGAAACACCTGGGAAAGGGGAGAAAACGCTGGGAGATGGGCTCCATCTTTCGCCTGCATCCCTCACCCAGCTCCCACCGTTTCTATGGAAACCCGGGCGATGACCACAACCTGTGGCCCCCCTGCCCTTCCCCGCCCTGGGACCCCCGCGCCCCTCACCGTGGTGAGCTTGGCGAAGGTCTCGTAGATGAAGATGAGGGAGATGAGGAAGGAGAAGATCTCCTGGGTGTAGCGGGACAGGTAGCGCACCAGGACGCTGCCCTCAAAGGCCACCACCACCAGCACCAGCAGGATCAGCCAGAAGCCGATCCAGACCCGGCCCACGATGTACTCCATGCCATTGTCGCTGCAGAACTGGGGAGCCAGAGGGCACAGCCCCGTCAGCCCCCCCGGAGCACCCGGCACGGGCACCCAGCTGGGCTGGACCCCGGGGTCCCACGGTGGCCCTGCGCCTCCTGCCCGGGGGCTTGGGGGTGCTGGGATGGGGATGGCAGTACCCCAGTGTGGCAGAACCCCTGTGGGATCACCCGCCTGGCAGCACCCCAATGGCAGCACCTGCCTGGCATCGCCTGCGTGGCGTCACCCACGTGGTGTCAGCTATTTGGCATCACCCACATAGCATCACGCACCTCACGTCACCCCGTGCCATCACCCAGATGGCTCTACCTGCATGATATCACCCATGTGCCATCACCCATGTGCCATCGCCCACGTGGCATCACCCATGCAGCATCACCCATGCGCCATCCCACCAGTGCCATCCTGCATCTGGCATCACCCCTGTGCCATCACCCATGTGCCATCACCCACGTGACATCCCCTCATGGCAGCACCCCTGTGCCACCACCCGCGTGCCAGCACCCCGTGCCTCTGCCGAGGCTGGTGGGGACGCATGAGCACGCTGCGGGGACTGCCAGCGGTGGGTGGGGGGCACCCAGGGGTGCGGGGGGGCACCCACCGTGTAGAAGGCTTCCTCAAAGACGAGGAGGGGTCCCGAGAAGCCGATGACGAGCAGGGGCTGGGCGCTGAGGAAGCTGAAGAGGATGCACTGCACAGAGGTGGAGATGAGCAGCTCCGACACCCCCATCATGCCCTTGGTCTTCTCACCTGGGGGGGGCAGAGCCGGTGGGTGCTGGGGGGGACACAGTGCTGTGTCCCCCCATCTCAAACTCCTTGGCACCAGGATTAGGGGGTGCAATAACCCCCCCAGGAGCATCCCCAGGGGATGGTGCTGCAGGCAGTGGCACCCCACTCCCCCAGCCCCCAGCCCTGTGTCCAGCTGGGGGACGTCCCCGTCCCCCGGCATGTCCCCAGCCTGTCCCCCCCATTACTCAGCAAGCCTCCAAAGGTGACAGCAGGTGACAGCGCCGCAAAGTAGATGAAGATGATGGCGGCCAGGCACTGGGGGCTGCAGGCATCCCTGAGGTCGCTGAGATATTTGGGGTACCGGCGGCGGATGTCCCGCACCAGCCCCCCAAAAGGTCGCCCTGTCCTGCGCAGGGGGTCGTCATCCTCCGGTGCCGGTGCCTCCAGCCCTGGGGACACAAGCAGGTGGCCATGGGGGGACATCGCGTGCAAGGGGGGGTGTCCCACCAGCCACAGGGATGGGGGACCCCGGGCGAGCCAGGGTGGTCCCCGCCGTACCCAGGTCTTTTAGGAAGTCCTCGCCCGGCACCTTCTCGGGGGGCTGGTAGCGGCGGCGGAGCAGCTCGTGCTGCAGCGGCACCAGGCTGCGGAGGAGCTGCTCGCTCGGGGTCTCGGTGGGTGGCAGGACGATGCTGGCCTCCAGGAAGTCCTCCACCCCCCGCAGCAGGTCCTGGCGGCCCTCGGCCAGGTAGGCGTCCCGGCGAAAGACCTGCGGGGTCACACAGGGACAGGGGCTCAGTCGTCTCCGGCACCCTTGGGTGCTGCTGGGCACCCGCCTGGCCCCTGAGCATCCCCACAGGGATGGGGCGTTGTGGGGACATGGGGACATGGGGGCATGAGGATGAGGGGGGGCATGGGGATACAGGGACTTGGGGACGGGGGCATGTGACCACAGGGGCATGGGGAGATGGGGATAAGGGGGGACATGGGGGATATAGGACCGCAGGAGCATGGGGACACGGTTGCTTGGACACATGGGGACAAGGGGACATTTGACCTCAGGGGCATGGGCACATGGGGACACAGGTGCATGTGGACATGGGAGCGTGGGGCCACAGGGACACAGAAGTGTGGGGACAGGGATGCATATGGACATAGGGACAGGGGTGCATGTGGAGATGGGGACATGGGGACAGGGATGCATGGGGACATGGAGACCCAGAGGGATGAGGACACAGGTGCGTGGGGACAAGGGGTCACAGTGGCATGGCGACACAGGGACACGAGCACAGAGAGGGACGTGGCACAGCTGGACGAGTCCTGTTAGAGGGTGCAGCCCCAGGGCTGGGGACTTCGGGGTGCTCAGGGGGGCTGGCACCCCGGACGGCACTGCTGGTGGCGGTGGCAGTGCCGGTGGCGCTGGCGGGTGAGCCGTACCCTCTCGGACATCATGGTGGCGACGGCACGGCCGATCTCGTGGTAGCTGATGTGGGGGCTGTCGGGGCCCAGGACCACGAAGAGGAAGCGCACGGGCAGGGACACGTCGAGGACGGCGTCCAGTGTCACTGCGTCCTTCAGGCGCACGAAGGCCAGCGTCGGCTGCTCCAGGAAGGCTGCGCAGCCTGGGGGGAGGACGGGACGGGACGGGGGTCACGGGGGGCCGGGTACAGGGACAGGAGGCACAGGGACATGAGGCACGTGGACATGGGGATGCAGGAGCATGGGGACACGGGGTTATGGAGACATGGGGACAACAGGAGCATGGGGACATAGGGACATTGGGATATGGAGACAAGGGGACACAGGGGTGCAGGGACAGAGTTATTTGGAGACAAGATGACACAGAGGCATGGGGATGTGGGGGGACATGGGGAATGGGACAGGGGCACACAAAGGCATGAGGACACAGGGGCACATGGACACGGGGGCACAGGGACATTGGGACATGGGGACACAGGGGTAGGTGGACATGGGAGCACAGGGACATCAGGGCATGGGGACACAGGGGGACAGGGGACAGAGAGACATGAGGACACGGGGGCACAGGGGAGTGGAGAAATGGGACAAGAGGACAAGGGACATGGGGACACGGGGCCCAGAGAGCAGCACTGAGCGGCAGCAGGCGGCAGCGAGGGCTGAGGACGGGGAGAGTCAAAAAAGGCGCAAGAAAAGCAGCGAGTGAGCGAGCAGGCAGACACCAAAGCTCCCGCTGTGCACCCTGGCCCCGCACCCCCCGTCTTCGCCCTTCACCCACCACCCCAACCCTGCACCCGCAGCCCCGCTGACCACTCACCCACGAGGACCAGCGTGGCCTCGGCATCCTCGGGGACCTTCTCGGGGAGCTGGGGTTTAGTGGACCCACTCGGGCTCTGTTGCAGGCAGATGGATGGCAGGAATCAGCCAGCCATCCTCGGTGGCTGTCCCCTGCGTGTCCCCCTCCGTCCCCTGCATGTCCCCCGCCATCCCCTGCGTGTCCCCCTCTGTCCCCTGCAAGCCCAGCTCCCTTGCTACCACCATCCCATGGCGGTGCCTCCCCTGCTTGCATGTGTGCACATGTGCATGCATGCGTGTGCACCCATGTGTCTGCACGTGCCTACAAGTGTGCAGGTATGTGCGTGCATGCGCGTGCATGCACGTGCATGTGCCTGAACAAGTGTGCGCATGCGTCCATGCGTGTATGTGCAAGTGCATGTGTGCACATGTGTGGAGGGTGAGAGGAAGCGGTGTGCATGGGAGTTTGGGGGGGTGTTTTTGCTTGTGCGTGCTCGTGTGAATGCATGTGGATAGGTGTGCAAGTGTGCACGAGTGTGTGTCAGTGGGTGCGTGTCCTCCCCGGGGGGTCCCTGCGAGAGCCTGCGCACCTCCTGGTGTGCAACTGCCTGGTGTGTGCACCTGCGTGTGCCAACATGTGTGTGCCCACACACGTGTGTGTGTGCACGTGCACCTCGTGTGCATCTCCCAGCAGCCCTCCCCACACCCTGGCCGGACCCAGCCCCCCCAACCCCTGCCCCTCACCACCCCCTTGCCCCCCACTGCAGCCCCGTCCCCGCTCGCCTGCTCGGTCCCGGCCAGCCTGCGCAACTCCAGGGGCTGCTGCTCCCGCAGCAGCGGCTGCTCCGTCTCTGCCCGGCCCGTGCCGGAGCGCTGCAGCTGCGCCAGCGGCAGGGTCCTGACCGACTCGGCCTCGCTGGGGTGTCTAGAGCAGTGAGGGGGGTGGCGTCAGACGGGCCAGTGCCACTGACCCCCCAAAACCCCATAAGGCAGCCCCAGCCCTGGGGGTGTGCAGGGACACCCAAACCGGGCTGGAAGGCAAAGCCAAATGGCAGAGGGGCTTTTCCACCCCGTGCCAGGCTCCAGCGGGTCTCGCTGGAGGCAGGTCCAGCCCAGACATCGGGGTCACCCCCACGGGGCCATCAGCCCCGGCCGTACTTGTGCTGCAGCAGCAGTGTCCTCAGGATGTCATCGCGGTCCTGCGGCTTGATCTGCCCCTCGTAGATCATCTGGTCGATGAGGACGTGGGCGATGGCCGCCAGCGAGGTGGCCGCCAGCGAGGTGGCCGGCACGTCGAGGAGCACGGTGCCTGCGGGGACAGCACTGTCACCGGCCAGCCGGTGTGGGGTCCGTGCCGCCATGCCGGCCCCAGCCGGTGTCCCCACCTTTGGCCAAAGCCCGGCGGATCTCCAGGAGGCTGCGGTAGGTCAGGAAGGAGAGATGGGGCTGGCCCCAGTGCCCGGCTTCCTTGAAGTCCTCCTCCAGCTTGAGCCAGTGGCCGGCCTCCATCCAGCACAGCTCCTTCGCGCTGTCCATGACCAGCTCATGCAGCTCCACGTAGCCCTGCAGCCGGAGCCGGGGGGGGGTGTCAGGGTCCCCCCGGCCACACCAGGGACCCCCAGGAGCCCCAGAGCTGTGGCTGTCTGTGCCAGCAACCCCCGTGCCCCAGTGTCCCCGGTGTCCCCGGTGTCCCCAGGGGCTGGCGTGGGGTTGGTCCCTGGGTGGCCACAGCCTGCCCACCCCCAGGAATGGGGAGGGAATGGAGGTCCCCAGGGCAGCACCCACCTCATGGGTGTCCCTCCGGGACACGGGCCTCCTACTCCCTGCCGCCTCCAGGTCCACATCAGTCACCGACGGAGCTGCGAGCGGAGCCACCACTGCGTTAGCTGGTCCCTGCCCCGGCCCGGACACCCCGGGGTCTGTTGGAGGTGTCTCCCCCCCATCACCCCCACCCCAGACCCAGTTGGGACTCACTGGACGTGTCCCCCGCCAATTGCCCCACCCCAGACCCAGCTGGGGTTTGCTGGATGTGTCCCCACCTCTACAACCCCCATCCTTAAACCCAGTCGGGGTTTGCTGGATGTGCCCCTCCATCACCTCCCGCCCTACCAGTGCCCAGCTCCGGCCCCTCGCCACCCCACAGCCCAGCTCCTGGGGCAGGGTGACAGTCTGGGGACACCACCGGGGCCGGGGTGAGGGCAGGGCTCGTGGCCACACTCTGCCCCACCACCCTGCCACCGGCACAACCCTGACCCCAGCACCGAGCACTGCCCCTTGGGCTGGGACAGGGACGGGGACAGCACATCCCCGGCCAGCCAGACCTCAGGAGCTAGACATGTCCCTGTCCCCATCCCCTACCTACCTGCGGCCCCCCCTGCGCTCCCCACAGCTGCTTTGGCCCTATAAAGCGGGGACCGAGCCCCACGCCCCGCGGCCGCCCTGTGTGCACCGTAAATCCGGGAGCACTTTGCCTTTGCTGACAGTAAACACCAGCGCAACTCCTGCCCGCCCGCGGCCACCCCGGTGCTGGGGACAGGCTCACCCTGTCCCCCTCCGCCCCACTGGGGACCACCGCGGTCCCCTCGCTGCCCCCGGCCAGGTCAACCAGTGGGCTGATGCTGCAAGAGCCGCATCCCGCTCTGCCAGCTGAAGGATGCTGTGCCCAGGCGAGCGGGGCTGGGGCGCGTCTCCCTCCCCAGTGTCCCCGACGGCGTTGGCCGTGGCACGTGGGCTCAAGCCTGTCCTCGTCCCGGCCCGCTGCCGCCACCACCAAGCTGGCCAGCGCCAGCCGGCGTTCAGCCCCAAGTGGTTCTTGTCCTCACCCCAAACAAAGACTTTATTTATCCTCAATCAGCGCGCGATTACGGGCAAGCGGCAGCGGTCACCCCACGGCGTGCCCTGACGCCCAGGTGACAGTCACCCTGCAGAGCACACGGCTGAGGGTGGCAAAGCCAGGGCGGGTGGCGCGACGGAGAGCTGGGGGGGGGGACACGCCAGGGCTGGGCTTCGTCCCCCGGTGCCCCCACGGTCACTCACGCTGCCGTCCGCCACGGCGGCTCGCCTGTCCCGGGGGGGCCCCGGCCGCGCGCCTCCTCCCATCCAGGTCATAGCATCCCCGGCGGCTGGGCAAATACTGGCTGCAAAACACACACCGCCGGGACGGTGGGGTCAGCACCAGGCACCCATGGGTGCCAGCAGCCTCCCCTTGCCGGTGCCAGCCGGGCAGGTGGGGCAGTGTCCGGCCCCCTCCCCGATTTGGGGGACTCACCGCAGGGGCGTCAGCTCCTCGGCTCTGGCCCTCCATGCGTGCAAGGGGGACCCGGTGCTGGCGCCGGCCCCTGTGCAGAACAGGCGGCAGCGTTACCCCCCGACCTGTGTCACCCTGAACGGGGACCCGAGGGTCTGGGTGCCGGGAGCCAGCACTGCCCAAGCACCACCGCAGGGCAGCAGCTCCGAATCAACCGAGCTTCAGGCAAGGGGATGCTCTGGGGCACCAGACCCCCCAAACTCCCCTTGCCTCCCTCCCCAGGGGCTCTTGGTCATGACCTCAAAGACCCCGGGTGTCCCCAAGCTCGGCCCCCTCTTGGGCACCTCACCAGCTCCGGGGCTTCGGCAAAGGGTGTCGCTGCCTTTGGGCGATGCGATCCCGAGGGCTGCGCGTCCCTGCCTGAGCGCCCCGGGCTCCGAGCGAGCCCTGCTGCCCGTGTGAGGCTGGCACCCATGCAACGCTGGTGCCCTCGCAACTCTGGTGCCCATGCAACACTGGCACTCATGCAACACGTCTGTGCAACGCTGGCGGCCATGCAACACATCTGTGCCATGCTGGCACCCATGCAACGTGGTGCCGGTGCAACACGGGTGCCCATGCAATGCTGGCACCTATACAACGCAGGCACCCATGCAATGCTGGTGCCCATGCAACACGCCTGTGCCATGCTGGTACCCCTGCACAGCTGGCACCCACAAAACTCTGGCGCCCATGCAACATGCGTCCTTGAACCACTGGTGCCCCTGCAATGCTGGCACCCACCCAGTGCCAGTTCCCGTGCACCGCCGGTGCCCGTGTGGCACCATCGCTCATGCAACGCCATCACCCATGCAACGCCGTCACCTCTGCAACGCCAGCACCCGTACGACACTAGTGCCCGTGCAATGCCATCCCCCATGCAACGCTGGTGCCCACGCATGCCCAGCGTCCCCCAGCACCCAACGGAGCCACTCACTGCTCATCTCCCCCAGCGATAGGTGGGAGCCCTTTATGCCGGGGTCCTCGTAGCCCTCGGGGTCCAGGGTCCTCCTCATCCTCTCCTCGTAGGCCTCCTGCGGGACAGAGAGAAGGGGGTTCAGCGGGGACCAGCACCCCCAGCGCCTCGCCGGTGCCGTGCCGGGGACGGGAGCCGGTCGGGGCGCAGCGGCAGAGCCAGGGCTCGGGGCCGGGTCTCCCTACCTGGCCAGGCCCCTCCATGGCTCCGGGCTCGGCCCCCGCCGCCGCCTCGCTGCGTCCCAGCAATCAGCCCGACGGCACCATAACCCGGCGCTCTGCGGCGTCGAGGCGGGCGTGGGGGGAAAGGGAGAGAAAACATGTTAGGAGAGGCCGGGGCAGAGCTCGGTGAACCCCCGGGACGTGGGGTTTGGCCCCTGGGATGGGGCTGTGGCCGGACGCCGGGGCCGTTCGTGCAGCCCCCGCCTGCGTAACCGGCTCCCCGCGGGCCGGGAGGTCCTGGGGCCAGGGATCCCTGGGGAAGCGGTGCCCTGCCCTGCCGCCATCCGGGATGGGAACCGACGTCAGGCGACGGTAGAGCCCCCGCGGCTTCCCACCAGGGACCCGGCATCCCGCCCCGGCCCACCCGTGCCCACGCATGCTGGCCAGTCCTGCCGCGTCCCGCGCCCAGGGGTCAGGTCCCGTATGGACCCACGCACATGGGCTGGGTCCCACATGACCTCTTGCGTGTGGGTGGGATCCCATACAGACCCACGCACATAGGTGGGGTCCCATATAGACCCACGCACATAGGTGGGGTCCCATACAGACACACGCATAGGGGCTGGCGTCCCACGCTGCAGCGCCTGGGGCCCCCTGCAAGCCCCCGCACGCCCCTGGCAGAGGGGTGGGAAAGGGGAAACTGAGGCACAGCTGGGCTCACGGGGACCCCTCGAAGCCGGACCGGGGGGGACACCCTGCTGCCCCCCACCCCCACGCTCAGCGCCCAAAGCCTCTGCAGCCCCCTGGGCCATGGGTGGGTGCCTGGAGGGGGGAAGGTGCAGCCTGTGCCTGCAATCCCCTCTCTGCACCCCCCTGTGCCCCCCCCGCGCCTGCCCCTCCGCCCCCCCCCCCCAGCTGCCCCGCGGGCCGCGCCGGGGGACAACCGCCAGGGGGCGCCCTGCCCCCGCACTCCGCCCCCCCCCCCGGGGCAGCCCCGGAGGGATCCGGGCGTCCGGGCCCCCCCATAACCCCCCACCCCCATGACCCCCTCACCTGCCCCCCAGCCCAGAGCCTCCAGGGGTGGGGGGTGTCCTGCTCCAGGACCCCCTGCTCCCCCTGCCCCAGCCCCCCGTGGGGACCCCCCCAGGTTGGGGGGACGGGGACCCCGGCTGCCCCCCCGCCATCCCGGCCCAGGGAACCCCCATGGGGGGCTCACGGATGGGGGGGGGGTGCTGCAAGGTCAGGGTGGGGTGGGGGCTTTGGGGGGGGACTGAGCCCCCCCCCGATCTCACCAGGGTGATGCGGGAGCTCGCTCCCGGCCGGGGGGGCCGCGGGAGGCGGGGCGGGGGGGTGTCACGGAGACCCCGCTGGGGCCACGGGATCCCCGACGGGGCGCGGGAGCCGCGGCGGGACCACGGGAACCAGGGCCGGCTCCGGACCCGGCCTCCTCCTTCCTGCCCCGCCTGGCCCCGCAGCGCCGGCGGCCCCCGGCCCCCCAGGCCGGCCCCCCCCGGGGCCCCCCCGGCCCCCCCCGGGCCCCGCCGGCGGCTCTTGCATCAGCCCGGTGCGCCGGGCTGCGCCCCGCTGATAACGCCCAGCCGGTGTCGGCCCCCGCCCCGCTCCCCCCGCTGCCCCCCGGGCTGCCCCCGGGCCCAGGCGGCACCCCGAGGCCGGGGTGAGGGGCTGGGGGGGGCTGCGGGCACGGGGCACCCTGCGCCCAGGTCACCCGGACCTGCCGAACCCATCCCTGTGCCGCCCTGCAGCATATAGAGCCCATACGTTCGACGCCATGTGTGCGGTATAGAGCCCACACCTCCAGCAGATACCTCCTGCACGATATAGAGCCCATTCCTCCTATACGACACAGCCCATGTGCCCAGTATAGAGCCCATACCTCCCACATCTTGTGCATGGTATGGACTCCATACCTCCTACACCGTACACTCCACTTGCGCAGTATAGAGCCCATATCTCCTACACCACACAGCCAACGTGCTCAGCACAGAGCCCATACCTCCCACATCTTGTGCATGGTATGGGGTCCATTCCTCCTACACCATACACTCCACTTGCGCAGTATGGAGCCCATATCTCCTACACCACACAGCCAACATGCTCAGTATAGAGCCCATACCTCCCACATCATGTGGCTAGCGTGACTCAGACTGGACTCATGCCTCCTACGCCTTATATCCAGCACAGCTCAGTATAGAGCCCATACCTCCCACACCATCCATGCAGTGTGGCTCGGTGCAGGACCTCCCTCATGCAGCAGGTACTCAGTATGGAGCCCATACATCCCACGCCATCCACGCAGTGTGGCTGGGATCCCTCATGCAGCAGGTACCTGACATGGCTCAGTATGGAGCCCATACATCCCACGCTATCCACGCAGTGTGGCTGGGATCCCTCATGCAGCAGGTACCTGACATGGCTCAGTATGGAGCCCATACATCCCACGCTATCCACGCAGTGTGGCTGGGATCCCTCATGCAGCAGGTACCCAACGTGGCTCAGTATGGAGCCCATACATCCCACGCCATCCACACAGCATGGCTCAGTGCAGGACCTCTCTCCCACAGCAGGTACTCAGTATGGAGCCCATACATCCCACGCCATCCACGCAGTGTGGCTGGGGTCCCTCATGCAGCAGGTACCCAATGTGGCTCAGCATGGAGCCCATACATCCCACGCCATCCACGCAGTGTGGCTGGGGTCCCTCATGCAGCAGGTACCCAACGTGGCTCAGCATGGAGCCCATACATCCCACGCCATCCACACAGCATGGCTCGGTGCAGGACCTCTCTCCCACAGCAGGTACTCAGTATGGAGCCCATACATCCCACGCCATCCACGCAGTGTGTCTGGGATCCCTCATGCAGCAGGTACCTGACATGGCTCAGTATGGAGCCCATACATCCCACGCTATCCACGCAGTGTGGCTGGGGTCCCTCATGCAGCAGGTACCCAGCGTGGCTCAGCATGGAGCCCATACATCCCACGCCATCCACGCAGTGTGGCTGGGGTCCCTCATGCAGCAGGTACCCAACGTGGCTCAGTATGGAGCCCATACATCCCACGCCATCCACACAGCATGGCTCAGTGCAGGACCTCTCTCCCACAGCAGGTACTCAGTATGGAGCCCATACATCCCACGCCATCCACGCAGTGTGTCTGGGATCCCTCATGCAGCAGGTACCTGACATGGCTCAGTATGGAGCCCATACATCCCACGCTATCCACGCAGTGTGGCTGGGGTCCCTCATGCAGCAGGTACCCAGCGTGGCTCAGCATGGAGCCCATACATCCCACGCCATCCACGCAGTGTGGCTGGGGTCCCTCATGCAGCAGGTACCCAACGTGGCTCAGCATGGAGCCCATACATCCCACGCCATCCACACAGCATGGCTCGGTGCAGGACCTCTCTCCCACAGCAGGTACTCAGTATGGAGCCCATACATCCCACGCCATCCACGCAGTGTGGCTGGGATCCCTCATGCAGCAGGTACCCAGCGTGGCTCAGTAAGGAGCCCATACATCCCACGCCATCCACACGGCGCAGCTGGACTCCCTCCTGCAGTGGGTACCAGCCTGGCGCAGTATGGAGCCCATACCTCCCACGCCACCCATGCAGCACGGCTCAGCTCCCTCCTGCAGCGGGTACCACCGTGGCGCAGTATGGAGCCCATACCTCCCCGGCCCACAGCATCTCCCACCCAGCACACCCCGCTGACAACCCTACAGACCCCACCCCACTCCGGGGGCACCCCGGGGGGCTCCCCCACCACCCCTGGCCCCACCGTCCCCCCACCCACCCTCTCCCCCTGCTCCCAGCACCCCGGGACACCCCGAGGTGCCACTGCCACCCATGACCCCGCACCTACCCCTGGGGTGGCTCCGCGACGCCCCTGCCCTCGCCGCCAGCCCCTGCCCCGGCTCTGCCGGCTGCTGCCCGCGGGGAAAGAGCCGCGCGGCGCAGGGGAACGTGCCCAAATGCCCTGAGTCATGCTCACCTCCCTAATCTCCCCCGGCTCGGGCTCACCCGGCCCCCCCCGGGGCCCCCCATAAACAAGATTATCGGGGCGCAACATCTTGCGGCGTCAAGGCTGCGCCCTGCCCGCCGCATGCCCACGCCCCATGGCCCTCCCCAGCCGCTCGCCTCGCTGCGGCTTGGCCATGCCGTGCTCCCCGTGCCCCCCGCTATCTTGTTTACGAGGCTCCGGGTTTCCCTGCAGGGAATCCCCGGGAACCCTCCGGCTGTCCCCCTCCTTCCCGGGGAGTTGGGGTTTTCTCTTTTTTTATTTTTTTAATTTTTTTTTAAAAGGGGGTTCCTGGGGAGGTTCCCCCGGGGGTGGAGGTGCGAGGTGCCAGCAGGCCCAACACAGACGGGGGACGTGGTCAGGCTTCCGTCTGTCCCCTGGGATGGCTGTCCCCGGGGTGCTCCGCGGAGAGGTGGTGGGACGGCAATGGCTGCCTCGGTGCAGGGCGAGGGGTGCGTGTGCGCACGTGTGCGTGCACACGTGTGTGCATGCGTGCGCGTCTATGTGCACGTCTGTGTGCAAGCGCATGTGCAGGCGTGCAAATGCGGCCATGCACGGGTGTTCATGCACACGTGTGTGCACCTGTGCGTCATGCGTGCGCTCGCATGCTCAAGTCTGCGTGTATGTGCGTGCGTGTGCGTGGGCGTGCACACGTGTGCATACGTATATACACACGCGTGTGCATGAACGCGCGTGTGTCTCCACATTTACGACCTCCCAGCCCCAAACCCCAGGGGACGGGGAAGGGAAGGAGGGTGAACCCGCCAAGCTTCGCACCCACACGCACACGCACACGCACACACCAGCCACCCCAGTGCGCGGGGGCACCCGCAGGGACGTCCCAGTCGCTCATGCCCATGGGGTCAGGACGGTGTTGCCCCCCCATCATCAGCCCCGTCTGGGGGGTCTGTCCAGGCCGGGGGCAGCGTGCTGCTGGCCTGTCCCACACCTTGGGGACCCAGTGGCACCCACCGTGGGGCCGGGAGGTGTGATAGCTGTGGGGTGGGTGCTCTGATAATGGCCCCCAGCGTTATCTGGGTGCTGCCAAGGGCTCCCCTCCCTGCAGCAGCCCGGGGCATCTTGGGGGTCCCTCCCTCCCGGGGCGCCCCGCTGCCCCCCGAGCGGGTGCTATGGGCTGGGTCCCCTTTGCAAGGGGCAGGGGAGGGCGTGGGGCACCCCGGGGGGCACAGAGAGGGGGGACGTGTCCCCAGGGGTCATGGCGGGGGAGGGGGTGCTGCCTCTCCGCTCAGGGTGACTCTGGTTTATCTGGGTGCTGCGGGGACGGGGGGGAAGTGGGTGCCCGTGGTATTCACCCACCCCCGATTTCCCTGTCACATCGGTGGGGAAATTGAGGCACGGCCCAGAAGTGGGGTGCTGGGAGCATTGTGGGGATCACCCCCCAGCTCAGCCGGACCCCGGGGGCTCCCACCCCCCCACCCCCACCCCCGCTCGGGCTCTCCCACGCACCCCACAGACCCCACGGGGAGGGGTGATGCTCAGCATCCCCCCAAAGCGGGGACGCCGCCCTCAGCCCTGGGGGGGCGAAGACCCCCCCCAATTACCCTGGGGGTGCCCAGGGTCAGACCGGAGCCTGGTGTGTGTGTGCGTGTCCCCCCCCCGTGGCTCTGCCCACGGTGTCCCCACGGGTGGCACGTCATGGCGAGGGGCTGGGCCCTGCAGGGAGGAGCACCCCCCCCCCGGGGGGACCGCTGCCCCCCACCTTCATCCCCACCCTCCCCAGGGGAGAGATTTGGGGGGGCCGGAGGCGGGGAGAGGACCAGGCCCCGCATCCCTTTGCGGGGGGGGGCGGGGGGGCGGCCCGTTGGTGTGGGCATCGGGGGGGGGGGGGCGGCGGAGCAAAGGCTGCGCGGGGCGGGGGGCCGTGGCGGTGGTGCGGGGCGGGGGGGGGACACCCACGGGAGAAGGGGCATCGCCCGTGGCCGTGGCCCCGCCGGCTCGGCGCGCCCTGGATGGCAGCGAGCTGCGTGCAGGCTGCCATGGCTCTGGGGCTCTCCTCCAAGAAATCCTCCTCCAGGAACATCGCCGTGGAGAGGAAAAACCTCATCACCGTCTGCAGGTGGGGGGGGGGGCCGGGGGGGGCACCCCAAAAAAGATTGAGGGGGGGGAGGGAGGGAGGAGGGGGGGAGAGGACCACCGCTGCGGGGGATGGAGGGGAGGGGGATGCGGGGGAGGAGGAGGGCTGGGGGGGGTCATCTCACACACACCCACCCCCCCCCGCGGCCCCTTCGCCCTGGGGGGGGGTCTGTTGTTGCTGCAGTCGGGTGGGGGGGGGTTAGATGGGGGGTGGGGAGGAGGATGGGGGTGGGGGGAAGAGGGGGCTGCGGGGCCGCGGGGCTGCGGGCGGTGGGGAGGGGGCGGTGGGGCTGGAGGGGGGGGGTCAGGGCGGGGGGGGGGGGGGGAGAGATGGGGGGGGCCCGGGACACAACGACAACATGGAGGCTGCTGGTGCCGGGGATGCTGGGGGCAGCCGGCTCGGGCGGGGGGGGGGGGTGCAGGGGGGGCGGAGGGAGCGGGGGGGGTGTGCTGGGGCAGCAGCGGGGTGCGGGGGGGGGGGGTCTGGGGCCAGGGACCCCCCTGAGGGCGGGGGGGGCCGAGGAAGTGACGTCAGGGCCCCGCTCCGGGCGGCGGGGATGGAGGGATGAAGGCGGCGGGGATGGAGGATGAGGGTTGTCATGGCGACGCCTGACTGGACCACGGGGGGGGGGGGCGGGATGGGGGGACAAGGACGGGGTGGTGGCGACAGGGGTGATGGGGCTGGTGGTCCCTGCCTGTCCCCGGCACCCGAGCGCAGGGATGGGGTGACCCCCCGCCTTGTGCTGGGCTGTGACCGGAGCCTGGCCCGGGGGCTGCCGGGGGGCACCAGGGTTGGAGTCACCATGGCAGGGACCCCCCGATCCTGCTGCTGGGGTCTGGGGGACCCCAGGGCTTCTTGCCACGGCACGGGGCACCTCCAGACCCCTCTGTCACGATATGGGGCCACCCAGGGCTCCTCGCCATGGCACAGGGCACCTCCAGATGCCACTGTCATGACATGGGGACCCTCTAGATCTCCTCACCATGGCATGGGGACCCTCTAGATCTCCTCACCATGGCATGGAGCACCTCCAGACCTCGCTGTCACGACATGGGGATGCCCAGGGCTCCTCACCATGGCATGGGGCACCTCCAGATGCCACTGTCATGACATGGGGACCCCCTGGATCTCCTCACCATGGCACAGGGCACCTCCAGATGCCACTGTCATGACATGGGGACCCTCTAGATCTCCTCGCCATGACACGGGGCACCTCCAGATGCCACTGTCATGACCTGGGGACCCCCTGGATCTCCTCACCATGGCATGGAACACCTCCAGACCCCGCTGTCATGACATGGGGACCCTCTAGATCTCCTCGTCATGGCACAGGGCAGCTCCAAACCTCGCTGTCATGACATGGGGATCTCAGGGCTCCTCGCCATGGCACTGGGCACCTCCAGACCTCTCATCCTGACACCAGGATGTCTCCAGACCTCACTGCCATGCCATGAGGCACCTCCAGACCCCACTGCCATGTCGAGGCACCCTCCACCTGCCGTCGTGGGGATCCCCAGTCTCACCCTCCCCACATGTGGCTGTGACCCACAGACCAGGCGATCCCCGCCCATGCAAACACCCGCCCCAGACCCTGCTGTCCTGCCAGGCTCAGCGGGTTTCATGTCTTCGGCATCTCTCTCCGCTGAGCACGAGCGGCCGGGCGGAAGGGGAAGCCATCACCGCCCGCGCACGGCCGGGGAGGAAGGGGGCCTTTGTTCGCCCTTCCTGGCCACTCGCACAGCAGGGGAACGGCGGCTGCCCCGGTGGGCTCCCCGGGGACATGGGGGTCAGCGAGCCACAGCCCGCAGCTCAGCCCACCGGCCTCTTCCCGCTGCTGGGCTCGAAAGCCAACATCTGCAAAAGCGTTTTGCTCCGTTGCTAAAACCTAACGTGTGCTGGGTGCTGGGTGCTGGATGCTGGGTGCCCATCCCCTCCCACCCATGACGCCCGTCCCCTTGCCAGGTTCTCGGTGAAGACTCTGCTGGAGAAATACACGGCGGAGCCCATTGACGACTCCTCCGAGGAGTTTGTTAACTTTGCCGCCATCCTCGAGCAGATCCTCAGCCACCGCTTTAAAGGTAACGGTGGCCTGTGGGGACGGGCGCCTGTGCAGCCCCTGGCGTGTCCCTGTCCCCATCCCTGTGCTGCATGGTAGATGGGGATGCATGCGTGCACGTGCTGGCACCGGGGAGCATGTCTGGGCTCTGGCTTGGGGCTTTCCAGGCCAAAAGGGTTTGCCAGCACGGCAGCCCCCGACCGCAGCCCCTCGGTCCCCCCAGGCCCCGTCAGCTGGTTCAGCTCAGATGGGCAACGCGGGTTTTGGGACTACATCCGCCTGGCCTGCAGCAAGGTCCCCAACAACTGCGTCAGCAGCATCGAGAACATGGAGAACATCAGTACCTCCAGGGCCAAGGTCAGGAAGGTGCCAGCCCCAGCCCTGTCCCTGTCTCTATCCCCATCCCCATCCCCATCCCCATCCCCATCCCCATCCCCATTCCTATTCCTGCCCCTGTTTCCATTCACACCCTGTCCCTGGCACATGGACCCTTCCCTATCCCTATCCCCATCCCATCTCCATCCCCATCCCCACCCTATTTCCATCCTCATCCTATCTCCATCCCAGTCCCCATCCCATCCTCATCCCATCCCATCCCTATCTCCACCCCCATCCCATCCTATCCTATCCTATCCTATCCTATCCTATCCTATCCTATCCTATCCTATCCTATCCTATCCTATCCTATCCCCATCCCCATCTCCATCCCATCCCATCTCATCCCATCCCATCCCATCCCATCCCATCCCATCCCATCCCCATCCTCATCCCCATCACATCCCCATCCCCATTCTCCATCTCTCCCATCCCATCCCATCCCATCCCATCCCACCTCATCCCATCCCCATCCTCATCCCCATCCCCTTCCCCATCCTCATCCTCATCCTCATCCTCATCCTCATCCTCATCCTCATCCTCATCACATCCCCATCCCCATTCCCCATCTCCATCCCATCCCCATCCCCATCCCCATCCCCGTCCCCATCCCCATCCCCATCCCCATCCCTGTCCCCATCCCCTCTCTGCCCCCATCCCCTCTGCCCTGCCCTCCGGCAGCCCCATCTCACCCCACAGGACCCCACAGGGTCACTGGGGCAAAACAGGAGCTGTGGGTCCCCACGGGGGGACAACGGGGCCAAAAGCAGCTCCCGGGTGGGGACCACCCGCCTGCGGGTGCCCAGAGCCCCGAGGGCAGGTGGGAGCATGGCGGGGGGCAGCTGAGGGTGGCACCCATCCTCAGGGCTGCCCCGCGGGGCGGTGCCTTGCAGGGCCGGGCCTGGATCCGCGTGGCGCTGATGGAGAAGCGCATGTCCGAGTACATCTCCACGGCCCTGCGGGACACACGGACCACCCGGTGAGCAGCCCGGGGCACGGCCAGCCACGGCCACGCACACGCCTGCGCCGCCCTGGGAGTGCTAAGGGTGTGCGGGTGTGCCAGGGTGGGCACCGCGGTGCATTTCGGGGTGCCGGCGGGTGCACGTGCAGCCACGATTTTCCCCGCAGGCGGTTTTACGATGACGGGGCCATCATGCTGCGGGATGAGTCCGTGGTGCTCACGGGGATGCTCATCGGGCTCAGCGCCATCGACTTCAGGTAGGGGCGGGTGGCACGGGGGGACGTGGGCACCCTGTCCTGACTGGCCCCCCCGCCGCCCCCCTGGGGCTGCCCTGATTCTCTGCTCCTTCTCCTGCCATCCACCGCTCAGCTTCTGCCTGAAGGGCGAGGTGATGGATGGTAAAACACCCGTGGTCATCGACTACACACCCTACCTGAAGTTCACGCAGAGGTAAGAGCAGGGGTGCTCTCCCCGGGGTGGGGACCCCACTGTCCCTCCCCTGGCACCCCGGTGGGGCTCAGCTGGGCTCCCCCCACGCGTGCCAGCCCCCCACCGCGGTGCTGTGCCCGCTGAGCCCCCGTACCCCCCAGCTATGACTACCTGAGCGAGGAGGAGGAGCGGGGCAGCGTGGAGAGCAGCACGAGCGAGGACAGCTCCCCTGAGCACCCCTACCTGCCCCTGGTCACCGACGAGGACAGCTGGTACAACAAGTGGCGCAAGATGGAGCAGAAATTTCGCATCGTTTATGCCCAAAAGGTACCGGGAGCCAGGATGGGGCCGTCCGGGTACCAACCCCCCTGGAATGCTCCAGCCCGGAGCATTCCCCCACTGCATCCCTGCTCCTGCAGCCCGGTGGTACCCGCAGCCCTTCATCCCGCTGCTGCGGTGACCCAGCCCTCTCCTTGTCACTCTGGGTGGCCCTGGGGGGACGTGAGGGGGTCCGGTGGGGGCAGCGGGGTGCTGCTGAGAGTGGCCTCGCGCAGGGGTACCTGGAGGAGCTGGTGCGGCTGCGGGAGTCGCAGCTGAAGGACCTGGAGGCGGAGAACAAGCGGCTGAAGCTGCGCCTGGAGGAGGTGATGGTGCAGAACCAGCTGGAGAAGAGGGAGCTGGAGGGCGTCATCCTGGAGCTGCAGGAGCAGCTGTGAGTGGGGACCCGCCGCTGCTGCAGGGCCTGGCCGGCCGTGGTGGGTGGGGGGTCCCTGGAGCATCGGTGTCCCATGGGCTCTAGGTGGGTTGGTGGGTCCCCAGTGCCCCACTGACCCTGACGGGCAGGGTGAGTGCTGGGTCCCTGGCACCCCATATGCCCTGTGGGGTGTGATGGGCGGTGGGTTCCCAGTGCCTGGGTGCCCCATATGCCCTGTGGGACACGGTGGGTCCCCAGTGTCCCATATGCCCTGTGGGACGTGGTGGGTTCCCGGTGCCCCATATGCCCCAGGGCCCACGTCGCCCGGCAGGTCCCCGGCACTCGCGGCTGTGCTGGGTGCTGAGCACCCGCCTTTGCCGCAGGACGGGGCTGATCCCCTGCGAGAACCCGCAGCTGGCCCAGCTCTCCAAGGAGATGGTGACGCCCCTGGTGAACCAGTGGCCCTCGCTGGGGACCCTCAACGGCAACGAGAGCGGCTCGGACAGCAAGCTCTACAGGAGGTAACCCCCCCGGTGGGGGCAGAGCTGCCCCGACCCGCGCCCAGAGCCCCATCCCACCCCGGGGGGGTCTGCCCCGGGCAGGGGACCGGGAGAAGGGCTGGCCCTGGCTGGCGGGCTGTCCCGGCCCTGGGGGCCACGGCGCAGGGGGGGCTCAGCGCCGTCCCTCTGCAGGCACAGCTTCGTGAGCACCGACCACCTCTCGGCCGAGAACAGCCTCAGCTCCGACTCCCAGCGCCTGGGCGAGGGCAAGCGCGAAGGCGAGCCCTGGGGGCCCTTGGGTAAGACCCCCCACCATAGGGTGCCCTGTGGGGCTCAGCATGTCCCCCAACACACACCCAGGCATCTGGATGCCCCCCAGCAGTCCCCTCCCCATGCCAGGGATGCTGTCCCAACAGTGCAAGGACACCCAGGTCCCTCCCAGAGAGGTGGCCCCCATCCCCATCCCCATCCCCCCGCGGCAGGGCTGGGGTGCGAGGCCGCAGCCCCCCACAACGCCGGCGCCCCGCTCTGTGCCCGCAGGGAAGGACCCCACACCCTCCATGCTGGGGCTCTGCGGCTCCCTGGCCTCCCTGCCCAGCTGCAAGTCCCTGGCCAGCCTCAAGTCCAACGAGTGCCTGGTGAGCGACAGCACCGAAGCCAGCCCGACCCGCAGCCCCAGCTGAGACCCCCGGCCCCCTCGCCGCCCCCACGGCCCAGCCACCCAGCCCAGCGTCGCAGCGGAGGACTGACCTCATCCCCCCCCTCGCCGCCCTGGGACCGACGAGGGAGTCGCGGAACCCACCGGGGAGGCTGAGGACGGGCATCCCCCTCCCTGTCTTGATACCCCACCCTGGCTGCGCCTCGGACCCCCAGCCCGGTCCCTGGCTGGAGACGTGGACCTGTTGGGATGGGGGATGCCGGACCGGGACCCATGCGAGCTGGGGATGGTGGGGGGACCAACTGTGCGCGGGGGGACGCAGGGAGTGACCGCTGCTGGGGAGCGAGGGAGGGGGTCAGGGCCAAAATCCCTCCAGCTGAGCCCACGGGCACCGCTCCTCCCTCGGGCACCCACCCAGGCTTTGCCTGCTCTCTAGGGCCCACCTCCCCCCGGCCCCCACCTCGCACCCAGGCGCTGCAGGGTGGGGGGGCTGGCCTGTCCCTGCCTTTGGGGACCAACTGTCCCTCCTTGCAGCAGCAACCCCCTCGACAGGAATAGGACGCCCCCCCCTCCTTCTCCTCCCCATCCTCCCCCGAGTTTTGGGTTGTTTTGGGTGATTTCGGTTTTTAATTCAGCCCCATCTGCCTTGTTGGAGCAAAAGGAATCAATAAACGCAGCAAGCCGAGCTGGCCTCTGTGAGCTCCCCACCAGCCAGGAGAGGGAAAGGTGGGGGGAAAGACCCCTTGTGCCCCCAGCCCCAAGGTTCTGTCCCAAACCAGGGATGCTGGGGGGTGTCAGGGAGCCTCCTCCTCCACCCCAGATCACAAGGGCGGGGAGAGCACCTTTGGGATACAGCAGGTCACCCAAGCATGGGGTACCCCCTGCCCCATCCACAGTGGGCTGCTGCTGGGGGTAGCAGGGAGGTCCTGGGGTCTCCTTACACCCCCAATAAGAGCCCAGCAAGGACCTGGTGGATGACAGCACCGTGCCCCACAGCAGGGACACAGCTGTCACCCATGGGGATGCCTTCCACAGCCCCAGCATGCAGGGAGCAGGGAAAGAAATCCTTGCCCTAAGAGACAAATAGTATTTTCTTTTATTTAAGAAAATAAGAGAAATTCCCCCCTCCATGGAGTCCCAGGGCAAGCTGGGGCAGCACCCACACGGGGCACAACGCTGGGGCAGGCCCTCACAGTGAAGGGACAGGGCACAGGCAGAGGTTTGTTGCCAGAATGCCTGCCGGCCCCCCCAAAGCAGCAGCAAGGTCTGTCCCCACAGAGGGTCCAACCCCAGCGTCTGCCAGGGGACAGGGACACCCCGAGTGGGAGGAGAGGTCCGGAGGCAGGGAACGGGTCCTGACGTGTCCCCATGCCATGCAGAGCTGGCAAAGGAACGCTGTGCGTGACTTATGGTGAGGAGGGGCAGACCCCTGGCCAGAGCAGGGCTGGGGGGCCCAGGCAGGCACACAGAGAAGCCCCCGAGGGTTTGGTCCTCGCCAGAGCCGCAGCTCCCATCTCCTGGCCCTGCTGAGTCTCCTGGGGCACCCCATCCTCGCCAGAGTGTCCACGAATCCAGCAGCAGCATCTGTCCGGCCTCAAGGGATGAGCACAGGGGACTCCACATCCCCCCCAGCGTCACAGCAGCAGGCAGAGATGTCCCCCAGTGTGGCTGGGGATGGAGAGCGGGGCCGGGCTGGCCCTGCCTCCGTGCGCAGGCAGCGGGGAGGCAGAGCGCAGCACGGAGGCACTTGGGCTTTGCACAGCTGAGCACGGTTCGTTGCTCCCGGGGCGCCTTGCCAGGAGCAGGGTTGGCACTGTCCCCCAGGTCACCGTCCGCATTCAGCCCTGCCCCAGCCCCGGCTCACAACCCACGCAGCTGCCGCTCCTGGTTCAGCTTCTGGAAGAATGTCTTGCCAAATTCGTAGGTGCTGATCATGATGGCGCAGGCGGGTGCTACCTTAATGACACGGGGCAGGAAGCCTGCAAGGACAACCCCGTTAGCCCCTCGGTGACACCAGGGCACCAGTAAACCCCGGGGCGGGGGGCATGGCCTTACCTGCAAACAGCCCCCGGGTGCCGGACTCGGCACGGATGCGCCGCATGCGCAGCCAGGTGGAAGAAGGCTTGGAGGCTGCGACTGCGGGGAGAGGGGAGCGGGTGAGTGTCTGGGGGTGCCCACGTACCACTGGGGAGTCCTGGTTGCCCCCCAAGCGCCTGCCCACCGCCCGGCCCCTCACCTGGGTGCACCTCGCTGTCTCCCAGCTCGATCTGCCGCTGGGTCTTCACCACATCAAAGGGCAGCGTCAGCACTGCAGCCACCTGTGGGGCCAGCAGCCAGGCGGTGAGCCGGGACCTCGCTGTCCCTGCCTGGTGCCAGCTCTGCTGTCACCTCCTGGCACCGTCCCAGCCCCATTCCTTGCTCCCCATGGGGACTTCCCCCTGCCCAGCTGAGCCCCCCATGGCTGAGCGAGCCCCTGCACGGTGCAGACCACAGGGCCCCAAACTCACCGTCCCAGAGATGGCCCCGGATGCGAAGCTGATCATGAACGTGGCCTCGTCCACCCGGGCCTGCCCGCAGAGCCATTCCTTCACCAGCTCGTAGTTAAACCAGTAGAGAGCTGGGAGGAGATGAGACACGCCAGTGCTACAACGAGGCACCCTGGACATGCCAACCTCCCCCCTCCCCACGCAGAGGGCTGCCCTGCCCCATGCTCATTCCCCCCATCTCCCAGTGCCACAGCTCACCCCGTCCCCCCGCAGCCATACCTGAGAAGGGGACGTCTCGCAGCACGGTGGGTCCCCAGCCCCTCCAGAGGGACAGCCAGCCATCCTGAGCCACCGCCGACTGGATGCAGACGCCCAGCTCCCGGTAGCTGAGCTGCCGGGACTGCATCTTGGTGCGGATGAGCTCCAAAGGGCTGATGACTGTCACGGCACCCACTGCAATGGAGGGGACATCGAGCATCAGCCCTGTCTGCTCCGGCAGTTGTCCCGGAGCTATCAGAGCACCATGCCAGGGGAGCCAGGTGCTAAACGTGGGCACCAACAGTCAGGAGACCTGGCATGCTCTCCTGTGAGGACGCAGGGTGGGCAGGGGGGGGACCCCGGAAAGGAGGGATACTCACGCCTGGCAAGGGCCCCAGCCAGCAAGGGGATGTGGTGCCCCCGGCTTCCCGTCCGAGCATGCAGGTAGTCCCGGAGCTGGTCGTAGGTAGTGAAATAAATGACGGTGGCTGGCACAGCCATGACCCTGCCGAGGAGGAGGGGTGTGAGGGGCATGCGTGCCCTCCCTGGGTGCTGGCAGGAGGCCCATGCACCCAGGCAGGCGTTTGCACCCAGACTCCCCCCCCAGGTGGGGTCCAAACTCACAGGGTGGGGGGCAAGCCGCTCCACAGAGACCTGACACCCTCATAGCGCGTGATCTTCACGAAGGCATCCTGGGGAGAGAGCACAGCACAGAGAGGGGGGTTAGAGGGTGGAGAGGGACAAGAACCCCCCACCCAGCAAACACCCCGACCCCCTCCCTGGGATAGGGAGGCCCCTGCCCACCCTGCCTGCACCTGCAGCCCCTACCAGCGTGCCGGTGAAGCGGGTGGGGGCCTTGTACCAGGCGGTGCAGCCGTTGCCATTCTGGCAGACGTACAGATGGTCCATGAGCCCGTTGCAGTAGAGGAAACACTTCCCTGGGGTGGGAGGCAAAAGCATTGCTGTTAGCCAGGGGACCCTTCCCCTCCGCCCTGTGCCCAGCCCATTTGATCCCCAAAACCATCATCTCTCCCAGGAGAGAGCCAAACCCTCAATGCTTGAGCCCAGTCCCAGACCAAGGCCAGGAGAGGGATAACCCTCCAGCAAGGGTCTGACCACAGCCAGACCCACGGGGTGGGGGGCATCTGGCCCCACCATGGGGACGGTAGCAGGGTAGGAGCCATCACCAGCAGCAGGAGACGTTTACGCCTCACTCGGTGTCAGCTCTGCTGCCCTGGCATGGTGGGGGTGCCATCGCAGGGAGCCAGCAAGATTCCCCCCCCCTCACGCTCTCCATGGGGCCAGCGCACCAGGCGCAGGGACGCCAGGCTGCAGGGAGCAAGAGGGGCAGCAGAGATCCAAGGGGACTTTGATGTAGTGATAGGACAGGGTGACAAGACAGGGCAAGGACAAGAGGACCACAGACAGCCAGGCCTGTTGCACAACAGACCCCCAGCAGACCCCCCTGGCAAGGACCCAGCGGGGATATTGCACGGCCAGCCCCAAAGCAAGGCTGCAGGAGCAGCTGCGGGGCAGGGGATGATCGCAGACCCACACCAGTGGGATGTTCTCCCAGCCAGAAGAGCCCGAGCTGCCACCAGCAAGGAAGAAAACCAGGGTCAAGGCTTGGGAAAGCAAAGCCGCTGGTGGTGGGAGCTGGCTGGAGCCCCCGGGCGTACTCACATGTGGCCTGCTGAGCGCCCCAGGGCACAGACCGTGCTGGCAATGCTGAAACACACAACAGGGACATGCTGAGCTCTGAGCCGGGCAGTGGGAGAGCTCTGTGGGTGAAGGGCCTGGATGCCCCCACAGGCACTTCCCAAGCAGTCCCTATTGTCACCAAACCAGTCCCTTGGGACCAGCCCCAGCCCACTGTCCCCACAGGGAGGGGGACAGACGGTGAGGGGGCAGAGCCCACAGGGTCTCTCTTGCCCTGTGGAAGCTGCAGGGAGCAACACGGAGGTGGACACAAAAGCAGCAAGAATGAGAGCAAGCGTCTGGAGCACGCTGAGCCCTTCCACCCCGCTCCTCGGCGGGCAGGGGGCTGCCGGGCACAGCGCTGACCCCACTCGGCATCAGCACGGGGCCACGGAGGGGGAAGGACAGAGCCGAGCATCAGCGCGGCTCCCCTGGCAGGGCCCCCCGAGCCTGTCAGGACGAGGGGCCCCTGGTAACCTGCCACCTCGCGATGAACCCATGCTCAGGACTGAGAAATCCCCGCCACCAGCTCTGCCAACCAAGACATCCACGTGGGCTGCTCACTGGCTGACTGGGGGGGCACTGGCCAGAGAGCCCCACCCTGCCCCGAGCAGGGTTACCTTTGGAGAAGGGGGTCTTCTGGGCCTGCAGCCGGATCTTCACCACGTCCAGCGGCGTCACTGAAACGACACCATCCTTTAGCCACGCTGCACCGCACCAGCCCCCAGCACCCACCCGCTCCCTGCGGTCCTCACCGAAGAGGGAGGTGAGGATGGCCCCCGTCCCCGAGGCCAGCATCTGCTGCACCGGCGTGATGGCCCCGCCGGGGCTCGGCGACGTGTTCTCGGCCATGGCGCTGCTCCCCTGCAACACACGGCGGGGGGATGCTCGAGGCTGGGGGTGCTCCCTGGGGGGTCCCTGCCCAGGGACGAGCGACCGCTCCCCAGGGAGCCCCCCCAGCATCCCTGCTCCACCGGTGTGAGGACAGGCGTCCCACCTCCGGCCACACTATCGGTGTGGCGCAGGGCAGGCGCGGCCACCCCCGTAATCATGCTGCCTCCGCGGGGGACAGGGACCGCTCCTGGGGCCAGCCCAGCCCTGATAACATCCCCCCCCCCGGCCCCACCGCTGGCAGCAGGCCCAGCTTTGCTGGAGAGGTGGGGACTGTCCAGGCCACCCTTCCGTGTCCTCGGGGAGGGAGGATCGTCCCCTCCCTGCACTTGGAAAATTAAGGGACAGGAAGGAGCAAAGTCCAAAGACCAGACGCACCGCGACAACCGCCCCCAGCCCCGGCTGAGAAGGCAGCAGAGCCCAGTGCAGCCATGGAGGGACATCCAGGGGGGGATCCCCCCTGCACAAGGGGTGCAAGCTTGCAACAATTGCCCCAAAAAGGGTTCGCACATCCAAAAACTTCTGCACGCCTCCCGCTGCTGCCCCAACCCGAGGCTTGGCAAGGCTGCAGCCCCTAGGGCCAGCGTCTCTGCCCTCGGGAAGCGGGTGGATATCGCACCCTTCCTGCGGGAGGAGGACACGGAGAAGCGAGCCCCAGCGCGCCGTGCACGCTCAGGACCAGCTGCTCCCCCTCGCCGCAGCCGGGGGACAGTCCCCGCACTGGGACAGGGCCGTGGCCGTGGCTGGAGGGCTTGCAAGCTTCGGGAACCCACTTATTTTTTTAAAGCCAGGGAATGCAGCAAAAAAAAAAAACACCCTTCACCAGCTGACTCAGCAATTTTGCAAGGTCAGAGCAGCCATAAATCTCTCAATTGGAGGCTTCGGACTCGTTAGGTGCCCAAGGCTGCAGGCAGGGACGGGTCTATCCTGGAGCCGCACATGCCAACCCCGCTGGGGGAGCTGGGTGCTGTTTGCGGGGTGGGCACGGGTCCCATTGTGCCCGTCACGGGACGGCGGCGAGGCGGCACAGCGCCCTGGCACGCTCCCCACAGACCACGCAGCTGTTGCAAAACCATGCCGCGGGCAGGGTGCTCGCCCCAGCGCCGGATCCTTCCCTCTGATCCAGCCCTTCACGTAAACCCTTACGCAAGCAGGGGGAAAATCTCTCGCTCACAGCGCTGGAACACCTGAATGACTTAAAACATGGTATTTATACGTGTCACAACACGGCCCTCTCCCTTTCTGTGAGGGGGAGCAGAGCACCTCCAGGGCACCGGTGAGGGCTTCCCAGCCGCATCCGAGCTCCCTTCTCAACCGGGAGCTGCTCCCTTTTCCATCCAGGGTAAAATAAGCCCCTAAAACCATGTCCCGGACCCCACCGCTCGGTCTGGAGCGCTGGATGGGTCTGGGTACAGCGCCGTGGTGCTCAGTGCAAAGAGAAAGGGGGGAAAAAAAAGCAAGTATGTGTTAAGATGATAAAGGTGAGATGCTCCCGGGGACGCGAGGAGCTCAGCAGCCTCTTCCCGCGCAGGAAGGGCCCAGTTGGGTGTTCGAGCTCCAGGTGAGAGGGAACCCGATGGAAATCCTACGGGCAGACCCCTCCGAAGCTTCCCAGCACTCGGGCTGCTCCAGCCTGGGGCTCCCAAGCTGTCGTGTGCGTCTGTGTGTCCCGCCGTTCCTGGAAGTGCCCAAACAGCACCAGGGGCCTCATCCTGCCTGGGCACACCCCTGCCTACGCTGCCCTGGCTCGGGCAGGAGCCGGGCGCTGCCCGAACAGGCAGGGACAGCTACCAGCGCTCCTGGGGAGGGCTCGACCGCGGGACCCACCGCAGCCCCCGCCCCACCCGCGGGACAAACCGCCCTCCCAGGGAGCAGGGGACGGGTGCTGCGGTGTTCCCTGGGGCGCTCAGGCACCCAGCCTGGCCCGCTGCCCCGGGGACCCCCCCATCCTGGAGCCTGCACCCCTACCTCGGGTCTGCACCCTCCCCCCCCCCCCCAAGGTTTGCACACCCCTCTCCCGAGTTTGCACCCCCTCTTTCGGGGCTCGTAGCCCCCAGCCCAAGGCTGCACCCCCTCCGCCGGGGTTTGCAGCCCCCCCCAGCACTTACCCCCCCTCCGCGGCACTGCACCCCCTGTCTCGGGGTCTGCAGCCCCCCCCCAGGCACTTGAACCCCCCCCTCACGCTTTGCACTCCCTGTCCTGGGGTTTGCAGACCCCCTCGCTGGTCACCCCCGCCCCGGACTCTGCAGCCCCCCCGGGGCCCCGCTCCCCCCGCGCACCCTCCCAGCAAGGCCGGGTGCCCGGTGGGGGGGGGGGGGGGGGCGCGGCCGCCTCTGCCCCCAGCACAGCCGCACGACCCCCGGTACCGGGGGAAACTGAGGCACCGGCCGCAAGTGCCGGGTCACAAGGGGGGTCACCGGGGGCCCCGCCCCACCTGCTCATTCCAGCCACGTGCGGCGTTTCCCTCCGCCGGCACCGGGAGGGGGGCGGGCGGCGGCGCCTTTAAGGAGCCCCATGGGCGCCCCGCGCCCCACCGCCGCGCGCCGGCCCGCGCGCCACTTCCGCCCAGCGCCGGCAGCCCGCGCACGCGCCCTGCCGCCCGCGCGCCCCTGCGCCCCCTGCTGGGCCGGGGGGGGGGGCAGCTGCAGCCGCATGGACAACCGCGTGCTGGGGCGCGCCTTGCACACTCACCGTGCTGGCAGAGGGGTGCCTTGCACACTCACCCTGGCCGTGCTAGTAGAGAGGTGCGCCTTGCACGCTCACCATGCTGGCAGAGGGGTGTGCCTTGCACACTCACCGTGCTGGCAGAGGGGTGCCTTGCACACTCACCCTGGCCGTGCTGTCACAAAGGAGCCTTGCACACTCACCCTCGCCGTGCTTTCACAAGGGAGCTTTGCACACTCACCCTCGCCGTGCTAGTAGAGAGGTGCGCCTTGCACACTCACCATGCTGGCACAGGGGTGTGCCTTGCACACTCACCCTCGCCGTGCTGTCACAAAGGAGCCTTGCGCACTCACCCTCGCCGTGCTGTCACAAAGGAGCCTTGCACACTCATCCTCGCTATGGTGGCGGAGGAGTGCCTTGCACACTCACTTTCACCATGCTGTCACAGGGGTGCACCTTGCACACTCACCGTGCTGGCATAAGGGCGTGCCTTGCACACCCACCTTCACTGTGCTGTCACAGGAGTGCCCTTGCACACTTACCCTTGCTGTGCTGGCAGAGAGGTGCGCCTTGCACGCTCACCGTGCTGGCAGAGGGGCGCGCCTTGCACGCTCACCCTTGCTGTGCTGTCACAAGGGAGTCTTGCACACTCACCCTCGCTCTGCTGGCAGAGGAGTGCCTTGCACACTCACCCTCGCCATGCTAGTAGAGAGGTGCGCCTTGCACGCTCACCGTGCTGGCAGAGGGGCGCACCTTGCACACTCACCCTTGCTGTGCTGTCACAAGGGAGCCTTGCACACTCACCCTCGCCGTGCTGGCAGAGAGGTGCGCCTTGCACGCTCACTGTGCTGGCAGAGGGGTACCTTGCACTCTCACCCTCGCCGTGCTGTCACAAGGGAGCCTTGCACACTCATCCTCGCTCTGCTGGCAGAGGGCTGCCTTGCACACTCACTTTCACCATGCTGTCACGGGGGTGCACCTTGCACACTCACCGTGCTGGCATAAGAGTGTGCCTTGCACACTCACTGTGCTGACAGAAGGGTGCACCTTGCACACCCACCTTTGCTGTGCTGTCACAGGAGTGCCTTGCACACTCACCCTCGCCATGCTGTCACAGGGGAGCCTTGCACACTCACCGCGCTGGCAGAAGGGTATGCTTTGCAGGGTCACCTCCACCGTACTGTCACAGGGGTGCCTTGCACACTCACCTTCACCATGCTGTCACAGGTGCACCTTGCACGCTCACCCTCACTGTGCTGGCAGAAGGGTGTGCCTTGCACACTCACCTTCACCATACTGTCACAGAGGTGCCTTGCACACTCACCTTCACTGTGCTGTCACAGGTGTGCCTTGCACGCTCACCCTCACCATGCCGGCAGGGGCACACCTTGCACACTCACCATGCTGGAAGCCTTGGGCCTGGCACGCTCACCATCCCGGGGCCACTGGGGTTTGCACGCTTGCTGTGCCAGAGGCAGGCAGCACTCCGTGCTTCCTCCAGCACCGCTGCCTGCAGCTCAGCAGTGCGTGCTGAGGCAGGTTGCAACACTGGACTCGTCTGGGGCCCAACGTGCCGGAGCTGCCCCGTTACATGCACGCTGCTTCTCACAGCACCGAGCCAGGGTCTGCGCAGCTCCACTGACCGCTAACAAGGAGCAAAGCCCGTTAGCTGCCTGGCCAGGACACAGCAAGCACACATCTAACCCATCCTTTTGCAGTCTCTCACTTCAGCTCTGCTGCGACCCAGGAAAAGGGGTGGATGTTGTCCAGCACTGGAAGCTGAGCCTGGAGGTTAGGGAAGCCGGACCCTTGTGCACACAGCCCGGGTGCCAGAGCCACTCCGGGGGCTTTGCCTGAGCAAGGGCAGCAGTGTGGCTGCTGCAGCACAAACCTCGCCCCATGAGCAGAGGCAGCTTCTGCCTGTGCAGCAGCCATGGCTGGGAGCGCAGTGAGGATGCTGCAGGGCACGCGCTTCCACAGCCTGGCCCCACCAGCACCAGGACTAGCAGGGGACTAATGAGGAGGAGCCAGCTCCTCTAAGGGAGCAGGGAGAGCAAGGCACCAAGAGCCTGCTTCCACACTGCTCTCCCTCCTGAAGTTTAAGGGGAAGAGGTGGGGACCAGCTGAGGCCTTTTAACCCAAACCAGGCTGAGAGGGTGGAGGCATTGGGGCCTATATAATACTGGCTGCAAGAGCCCCCAGGGAATGGGGCTGGTGTGTGCTTTGAGGGGGATGTTAGTGTCTAAGAGAGGGAAATGTGGTCTGTTAAGAGCTTTCTTAGGTGCCTTGGTGTGTGTTAGCCAGCTGGAAAATCTCTTCTGTTTGAAGGGTTACAGGTTATCTTTTGCATTTCTCACCCTTATACTTGGGAGTGACTTTGTCCACAAATAAGCATGAGAAAAGGGTTTTTAAGTCCCTTCTCTAGTGTTAGAAAAAAGATGGCAGTTAAAAATGTGCTGTTGCATTTAGAGGTGCACCCCTCAAAATGGGCTGCTATAGTGTCTGGTGGTGGCTTATGTCTCTATCAACGGTACAAACACTGGAGCCTTCCCTGTTACTTCCACCTGGTCCTGTAAGAGTTGTGGCTTAACTTAGGAACTTGCGTTATCTGGGAGGCTAAAATCCTCTCTCTGCTTAATGTAGTTACTCGAGTTTGCTTTTTGTGCTGCATTGGAAGTGCCTGTGTGTCCTGTGGGGAATCCCAAGTCCTTTTGTGCAACGTAGTGCGCTCTCTGAGGTGGTCTTATTTCTGTTGCCATTTTAATCTAGAGATGCTTTAAGCTTGCTTGTTCATGGGCTGATGGGAGAGTAGCAGAGCAGTGCTGAAGCGTGTCCTTGCACCCTGCTGATGAAGGCATTGCCTGATGCTGTAATGTGAGCTGATAACAGCAGGTGGCTCTCAAAGCCCCTCTGAAACCTGGATGGATGCTACCAGAGAGCACAGGCTCTGACCTGGCCCTGTACAGTCCCAGCAGGTAACAAGTGGTGGCTGACTGTGGGTGCCTGGGGCAGAAGAACTGGGATGAGATCAATGCAGTGCTCCAGCTGGTGTGTCCTCCTGGTAACCTGCAGGCTAGAGGTTCCTGGTGCCTCTGTCTGCGTGTGCTAATTCACTGCAAAACCTGTTAGGGGTACTGCATAATGCAATCCTCTACCTTACTTTAGAGTAGGACTGAACTCTTGCCCTGCCTTAAACTCAAGGAATAAAGACTGTACTGGTGCCTACACCCATCTCTGCTCCCCTGTGAGTGCCATCCTGTGGCAAGAACAGGAAAGACTTCAAGGACAGGCAGTCTACAGATGGCTGCCAGCTGACTCTGCCCAGGGCAAGCAGGAGCAGTTCAGGGCTTCAGAGTCTGCAGACACAGTGGTATTTGGCAAATAGCCTGTTTCACCCCAGAGCCATGTTCTCTGTCCCTCTGCAGAGCTGTTCTCCTCCAGGAGTAAAGTCCCTTCTGGCTGCTGGCATCTCTGAAGTTTGTCAACGAAGGGGGCAACTAATGCCAGGAGCAGTGATCAGGCTTCAGCCCTGCGAGCTGCTGCTGGCATTTGGGTAGAGGCTGTGAACACCCCGGGTTTGTGCTTGAGGGAGAGGAACTGCTGGGGCTGTTAGCCTGGGTATGCAGATGTAAGGGGATCTTGAATTCTCGGCAAGCATTTGCTGCCCTTCCATGGTACCAAGGCCAAGTGAGTCTTGACTTTGTGATGTGAGGCCAGGAACCTAATAATTCCCACGGGGTCATGTCAGTGAATGCATCCTGTAACTCCCTAATGAGTCAACTCTGCCTCTTGCAGATACACAGGGTTTAAATGATCTGGAAAGCTTCTTGTAGCAGGTAATTTACAAATGGAATAGCGATTAATTAAAAAAATATATCCTTAGGGGTATGTGGTCTTGTATCTTCTATTTGTAGGTGTTGGGCTCTGCATACTTTCCACACTCTTCAACCGAGAAGAAAAAGGAATAATCTTTTTCCAGCTGGGGTGGGGGCAAGAGGGAAGTGTGTAAGATGGCCCAAGTCCCTCAGTCTCAATTTGTCAGGTCTCTCTGTTTGCTAAAGTGATCAGAGGGAAAGTGGTGAATTTGTTTTTCCCATGCCCAGTGCCGCGGAGAGGCGAGGACCTCGCTGGCTGGCTTTCTGCTGAGTCACAGCCTGCTCGCTGCCTGCGCCGTCCTAACACCGAGGGTGTTTCTGTCTCTGATTTACATCTTTACAGTGCTGCTGGCCTTGGTGGGGGTTACAGGAGTGTATGATGCTCCGATTGCCTGTGAAAATGAAATATAAGTTGACTTCAGTTGGCGATGACTGTGTCTGAGTTGCAAATATGTGCATTTGGTTTCAACTTGTGAGGAATGGAGCTAGCTGAGCTCTAATCCCCTCTCAAGCTGCAAAGTTGAATGCAGAGCCAGAGCTGCTGGGGAAAGTTTGCATGAGCCTTGTTCTGGTCTGCCCAGCGCAGGCCCGGGTAATGCCCGCTGTCCTGCTGTTACTGACAGCGTACAAGCATGGCTGGGAAAACCGCTTGTGTAACGCCCAGCTCCCTGCTGCGATCTCCATGGAGAGGCTTCAAAGCATGGTGAGCTTATGAAACCCGGCTGGCTCCCTGGTCCGATGCCATGCCTACATCAGCGGTTGTGCCCTGGGAAGCAAGTCTGGGGGCTGCATCTGCCTGGGGCTTCCTTATTTAGGAAGGGGTCATCCTGTGGTCTATCAGTATGCAATAGCATCTGGAATTCTTTCAGAAAGATCAATCCTTTCTCCTTGCTGGAAACCATTTTGAACGCAATTAGCCCGTTTCCTTTTTTTAGGTGAATTTAATGGCCAGGTTGCAAAAGGGATCCAAGTAGTACTGTAACAGAATTAAGCGAGTGCAGAATTTGAGTATTTATTTCAGCTAGGACCATTATGGTTTGCAAAAGCCACCCTTAATCTGAATTAAGTGACTGAAATGAAGCAGCTTGTGAACAGACGAGGCCCTGGGGGCATCAGACTTAAAACCACTGTAACCCAGAACTCATCACACAGTTGCAGTTCTGCAGGTCAATTCCCACTGCAGGTGAGACCTGAGAAATCGTATCCTACCTTCTGTAGCACCTGCCATGGAAAACCTTGATATGGTTGTGAAACAAGTTGCAAAACTCAGCTGTGAGGAAAATGAGCCCCATCTTATGGATGAGGAAGCAGATATGGAAGCTAAAGGCTTAATGCTTTCCTTCCTACAGGTTTCCTTTATAATTTCATGTTAAAAATAGTGTCTTGTTTCCACCTAGCAGCAGTATGTGCTGAAAGGAATGGAGGGGAAGAGAGAGCCTGGACTGGGTTAGAATTGTAGGATAAATTCATAATCCTTTTTCCTATAAACAAAACCACCTTATGAACATGAAGTGGCCAGAAGAGCTCTGTGCAGTAATTAACATCTATGTCAGCTGTCAGCCTGCTGTGTACAGGTAAGAAATCTGCCTACAGAGTGTTTCTCTGCAGTTGCTTTTAGCCGGTGCAAGATCTGTCAATTATGGTGAGCTCATTCCACTTGGGGCTCGGAGCACTCGCTGCACTTCGGGACTCGGACTGCTCCAGCAGTTCCCATAACATCTCGGTATTGCTGCAGCAGCATCCTGCAACTATCCAGCACAAAACAGTGTATGCCTGCCAGTGCAGGGAGCAGAGGTGGAGGGTTGCTGTACCTGAGATGTAGTACAAAATGAGTGTCTTGCTGCACAGTGGGGCTTTGCATCAAAGGGATGGACCTGCAGCAAGCTAGAGATGTGTGTGAGATGTGGGCAGTGAGGGCACCTGAACAAGGGAGTCTTCTCCCAGTTGCTACCCCCCCAACATGGACATTCAGCCCATGGCTTTGGCCCTGCAGGTGACGAGAAGCTGGATGTAGATTTGATTATTTCTTTGCAATAATCTTCTTTACCAAGAAGATCCATGTGCTTCTAGTTCTCTGAACATAGATGGAATTAAACACCAAGATGCTGGGTCTTTGCTCACTGTGCCTTTTCTAGATAGGACTGCTTATGATACTCTGAGCATTTTATTTTCAAGTGCTGTGCCACCAGGCTTCTGTGGCTGTGCTCTGGGTCAGGACAGGAAGGTGCTCACTTGTGTGATCAGTCAGGACTGATTATGGGGAGTCACTGCTGTTTTACCTGAGGCTGGCAGTACTGTGCTCCATCAGCTGCTGCATTTAATTCTTGACTATCCTTTGCCAACAGAGCTTCTAAATGGCCAGAATGTGGTAAGAGTGGCTGTGCCTGAACATCAGCTGGGGCTGGCTAATGATGCTTCCCAGCCCATGACTTCTTGGATCCAAAAGGGGACTGGGTGCCTGGTGAGCTGAGAACTCAGGCAGGCAAAGCTGAGCTTTGAGATGACTTCAGAAAGCAAGGTGTCATCACCCAGAGTACTTTGTGTTAAGAAATGAGGGTGGGGAGTCCTTTTTTGCTGCCTTTAGATGAAGGAATAGTCCTGTTAGAGAATGCTCAGCTGATTTGCAGTCAGTCTTGTGTTCCTGGTACATCTGTACCGCCTGTAGGAAGAGCTGCTGTTCCAGAATTTGACTCTAGCTGCTTGTTGAAAGTTCAAATTCAGCTTGTTCCTTGTCTCACAAGCACAGATCCCGTTGTAGCACTGGTGTATTTGTTTTACAATTCCCGAAGCAGTGGTGTATTTTTTTCAGAGAACATGTGTCTACACTGGGAAAATTCTCCAACTAATTCATAGTGGGTACTTTTTAGCCAGTTTAAAAATGGGCAGAAAAGAGCCGTTTGCCTGGTTTCAGATGCCTCACCTGTTTCTATTGACCTAGTGTTGCATGTTCATAAATCCAGACTTTTTCCCCTCATATGACTGTACTTTGTACTTTTGCAGTTATTGATTCTGTAGTAAGAGAAGGGCTTTGACTCTCCATAGGACTACCAGACACCTTGACTTTTATTCCAAACTGAGATAGACCATTCCCAACCCAGTCTGCTTTTAATAACCTTTGGTGCTGCATGTTCCATATCTGTTTTTTTCCCTATTGAGCTTTCTCCTTCACAGCCTCTGCCAGAAGCCTATTCTTGGACCGGACACTTGCTCTTGATTTGCACCTGAATGTTTCTCAGGAAAAACTGAACCCTGGAGCCTCTCTGACAGATTCCTCCTGCATTTTCTCTCCTCAATCCAATTACCAGGGATAGTAACCCTGTAATGCAAGGCAGTAATTCCATTGAGGGATCTCCACTGTGTCCATAATGTTCCCCAGCAGAGCCAGAGCATCTCACTGCTTTTCCAGATGAAGCAGGCAAGGTGGAGAGGGATCTTTTGGGAGTATGACTTGTTTCTTCAGCCTCTCCCTCCACTTTCCAGTGCTTTAGGCTGGGTTGTGCATTCTGTATTGGGTGGGGGGAAACCCCAATGCTCCTTTACACCACTGCCTGCCTCAGTTGACTCCTTCCCACAGGTGTCTGTTGAACCAGATGCATTAGCTGCCCACCACTGTTCCTCACAGAATCAGACACAGAATCATTAAGGTTGGAAAAGACCTTGCGTGCTGTGGAATCCCAGTGCCTATCCGTTGTACATGCAGTTGGAGGTGTGTTGATAATGGCTGCAGAGCTGCCTGCCTTGGGTAGGAGAAGGCTGCTTTCCCCTTGTTGATGTGGAGCTTGCAAGTGGATGAAATTAAACCTGGATGAGGAGGGTAAGGGGATGTTGTTAGTAGTTAATGTGAGGATTTTAATCTCCTTGGATATTGAGGCCGGTGGCTGACAGCACAGGACCTGAGGTGGTGAATCCGGCCCCTGAAGCAGGTGTCTGTGGGGGATGCCTGGCTAAACGCAGGCCGTGCAGAAAAGGGGAGCCGGGGCGGGGAGGCGCAGCCACCTACACCCCCGGGCTGTGACCAGCTGCGCGGGCCGGGCGGAGGCCGGTGTGGGGGGGCAGGACGGCCCGAGCCGGTCCCGGCTGCGCAGCCCCTCAGCGCTGAGCACAAAATGGCGCCGGGGGCGCCTGGGGATGCAGCGCGCCAGCGCCCCCTGCTGGGTGGGGCCGCGCGCGCCCGCTTCCCGCAGACAAAAGACCGCGGCGGCCCCTCCCTCCCGCCGCTCTGTGCACCGCGCATGCGCCGGCCCCGGCCGGGGAGAGCGCTCCTTTGGGGGGGGGTACGAGCCGCGCGGCGCATGCGCCCTGCCGCTGCGGCTCCCCCCCCCCCGCCGGCTCGGCGAAGGTTCCGGAGCTCGCGCGCGCCCCCCGCCCCGCCCCCCGGCCCGCCCCGCCCGCGCCGCCGCTGTCACTCGCCGCCCGGCTCCGGTGCGGACTCCCGTGCAGCGGCAGGTAGGGGCACGGCCGGCGGGAGGGGGGCGTGTGGGAGGGGGTGCTGCACGGCCGGACCCCCGCTCCCCGGTCTACCGGCGCTGCATTTCGCTGTCTCCACGCCGACAGCGTGAAACGGGTGGAGGAGGGAAAAAAAAAAAACCACCCACCCAAACGCAGCCGTTTCAGCCAAAAAATCGCCGCGGAGGGGCGTGTCACCCCCGGTGCCGGCTTGCCCGGGGGCCGCCTCGGCAGCCCGCTGGCTGCAGCGGTGCGAGGGGCGTCCCCTGCGGCAGCGCTGCCGCCCGGCTGCAGGTGCGCGGCGGGGCGGGGTGGCCGGTGGGGGGGGAGCGGGGCGGATTTTTTTTTCTCCCCCTTTTTCGCTGTTTTTGTTTTTTTTTTTTTTGCCCCGTTCTCTGCGGCAGGTGGGGCTGGGGGCTGTGCCGGCGGGGCTGCGGCAGGAGGGGTGGGCAGCGCCTTCCCGCCCCGGTGCGGTGCCATCTTCTGCAGCCGCCCTTGGGGAGGGGGGGAGGCGGGGGGCAGCTGTAATTAAAAAAAGAAATTAATCAATACTGGGAAACCATGAGGAAAAGGTGTTTCAGAAAACGGAGCTGTCCACGCCCAGCCTCAAATTTGGGGGTGGCAAGCGTTATCGAGGTCACGGCACCCCGGAGTTGCCTTGCTTTGTTGCATCCCCCAAATGCCCGGCCAAGGGATTCCAATATTTAACGTTAACAGCGCGGTTGCCCAAGGTGGGTTCCTGTGCTGTTGAACCCCGGGTGTTTTCCAGCTGGGCTGGGGATGCTGGTGCCGAGCCCCGTGGGTTTGGGGCTGGGGTGGTGCTACTTGGCGTAACCGGTGGTGTCAGCGGTCCCTGGACGTGCCTCGCACCTTGCAGGCATTTGCGCGTCGTGCTGAAATTGTCCCCTTGTCCCTTTCATTAGCCCCTTTCCATGCTGCCTGTTCTTTCTTGTCCTAATATTGTACCAGGCGGGGTGTGGGGCTGGCCCCCTTTCTGGGGTTTGCCTTTTCTCCTTTAGCTGCTTGGCTTTTCTTTGTTTAAGTCTAACTTTGCAGGTGTGAAAAGGGAAGTTTTCTTGCCAGGTGTTTCCAGGCGTGCTGCGTGGCACACCTGCCCTCCTGGCTTGGAGCGATTAAACCCATAAGGAGTAGAAACTGCTTACTTCAGGTGAGGGATGGAGATTGCTGCCTGCATCCTTGTCTGCTGTGTTAGCACAAGGGAGGATTCGGTTAGTGAAGATGATTTTTTTAACACCTAGAAATGCAATCCTGTTGTTCATTCGCAGAGGGCAGCTGCCATCACTTTAAAGGGAGTTTCTCCTTCCATTTGCTGGTGGTACCACCACACGAGGTGCAGCTCCATTTGCAGCGAGAGGCTGGTCTTGCTTAGAAACGGGCTTGCTGGAATAAGCTGAGATGAGCTAAGCTGTCACTTCAGCAATTCGTATGCAGCATATTCCTGAGGTGCCCTGCATTTATCTGCGTGGATCTGGGCAGATGTCTAATGCGTGTCTGAATGAGTGGGACAAAATTTGCTACAGAGAATCTCTAATTTATTCTGTCGAGCAATGGCTGCCCTCTTACATTCAAGGAAGGGTTTTTTCCTTTGCTGCCAACACCTCAGGTTTTCCTTGTGCAGTTCAAGTTTTTTTGCATTTTTTTTCTCAAGGGCGTCAATCAAAACAGCTCTTAGTTGGGCATTTACAGGATGCTCTTGAGAGAAGGAAAGTTAAAATATCATTCCCTCTAGAAATGAGAAATAGTTACACTTTGTTCCCTCTTGATATGCAAAATGCTTGGGTTTTACCCCAAGATGTGCATCTTAAGAAGAAAAGCAAGGTGCTGGCTGACTGACTTGTAGTGCCTAGGGGTTTTCCAGGCAGGTAATTCACACCTGATAAAAGTATTGCATTTTCTTATTCTTGCTCTAGATACAGTAATGGTGTTTGGAAGGTGTATGGCTGTGGCATGCTTCTCTGTGCCATCCCCCAGTGTTAGCAGAGGTACCTCATGCCTCTGTTCAGTCCTTGGAAATGAAAGGTTGTGTTCAGGGCTTTGGAATTAAGATGCAGGTGGGGTTTGTTTTCTTGAGACCCAGCTCTTGTGCTCTGGGAAAACATGACGACTGTCCCAGAGGTTGGTTGCTTGGGACTCCGTCCTCCATAAGGCTTGATTGCGGCATGAGAGGATCTTGGGACAGTTGAGTCTTGAACACATAGAGGTTAAAATGAAACACCTGGTGAGCTCTGTTTGGTTTAAAAGGTTATTAGGCCGTTAGTGTGTGCATGGAGGTGTGCGGTGCTATGGGTCTGTCTTCGTCTTGCACAGCAAGATGGCCAGAAGTTGACCCTTGAGAAACTTGAACTAAATCAGCTCTGCCTGGTTTAATGAGTGAAAGTGTGAAGCATGGTTGTCATTGTTTGAAGCCTTTAAACCAAGACTCTGTTTCTCTGTAAAAGAGGAGTGGTTGTTCAGCCCAGCTCGCTGCTGATCTGCAGCTTCCAGGTGAACTTGTTGCAAAGGTCCCATCTGACACAAACATGAAACACATCAAGATGTTGTGGTCTCTGCCTGGGAGAGCAAGGCTGTTAGCTACTCTGGAAGGGGCAGGTGGCATCACAGATAGGATACAGACACTTATCCTTCATCAGCTGGGATTAGCTGAGATGAGGATGGAAGTGACAGGACCTGTGTGAGCCCTGTGGGGAGCTCCCATGGAGAGGAGGTGGGTTCAGTCCCTTCAGGTGACAATATGCAGGTGACAAGTGCAATAGTACGGGGTTTGTGTCTCTCCCTCATTACTTACCCTTTTCAAGTACTGTGTTAAGTATTTATTGGTCAGGCTTCTAATTTAGTCTTCCTCACTCTGCATCGGTTCCTCTATTGCCTTGCAGCCCTCTGCTTCCAGCCTCTTTCTTCAAGGCATTTTATTCAAACTGTCCCATTCCCTCTGTGCTTAATAAACTGCAGTTTCAGCAGGACCCAGCTGGACCAAGGAAACATATTCATCTGTCCTGAACAAGTAGTGCTGCAGCTTTCTCATTTCCTTCTTGAAAGCCATGGGGAAGTCTGCTCCCCTGGCCAGGAAAGCTGTCCTCATAGGATAAAAATGAGGGAGACGTGGCACTGCAACTGCTCTTTCCAAGTTGAGGCTCAGCCCAGTGTATCTAGTCAGGGACAGTTGTAGCATACCAGTAAGGTGGGTGTCTTAATCTTTTCTGCCTTTCAGGTTCTCTGCTTCATTTTGAAGAACTGTGTTCTTCATTGCATGCTTGTTGATCTAGGTTGCATCGTTGTCTTTTTTTTCAAGGTTTTGCCAGCCATGGGATTTGGAAGTGTTTGGGTACCACCTTGCTCTTTGCATATTTGCTGGGGCGTAGCTGAACGGTTCTTACTGTGTAGTAGCGACGAGTAGAGCAATTTGCTTCTTGATGACGTTTATATCCTCATTTGGAAGTTGGGCTTTGCAGCATCATGGAGCTGTTAGAAACGGCTGGGGAAAGCCACGTTGAAAATGCTTTTGAGATGGTGTCTCTGCTGTTTCTTCTGAAAGCCTGTGTTCATCATCATGGGAGTAACAAATTGTCATGACACTTACAGCAACACAACTGTAACCGCTTTGCCTGTCGGAGTGTCTGTGTGTGCCTGTACGGGCATTTGGCATTGCCGTTTGAGATGCTGGTGGTGGGGTGTGTCTGTGTCCAGACTTTCAGACAAATCCCTTTTGGTTTGCGAAGCGTTGAAAATTGGACCATGAAGCAGTGTCTGAGGGGAAGTGCTGAGGGTGGCCGTTCCTTTTTCCCCCAATAGGAACGTTATTCAAAAGCTGGAAGAAAGCTGTAGATTTGAGTTTGTCTTGAGCAGAATAAGCTTATTTTGCCAGCCCAGTGCGCTGGTGAAGCTTGGTGGTTGTCTGCATCTTTTGAGGGAGTGCTACTAATTTAGCTGTAGCAATGCTCTGACACTTGATGAATTAGTGAAGAGAGAATCAGGGCGCTGGCTTCCACCCAGCTCCCACTATTTTCCAGTTTGCTTAGCCTGCTGGTTGATGAGGTCAGTCGGCTAGTAAGTTGGCTTATCGCTTCCTAGGCTGTGTGCTGGCTGTACGTAGGTGTGGGGCTGGACTGTGAGAGTTGGAAGCTCATAGTGAAGTGCCCTGGACTTGTGACAGACTTGTGGGTTCATCATCTGTGTGATGCTGAGAGGGTGTGTGGCATGTCAGGGTTATCTCTGGAGCTGCTGGAACATGGCACAGGTTTAGGAGGGTTGTGGCTCTGCACGCAGGTGAAGCAGCCAGCCCCTGAACAACAGGGTTGTGTTGTGCTTTCTGGGTATATGGTTTGCTCTAAGGTCTGCAGACATGTGTAGTCTGTGAAAAAGCACTGTGAGCCCTTTCTTGCAAAAGTGAAATGGACCTCGCCAGCTGTATTAGAACAGCTGAGGCTGTTAAACAAAATCAGAGATGATTGCTTCCCTTGTGTGCCTGCCCCTTAGCCAGGTGGAGGGGGAACCCCAGACTCAGCACCTTGGCTATTCCCAGGCTCTGTTCAGAGAAGCACCAGCTGATGCCTTGGGAGAAGGACGGCAGCTCTCAGAGGATCTCTCACTAGTACTGCAGTCGCATCAGAA
The DNA here is from genome assembly GCF_030936135.1 of Gavia stellata. Taxonomy (NCBI): domain Eukaryota; kingdom Metazoa; phylum Chordata; class Aves; order Gaviiformes; family Gaviidae; genus Gavia; species Gavia stellata. The sequence goes on from NC_082621.1 coordinate 3,516,059, forward strand.
CTGGGCTGGCTTTCTAGGTTTTTCTGCCCATCCGGTGTAATCTCTGCTTTCTGCCTCAGGAGCTTTGCTTGCTTAACTGTGGTGTTCAGACTCCAGAGGTGGGCTGGCATGGTGTCTGGGGCTCACCCCAAGGGCATGTCCTTGCAGCTGGGGGTGCTCATCAATAAAGTAGGCAGTGCTGTAATGCACGGGTTGCCGGCTGGGCTCTGCTTACCTGTGGAGACAGAAAAGCAAGGAGGTAATCGCAGAAGTAACATGAGCTGGATTGCTAATCCTTGCAGAGCAGTGCAGAGATGTTCCCACTCATCTCAAACCACTCCTGGGAAGAGAATTGGGCTGAGCGATCCTGAGCAGAGGTCAGTGGGCTGTTTGGTGGCAGGCAGCCCTGCCAAAACCTTACAGAGCACCAGGCTGGCTCAGCCTTGCCAGAGGTGCAGCCCTCAATTTGGATCACTGCTCCTTCTTGTAGATGCGCAAGTGGTAGAGTGTCTGCTCTGTGCAGCATTCCTCCTGCCTGGCTTTTTAGCATGAACAGCCCTGGGTCCCAAGCTGTTTTTGCAGATCACACCAGGATGTGGTGGATATAGCAGAGAATCGTGTCCCTTTAGGTAACCCCTTGTGTGGTTTTTAAGGTGGGCACAGCTCTGCTGTGAGGGACTGAACTAATCTCTGAATCTTTTCTTGCAGCAGGATGGATCTCCTCCATCTGCAAGTTGGAGCTTTGTTTTGCACTGAAATCTGCCGGTTGTAGGCTGTTTTTTAAAGTGCCTGTGGAAAGCATATGCAGTTTACATTGCAGTCTGGAGGAGATGTATCTGTGCCTTTAGCCTTGAGTGGATTTTCCTTGCAAGTCTAATGAGCCCTTCATGCTCCTCAGAAATCAATCCACTGATTCTTCCCTTTCCTTTCCAAGCAGTCTGATCAGTAAAGGCAGTCATTACATGTGGCGTGGCTCCTGTTTTCAGTGTCTCTTCTTTAAATATCCAAGGAAAGGGAGCACCAGGGGATACCTTCTGTTAAGCTAAAAGGATTATCACTGCAGTTGGGCTAATTATTTCCATCTTTGCAGCCTCTCCGCTGTACCTGCCCTGACCCCTCTTCCTAGCGCAGATCCGATATTGCTGTCTGTCCATCTCTGCCCTCCCTCAGTACTCTTCTTGAATTGCTTCAGAGTGGTTGGTAGGATTGCACCATTAGTGTCCTGGAAGGCAGGTGGATTTGTCCCTGAGCTGTCCTGTTTGGCTGGTCAGTGTGGGTGTTACTCTAAGTGAGCTGTGGCTCTGCTGTCCATGATGATTCTCTAAGGCACATGGGAAGGGCAAAGGCTGAAGGGAGTTACTGTGGAATGAGGTGCAGTCTTAAGGGACAGATTATACAAGTCCGTAGGAAGAAGGGCTGTACTATCCTCTGCCATTCATGGAGAAACTTCAGCACTTAGAAGAGAGGTGATGAAACCACTTGTATTCGTGGTTTTGAATAGCGTGTGTGTGACTTTGCAACTCTGTACCACAGGGTGTTCAGGGCTTTCTGCCACTTGTCAGCATTTCACTTTACGGCTCCCCATCAGCTCCTGTCCCAGGCTGTCTGCCTGGAAGTGCCTGATGTAATTTCAGATTGATTTCATCAGTATGTCAAGTCACTTGCTGCAGAATGAAATTCCTCGAGGTGTTTGTAAATGGCTCAAAATCTAAAGAAGCCTCTCCCATGATCCTTGAACATGTCCAGCTCAGCAATGTGCATGTTTGTGCTGGCCTGGAGATCCATTTTTGAGATAAATCAACTGTCTCTCATACATTGGAAAGAAGTGTTTGCTGGGATGCCCTTGTGAAGTTGAAATTGAAGGAGTGGTGTGTCTGTGTGTGTCTGTGTGTGTCTGTGTGTGTCTGTGTGTGTGTGTGTTCGGAGTGGTGGAAATCTTCCCTGCCTAAGAAACATTTAATCTCTTATTTCATCAAAACTCAACTTAGATCTTGGATGCGTTGGCTTGGTCTTGCCATGACGGTGTGTGTGTCTTGCTCACAAGCAGCTCTGCTCCTTTCTTTCAAATGTCACTTCATGTGAGCTTCCTGGTGCAGGGAACACATCTGGCCAGCTGTGCACGTTCTCAGGGCAGAGCAGGTCTGTCAAGTCAAGATGTGAGGCAAAGTGATGGGCAAGCAATGTTTGTCTTGGCTGGCTGCTGTGGCTTCGTGTATCCAGGTGGCAGTGCGAGACTTTGGCAGAGGGTGAAGGTGATTATTCCCCAGTGATGGGTGGTGAGCACAGGGACCACGTGAGCTCTCAGGTTGAGATGCAGCCTGACAAGAAGGCCAGAGAGATGGAGTAAAGCTAGCTGAGGGGATATGTGCATACTGTCTTCTCCCTGGGTCCCTGTCCTGGGAAGGGGCTCTTGGACCTCAGTGACTGGAGGTATGGTAGTGGGAGGGTTTTGGGAGTGGCAATCAGCATCATGTCTGCATGACAGTGTCAGAACTGTGTGTCCAGGCTGAAAACTTACTTGCACTGCGCTTATAGGTGACAAAATGTTCCTGTCCTGATTTGCAGGGCTCAAGGTGAGTGTGTTCATTGTGTGGTTAGTTTGAGGACACAGCGATGACAGAAGGGGTGTGCCAGAAGAGACTTTCCCGAGAGAAGGCATAATCCAGTAGGATGAGCTTCCTGGAGGTTGGTTTGTAGCTCTAGCCTTTTGTGAACTCTCAGGGTTATGTGTCAGTGCAGCCTGGCAAGAGGAGTCTTGGTATAAAAATACAACTTTTATCTGAAAGCGTACTTCACTTTGATATGGTCAGAAGTAAAGGAAACCTGAGAGATGTAAATGTGTCTCGTGTTCCTTTCCTGATGCTGACCCACCTTGTACAAAGTGCTGACTAGCTCCATGCAGGTGTTGAGTATTTTATTACCCTTCCACTGCAGATCCTGGATGTGATGGGCCAAGAGTTGCTGGGACTGAATTACCTTTGTGGTTTAAGGTGAGACCTGTGATGAAGCTGGCTTGTGTGGTTGTGTTACAGAAGTGGAGCTTCACGTGTTGTCTGCCAGCAGCTGTAGCTTGTGGTGTCAGGCATTGGGCGTTAGGGAGCCCAAGGCTGGGATTTAATCTGAGGTCAAAATTGCCTTTTGTGGTTCATTTTCAGCTCCCACTTACTTTGAATTCAAGGGCAGACTTTACCCCAAGCAAATTCTGCCCTCTGAAGTTACTACTACTTTATATGTGGTTTTACCTACTGCCTCATCAGCATGACAAATGGTGCTGCCCTGGAGCTAGCTGGAGGGCTTTGTAGAAGTAGCTTTTAACAATGGACGTCTCCAAATTGGACAGAAAACTACATGCATTTCCCTTGGCATCTTGTGGTGTAATAATGGAAAGCCTGGCAGGCATATGCAAGCAGAAGTCATAAATGCTGCTGTTGGGTACAAAAAGGAGAGTGGGTAAAAGTCCAGCTAAAGATCTACTGCTCGAGCTGTGGTGTTGCTTGTAGTCACTGCCCATCAGTAAGCAAGAGAACAGATTCGGAAATGATGGGAATGAAATGAGGGTGTGGGACCTGTCCTGTGACAAAGGGAGTGACTCTGAGACTTGCAAAGAGGAGACTTGTGGGGGTGGACGAATCATCTGAAAAAAGGACAACTGTGAGCTGGAGAAAGGAGTCTACCATGATGCTCCCAGGTTTTGTTCTCATCCTGAGCAGTGTGTGCATCTTGGGCACCTGCCAAATCCAAGCACCATGTGCGCATGTGGGCATGCTGTCCTGTCTCCTTTACTTTCTCATCAATCTTCCCTGTTCCTGTCCTCTTTCCCTTCCATTTTAAACCTTGCCTGGCAGACCCAGATCCATGTTCTTCTGCAGTGCCCCTTGGAGCCTCTTTGCTGAGACAGCTGGTGCTTGCCTGGCCCTTGCCTTGGGCAAGAGCTCGGCAACTGGACTTGCTGAGAGCGAGATGGGGCCTGTCCCTGCAGGATGTACTGGGCTTCCAGCATTGGGAATCTCTCATCTGCAGCACTGCCGAGCTGTCATCACTCCATCCTTATTTTACGGGTTTTGTAGCCTACTGTGCATGAGTTTTGCCCTTCCCCTATTTTAGTGTTAGCTTGAATTACCTTGCCAGCTCCTCCCTTGCCCTAGGTTTCTCTAGGTGAGAGGGGAAGAGAGTCCTAGAATCATTTAGGTTGGAAAAGACCTTTAAGATCATTAAAGTCCAACCTTAAACCTAACACTGCTAAGTCCACTACTAAACCAGGTCCCTAAGCGCCTCATCCACATGTCTTTTAACTACCTCCAGGGATGGTGACTGAACCACCTCCCTGGGCAGCCTGTTCCAATGTCTGACAACCCTTTCAGTGAAGAATTTTTTCCTAATATCCAATCTAAACCTCCTCATGAATACTGTTTAATATGAAGGCACTTATTTGAGAGATTAAGTATTAATATGTCGCTGCTTTTATTGTGTCTAATAATAGGGTTTATTGTCACGGCTGTCTGAGGTCCATGCTCAGCTCCAGAGCATGTTTCATTAGTTATTGCTGCTCATGTACTCCCCTTATGTGGAGGGGTTTTTTATTCCATGGGTTTGTTTGCTCTATCAACATCTAAGAGCCTCTTGGTACTTAAGTTCTTAAATGGAAGAATCCTGTACTGTGGTTGTAGCAGTGTTTGTGTGCAGATGAAAAGCACCTTACAAATGCTTGTGGCAAAATATTTTCAAATGGCCTGGGTGAAATACTAGAAAGTCCTCTGTAGCAAGAGGGAGCTGGGCATACCTGGGTGATGCTGAAGGGAGATCAGCGTGTGTAAAATGAGTTTTGGAACTGAGTAAGGATTGCTAGGCACTGAAGTTCTGTAGTCTGTGGGGAGGGAAATGCCCTGAACGCTTCCCATTTGTGAAAATGGGCAGTTCTGTAAGACAGGTAAAGCTGTCGGGCTGCGGTGGGGTTTGCTTTGCTGCTGCCTGATCTCGGTGTGAGAACAGAAACCAGCATCTCCCACCAGCAGTGGACTGCTCTCTGCCTCCTTTGATAAGGAATGACAAAGCGCTGTGGCTCTAGGTGTGGTCAGAGCCTCTTCAAATAGTCTGTCTCTATTCATGCACTGCAATAAAAAGAAGCAGTACTGAAATACCAGCAACCCTGTTTATTCCAGCCTTTGTATTAGTGATTTAGAAAGAGCCTGTGACCTTACTGAACATGAATGGATCCCTCGTAACCCGAGACCAGGAGCAATATTATTTTAAGCAAGAAGTAAGGCTCTGAAGCAGGCTGTCCTTTTATACATATCATACGTGTGACAGCAGAGCTGCATTTAGAGCTGAAAGGGGATAAAATCCCTGAGGAGACTGATTGCACCTCACTTATTTTTAACAAATGTACTGGGGAAGATTGAGCCTGAATTTCTAGACTTGGGGCAGTCTTAGATTTGGATAGTTTCCACTTTTCATCTCTGTGGAAAGGAAGATGGGCATCAACTGGGCTTCCAGCTAATTCCTGGGGAGGATGAAATGCCCATGGATTCTGATTTTTTTTTTTTTTTAAACTTCTTCCTCCTTTAGCCTTTGGGTTGGGAGGGGAAATAATGGTTTTACAACTCTTTGGCTGAATTTATGGTCTGGGATCCCATGTGGATTGTCACTGTTCATGCTGCCTGCATCTGCTTTTGTTGCAAATCTGCTCATCAGCTCGATAAAACTAGAATCAAGGCAAGACAGATTGCTACCTGATTGTCATCCTGAGTGGCCCAAACTGGGAGAAGACCAGCTGGAGAGAGACATCAGAGTGCTCAGCAGGGATGTGTTTTGTGTATAAAGGTTTTTATTTGCTGTTCATCCTTACTCACTTAAATCCTTGTCTTGTGCTTCAGCAGGGTTCAAACTGTGCTCCCTTGTTATGAAAAATAAAGGTACAGATGCAGCTTCTGTTGGGTGTTTATTGTTTTAGAAGCAAGAGCTCTGGTTCTCAAATTGCGTTAAGTTGTGCTGGGTGTTGGGAGACACCACCGTCTCCCACCGCACCTCTCACTTGCTGTTCGTGGCATGGTGTATGAAACTCGGAGCTAAAACAGGCACCAGCACCCTTGGCTGAAAGGTGGCAGCCCATGAGCAGTGTGATCAGCCACTCCCTGTGACTGGGACAGCCACTTCCCTGTGCTCGGTGAGATGTGAACCTGCTGGGGTGCCCACCCATTTCCCCACTGCTCACTGGCTTGGTTGGCATGTCCCAGTCCCTGCCCTCTCTGTCAGGAGTTGAACGATGCACTCATCCCCAGGCTGTGCTCTCCTGCTGATTTTTTTTTTTTTTTTTTTCCCTTCCCTTGAGCTCCTCCAGATTAGGATTTTTTTTCCTGCGTTTATCTTCTTCCTGCCTCTTCTGATACAGATTTAATAAAAAGCTGCTTTTAGTTTTTAGTAAATACTGTTGTGAACATTTTGAGGGAACAGTGTTTTTTTCTGCTGTTATGCAGTAACATGACAAGGGAGATGAATGTCCTATTGTTTGTGTCTTTTGGCCTTAAAAAAAAAAAAAAGACATTCAGGAAACACACTCTGACTTTTGACCTCATCTGAAGTGCGTCTTAGTCATGAAAAGCAGAAATAATGCAGGAAAGCTAGACAAAAACTGAAATTGTCTTCTCTGAGCCCAGTCCTGTTTCATAGTGATTTCTGGGGTGAAGGCAAGTCCTGCTAAGGCCCTAAAAGCTTGTGAGATCTGGCATGTTTGTTTCTTTCTAGGGTAAGAAACCAGTGTGTCAAGAATGTGTGACTCTTTCCTTCCCCTGTATTTATAGAGAGGCTGTCCTGATAAGGCAACCTGCTGCATTCCAGTGCTGTCAGTCATCTTTGGGATGCTGGAACTGGACACTATGGGGCCAAAGGGTATTTGGTGCCTGGTTTGGGTATCAAGTGGCTAAAAGTAATGGCTTGGTGAAATAAGCACTGTGGGCGAACTGTGCAGTGATGGTTTGTCACAGGAGCGCGTAGAGACCTGTGTTCCCACTGCAGTGATAAGCTGTGGTTTTTCAGGCAAGCTGGTAATGCCTGATCCTGCACATGTCTCTGAGGTGCTTACCCTGGGCTTCTCGCTGCTGGTGAGCATCGCTGCTTAACCCAACTGCCTGGACACCCTGTCCGTTCCCTCCCTGTTCCTTGTGGCAGTAGTGGAAGCCTCTCTGCTGTACTACCCTGTAGACCACTTCTGCATCAGTGATCTTTGCAGCCAGAAGCTCTGTGGGCTTGGATCCTGTAGAAATAAAATAGCGCTCCCTAAGTAAACTTCCCTGAGTTGGCTTCTTCCCTAGGACGGGCTTTCTGTCGCTGCAAGAGTGATGCCAGCCCTGGTGGCGTGGCAGTAGCTGGAGCAGATGGTGCTGTTGTCATCATTTTAATTTTTATCCATGTGTTGAAACAGCTCAAAATAATGTAAGAAATGAAGGCCTGATCTGAGAAGATACCTTGAGTATTTTCCTTGTCCTCAGAAAATCTCCTGCAACGTTAGTGTCCACAACACTTCCCTTGTTCTATCCCATCCACTCTGACTAGGATCACTCGCATTTGTAGGCTAGAGCTGGGGCATGACGAATCTTTTATATTTAATATCTTCATTACTGTGGCAGCATTGAATATTCACAGAACTTCTGTCAGGGTGCAGCAAATGTTGTCGGCACTGTGAAATCAAAGAAAGAAGAGCAGCTGAGATCAAAGTAAGCAATAAACACATACCTTGTGTCTTGACAGAGTCTCTTTCAAGCCAGAGGCAAAACCTGGAGGGGCTCAAGGTGCAGCTGGATGGTGGCTGGTGCTGGCATGGTGCTGGCTTCCCATGCTTTCCCCCTTTGCTACTTTGGTGCTCCAAAGCTGGGGTGAGATGACCCATAGCACTACTGTCACACACAACTTCTGCTTGTGAGGTGTTCTCTTTCTGCTGGTGTGGTGCCTTGAACCACCTCCCAGTGCTGGTGCTGTAAGGAATAAGGGTGGGACCAAGCAGTGTGGTCTGAGACTGGCTTGTCAAATTTCAGCCTTGCTCTGCTCAGTTTTGAGGTAGAGGCCTTGTTCTTTGGATCTCTCCACAATCAAAACATTGTTGCTCTGAGGCCAAGGTAGCTACATTTTTCACCACATATTTTGGGCCCTTCCTGTGGTGCTGTACCACATGGATATGTTACCATCTTGGTTGAGGTGGAAGGCATTAGGAAGTATCCAGATCTTCAAGTCCATTTACAGGTGTAAGTGAAGTTCCCTTCTCATTAAATTCTCTTAATTTATGAGTCTTCTGTTTGCACATAGATTTCTTCTTCTCGGTGTCAGCATCCTTTGGACCTAGCACCAAACACAGCAGCATCGTCTGCCTTTGCACCTAGAGAGGTAGGGGAAGGAAGCTGGTGTGCAGCCTGCTCACTGCTTGCACTGAAGCCAGCTGGCTAGAGTGGCTCCTGGAAAGTGCAGGATGTGGCCCTTCCCAGCACAGGAAGGCTTAATCCTGCGTGTGTGTCCCAGGGCGCCCTGGCGCTGTGCACCGCAGCAAAGGTGGAAGGCGGCTGTTTTCTCCTGCAGCAGAGAAAGAAAAGATTAAAGGGGCTGGCAGGAAGGTGGCTGAGTACTGCAGGGGGTTTCTCTCCTTGCAGTGGACTCCGCAATTTTTGCACTTATATGCAGAACATTTAACTTAAACTCTTCAATGCGGAGTGTGCCAGTGGTGTGCGTGCTCTGCAGATGGCTCAGGGCTTGTATCTGATCCCATGTTCACACCAGGTTTCAGACGTTTCTCTAGCCCATGGCTCTGGTGCACCAAATGGATGCTGTTGTACGTGTGCCACTACAAAAGCCTGAGGAGAAAGGAAATTAGCAGAGCTTTGGTTCTCGCACTGGCAGTCGTCTCTGCTGGGTCCTACAGCACACGGCTGTGCTGCAAAGCAGTAGGTTGTAAAATGGAGATGGTGCTGGAGAGCTCGTCTGAAGATGAACAGCAGAGCTGCTTTCAAGGAGTCGCTGTTCACTAACCTGCTAGAAATGCCTTTAGCTGGTGCTTGGGTCGATCACGTCCCACACCTGCTAGGTGGAGCGAGCGCTTGTCTGAGAGCTCAGCTCTATGCTGTCTCGTCAGCCAGCGTGGGTGTTTTCACCCTCCTGTTGGTTTGAGGGTGTTTGCTGTCCGTCTGGGTAATAAAGAGCAAGTTTTGGGGTATTTTTCAGCTCTTCAATTGACTGAATTGCATTTCAGGAGCTCCGTCTGGGAACCCAAGAAGGGTGTGACAGTGCTCACTGTCCTCCCAAATTGGCTGCGTTCAGGAAAATGGGGGTCATCCTGTATCTGTCAGCCTTTCCCTGCCCTGGGATGTGTTGTGGTACCCACTGGAGCATGAAATAGGTCCTGTCAGTTTGTTTCTGACCTCATATTAATGAAGAAATTTGTGGTAACCGTGAGAAACTGCTGGCCACGCTAATAGTCCTGCTTGTGGTAGATTGCAGGTGTCCACAGACCAGATGAGCCCTGCCAGGCTCCTTTTACCACTGACTGCTGTGTGAAAGGGACCTTCCTCGGCCGCTTATCAAGGGAACATCATTTATAGTTGTTCCATGTGAGCATCAGAGAGGAGTGCGGCAGCCGTCAGTTAGTGGGGATGGATGTCTGTTTTTCTTTCTTCAGGCAATGCAGTCTCTCAGTAAAGCAATTTCTTCCTCCTCACGGTGTAATTTGCTAGCCAAGGTAAAGGAGGCTTTTGATGGGACAGAGTGCTGTCACGCCGTTGACTGTCCTAATTCGTTAAGACTGCAGCAGCATTTTCAGGAACTTTTCTTTCCTCTTTTCCCTCTCCCCATCCAGGCACACATTAGCATTATTTTTCTGCTCTTGCTGGAAAGTAACATGCTAAGAACACGTTGACTTGTCTTTCCTTCCCTGCTGGGTTCTTTTCCGTGGCAGCGGGCAGGCCAGGGGAGCAGGTTCCCCCAGCAACCAGTGAGACCATCCCAGGACTTTGCTGTACTGCCATGCATAGCAGTTCAGCCACATCTCAGCGTGCAGCGCAGCCTTTGAGAGGCAGCACTGGGGAAATATTAAGCTTCCACCATTTTCTGTTAAGTGAATAATGACTGGTACAAGCCTGAATGCTGGTGAGCCCGCCTTAAAACCTGCAGCAGCAGGGAAGATGCTCTGATTTCCAGTGGGTTGGGCTGAGCCTGGGATGGGAAGAGTTGAAGAGAATTAGCTGGTAAATACGATCTCCTGCCTTCTCTTTGATCCACTCGACATGTTCAACTGCTTAAAGGCTTCGCAAGCAAGCAGGATTTTGGGTGAGGAAGATTTTATCCACCCATAGACCATCTTATGGCTCTGTGAAATGCACAACTGCAAGATACTCTAGCAGGGGATTGGGAAGAAATCCGAAGGTAGACTAGTAAATCCCTGCCAAAGAGGCTTCTCTTCCTTCTATTCATGAAGAGCTGCCTGATCAGAGCTTTAATCTAGCTAAAGTTAGTAGACTTAGGGACAGCCTGATCTTTGCATCACAGGATGGAATGAGAAGGGTGATCTGGAGTGCTGACACCTCCCTGGGCAGCGGTTGCCATTGAACGCCCTCCTGTAAGTGCACAGAGAAAGCTGGGGCGGGGGGCTGCTGCATAGTGGTGTTGCAAAAGGTTGGTTTTGACTTGGTCAGCTAAGCCAGACAAAAAGTGAAAAGGAAAGGTAAGAAGGGGTAAGAGATCAAGGAAGGAAGATACTAATAGCAGCAGAAGATGCTGCAGGTTGACACAGAGGTGCTCAGGTTTTTGGGTGAGGAAGGTGGAGCCTTCCTGCCCTTATGTCCCTGTAGCGTTCCTCAGGAGCTTCCTCTGTTTTCTCTACTGAAGCGCTGCTCCAGAGAGCCCTGCCTGAAGGAGAGCAGTGCAGCTGGGAGCACGCGGGTTGTGGTGTCTGCGGGAGCGTGACTTCTCTGGTTTGTCTCTGGCCTGCTCCGTGACAAGCCTTTTCACCTCTGTTCCCCTTGCAGGGAAGATGGGAATAATGATGTCTTTGGTAAACCACCTTGTGCTTCTGTCAATAGCAATTGATGTGAGATTTAGGGTTAATATTCCTACATTGCAAAACACTTGTGTATGTTCCCTCCAGTGATTCCCAGCACATTCCTCTTCCTGGAAGAGGCCCCATTTGTGGTGCCCTTTTATTTGGGCAGAGAAGAGACATGCTGATAAAACCATTTCCCATCTCCTGAGTCCAGCTACTCTTGCAGCTCAGGCTGTGGGCTGGAGTTGTGTGCCTGGATAATCTGGTCTACTAATTGCCACCCTGCTTGGAGGCAGCTGCAGAACTGGGCCTAAGCTGATTTGGGATGGCAAATTCTGTTAGTTTAATTCTCAGCAACACTGAGGAACTTGTCAGCACGTGAGTATCCCTTGGCTTTTCTCTAGCCGTGAGCGTGCCCTGGAGACCTTTGCCAGCTGGTGACCCTAGCAGTTAGCTTGCAGAGCTCTTGGCTGTGGAGGGGTTAGATTTGTAAGGGCTATTTACTGACGGTTCCCTGAGCTCTTGTGTCTTTGAACCCAGCTTTTCTGTTCCCTTTTGATGCTGTTTGTACAGAACCGTGGCATCTCATTGCTTGAGGCTTCTTAGCCCTCAGTGTTACCACTCTCCCATTTCCCCATCTCCTTTCCAGACTTGGTGGTATGTCATTAACTGGTATGGGAGTTGTTTATTGCCTGGTCTCAGTAACCTTCAGGTCCCAAATGGGTGTGCATGAAGCCAGTGTGACCACCCTTGCTGTGTTGAGGCTCCTGTGCCTCCATAGCCATTCTGCTATGAACTCAAACCCATCTCACATCTGCATGGAAGGTGTCCTGCCCCCAGGGAAAGGTGTCAAAGGTTCCAGGCCTCCAAGGAGTCACTTAAACTATAACATGGAAAAAGTCTGAAAAAAAATTAAGAAAGATGCATTTTGGAGACTGTCTCTTTTGCAACTCTGTCCTATTGTTCTAAGAGGCATTTGTCTGTCTTTGAACCTGAAGGAAGTTTTTCTAGCCTCTTGACTAGATAACTTGAAACTCCATGTCATTTCTCAGCTCACTGCATATTAGGCAGTACTTGCGATTAATGAGATCACCGTCCATACTCCTTCCTCTGTCAGCTTCTCAGAAAAACAGTACTTGGAAAAGTACACAAAGGAGATGAGAAGAAAGTTGCTTATGAATTATGAACAGCCTTTCAGGCTGATGTTATTTCATGGGGCTGTCACTCCATTTTAATTAAGTAATTCAGATGGAATGATGCTTTTTTTAAAACGCTGTTTGTGTTTGATCACCTTTCAGAGGTAACACTTAGATAGCTCATGTTTGTTGAATTTTCATTTTCAATAGGAGTGGGTGCTTACTGCCCTTACTGATTAAATAACGGAGAAGGAAGACACTGCTGCGGCTGAGCACAAGACACAATAGCCAAGAGGCTTTACTCTGCTCGTGTCTGGAAATTATCTGGGTGATTGCTTGGACATTTTGTGGCTGGTGTGAAAGATGGAGCTGCTTGGTTGGACCCAGTGATGAGTACCAGAGTGTGCAAATCCAGCCACTATCTCTCAAAGCATTCCACTCGCCTTCTGCCGAAATTTCTCATTCCTCTGTTTTCTTACCAATGTGTGGCTAGTAACCCCCGCACCCAGCCGCAAACATATCTGCCAACGCCTGGTTTATTTTAGGATTTGTGCGTATGTAAATTGAGCCATTAGTTCCCAGACTCGTGATCCCTGGAGCTGCGCAGTTTGAATTGCTGCAGATTGAGACTCTACCTCTTCCTCTGTGATCGGGGATAATCCCGTGGCCGTTCAGAGACGGCGGCTCTCGGATCGTGTCCCGTTGATCCTTGGGCTGTGTTTGTAGCCCTGCGTGTTGCTGGGCCCACGGGTGAGTGGGGTGCAGCTGCTGACCCACTTTCCTTGGACGGGCATCGTGGGAGCACTCATCTCCTGGCACCAGAAGGGTTGTGGGGATGCATTTTCGTGCTCCTTTGTGACAGTGTTAATGATGTCGTCTGGCACAGATTACGCAAGGCTGAGCGCCACCGAAGCACAGCTGTGTGGTCCCCGGCATCTGCTTTCTTCCCCCTCCGCCACTGGGCCACTCTCAATAGGGTACGTTGTTTTCAGCCCTGGTTTTATTTACCTTTCATTGCGGAGAAACCTTTTGCCAAGGGATTAAGACTTCGGGCTGCCCGACTTAATTTGGGATCTAAATCTTCCCAGGCGGAGAGCGCTGGAGGCTTTATGTGTGGTTTGCTGGTGGTTAGTCTGAGCGGCAGTAGAATGAGGGCTCTGCTGTGTCTTTGTGCTGGTGGTGATGTGTCCTGACTGCGCTCCAGAAAGACGTCCAGGGTGCCTGTTTGCTAGCGATGCAGGAATTGCTGCTGCAGACTGGGCGTGGGGCTGAGTGACACCATGCGGCCTCGTGGTCTGCAGCGCGGAGGGGTCACCAGGCGTGAGAAACATGCTGCTTTACAGGAGAAGTTTCTTTCCAACACCCAGGGCTGGTTTATGCCCTATAAACAGGGCTTAAATGTGTTCTTGTAGTGAACTTCTCATGTGTTTTGTTCATTTACTGCTTTAATTCTCTTTTTTAATCCTGGTTTGCATAGGCTTTCACTGTTCTTCCCTCTTTATAAAATAATACTTGTAGCTGTTGTTACAGTTCCTCTTGGAGGAAGGATGCAGCAGTCATTTCGTTTGGACAATTTTCACGTGTGTGGGTTGTGCTGGGGTGGGAGGTTGCCGTGAATTGAGCAGTTGGCTTTACTCTAAACAGTGCCACCCCAGCTGTGCTCTAGTACCTTTTACTTCTGACAGACCAGATGCAATTGATTATTGATGCAATCAAACCTAACAAGCTATTTAGAAAATAAATTTGCAGGATGGGCAGTGGAAGAAGAGCAGTGCTTTAATTTCTGACTTAGGTCTCCTGAGCACAAATGCAGGACGGTGTCAGGGAGGTGGCTCTGGTGTCTCTGCTTACGATCACTGCATCTTGCAAACGGAGCAAAATCAGGCTGGCTGCGGGCTGGCAGGAAGACCTGTGTGGGTGTTGGACAAAAGGCGGTGTGTGGTTTTGCAGGCCGTGTGGGAACCATCACATAAAGCTGATAGGCTTTACTGTCAGGTCTCCGCAACCTCCTGTGAGAGGAGTGATGTTGCTTTCAGTATCCTTGCCAAACTGCACAAGGAAAATTTTTTTTTTTCCTCTCTAAATGTCTTGTGAACCTTGAGCTCACTAACAGCTTTCACTTCCTGACCTAAACTTCAGTGCTGTTGATGGCTGTTAAAGGTTTGCATCATTTCACTTAAGGCTTTTACTTACTGGATATGTGGTCCTGCATGCTTTGGGCTCTTCGGGGTGTAAATTGCTATTTTGGCTTTTAGCCCTTGACGTTTTGTACAATGTGGGCCTGCAGGGACTCTTGGGGCCCAGTTCAGCCGTGAAATGCTGTTCAAATGCTGTGAGAGTTGCTCCTGGTTACCACAATGTTGAGCTTAGCTGGCTGAGCCGTGGAGAAGTGCATCCAGAGTCGCCTGGTGGCCTGAATGCCATGAGCTACCCTGTGCTCCCTCTGCTCTGCTAACAGATCCACAGACACCTCCAGCCCACCCCATTTACAGCAAGTTGGAATATCTGCTCCTCTCCAGGTTGCACCGGTCTGAGGGTGAGGATGGTGACATTCAACTCTCAAACCAGCTGGAGGCTTGGAAGCCGCTGTTTGTAATCCTTTATCATTGGGAAAGCATCTCCAGGCCTGGGAGTGAAATATGCTGTGTGCCAGCCTGTGTCTCACCTTAACGCTGACGTGAATGGCAAAGCAATTGCATTTGGTGGCAGGAGGTGGCCGGGCTGTTACCAGTTAAACTCACCTCTCGGACAAACTGGATATACGCTCAGGGCCCTAGCTAGGTTGCACATACAGAGCAAACACCAGAGGTACTGGTGGGCTGAGTCTGCACTGCCAGGAATCAGCCTGTTTCTCCTGCTCCTGGCAACAAAAACTTTGCCCCCCTACTTGCCTCCTCATGTGCCTTGTTGCGCAGCTCAAAATGACTGCTCAATACGCCTCTTCTCTCAAAAGGCGGGCTGCGGGTTTGAAAAATGTGAGGTTTGGAGGAGCTGTTAATTATGGGATAGGCTGTTGCTTTTTAGATAGTGTCCCTGGTTAACAAGAATAGTTCTGCTGGAAATGGATAAGATTCTTAGGAGGGTTTGCGCTTTATCTGTCACACAGAGGGTGCTGCCGAAGTTTATCTCTGCGCAGCTGTCCTTGCTGTAATTATTCATTACTGAACCATTACTTCAAGGTGGGGCTGGTTTTACGGTTTTTTAGAACATTTTTTCCCCTTAATGTTATGTTTTTCCCTAAGAGGGATTTCCCCTTCCCCCACTTGAAAAACAAATAGGATTATCATTATAGACTTTTTTCAAAATTCAAAGGAGTTTTTCAAATGCGCAATTTTCAGACCATCTTTGTTTAAAAAGTCTAATCTAAAATATGCAGTTTTAATAAGGTTTAAATTCGCTTTAGTCATATTAATTTATTACCTGAGTGAAAACCCGAAGCAAAGCTGAGACTTTCCCACTAGAATAAGAAGGGGTTTGCATATAGGCAATTCAGTTTTGCTTCTTGGTTTTAACCAGACTGATCTGTCCCAAAACCGTGTGCATCATCAGTATGGTTTTGAGTGAGCAATGCTTTTAGCTGACGTCTACGATGGATGAAAAAGGAAGACTGAGAGAACGAAGTTCAGCATCTATTGGAGAGGCATAAAATGTCTTTATAGATGACATTCCTGGTGAACAGGACCATATGATTGTATGGCCTGTGTATTTCAAATTCTGCTGGGAGAGCTTTGCAGCTTAGAGGTAATGGTAGTGGCGGCTCACGCATACTTACCCACTGAATCGCTTTGTGCGCTTAATGTTATTTATTTGCTTATCTGATGCTGATGAAATTTCATCAGCCCTATTGTAATGGGTTTAAATCTCAGCCCTGCCAGGCCTTGGAGGGCAAGCTGTAGGAAATGCTTCACGGGCTGCAGGAGAGGGGCAGTGCTTGGGAGGAAGGCATCTGTTGAGTGGGCATTTCTTCAGTTAAAAGCAAGATGCTGTGAGAACCATGTGGGAGCTGGATCCCCCTCCCTGCCCCTTGGCTCGTGCCAGTTTGAGGAGTTTTTGTTCTTCTCCACCACTGACTGCTGCACACAGTAGCTCAGGTGCAGAGTGACTTTGCTCCTCTGCCTGCCGTGCTGCACACACGGCGGGAGGACATTGTGTTTCATCTGCTGGGTGATGCTTCTGCTCTCCATAGCAAACTGTGCATCAGCCCCCAGAATCACTGTGTCCAAATGAGTGAGTGTCCAGGGTGTTTCGTAAGCTGCAGCCAGGTTTCAGGTGCTCTCAGGGTCCCATTGAGTGGGTTTTTGATGGATCTTTGTGGCTTTCGGTCATGCTTTTTTCCCTGTAACAGAAAAGGCAGCTCTTTCTCTCTTGTCTCTGAAAAATTAATGGCTACATCCTCCCGAGCCCATCTCCAGTCCTTTAGCCCTGAGACGGCTGAATCCTGCCATGCGTAGAGCTCAGTGGGAGCGGGGGCTGTCTCTGCCCGGCTGTGAGCAGCACAGTGTTAAAGGCCTTCTTGCAAAGCTCAGACAGATAGCAAGATCGTCAGCTTCTCTGAAAAGCAGCCGGCCGTTTCTTTGTGCTGAAAAGCCCCGGCACTGGCAGGTCAGCGGGAAGCGGGGCGACAGACAGCCCTGCGACGAGGCAGCCTCACGCGCTCGCCAGCACATCCACCGGCCTTTGCTGAATCATGGCTCACTGCTGCTGTGCTAGGGTTGCACAGATGCTAAATGCTCTGTTCAGAGGATAAGTGGAAGATCTTTGGCTGTGTCAGATGCTGTCCGTGGAGCCAGCAGATGAGCCTCCAGCGGGGTATGCGAGCTCACTAGGAGTCCTCTGTGGATGGTGTCCCAGGAAATTCTTGTCCAGAGGCAAGAAAGGACTAAATGTATCTTTCCAGGGAGATTGGGGGAGACATGAATTGCTTTTCTCCAAAAACCAGGTGGGAGTAAGAGAGAAAAGGAGGCAGAATAAGGAAACAGTAAGCCTCATTTAAATCCAGCGCAGCAGATTTGTGAGTGGTTTGCCTCTGGGTCTGCAGTTGGGAAGCAAAGATGTTAATATCTGTAGATGTTTAGTGAACTGAGCTGGGCTGGGAGGACTGTTAGGGACCACCAGTTGTGAGTGGAGTAGGAACTGCTTCTCCCATCCACGTTTTTCTGCCAATGGACAGGGCAGTGCATGGGGCAAACTGCTGTACCCAGTCCCCTGTGTGCGTTTGGGGCGGAGAGGTCACTCTTCTGTACATGCACGCACATAGACACACACACACAAGAGCAGCACATTTGTGTGTCATTTTACACTCATTTTCATGCCAAAGTTGCTTTTGTGACCTGTACACTAGGTTAACATTGTATTTTAGTATTTCAGTGCTAAGCAGACCTGTAAACAACATCAAGCGGCCGCCAGATGAGACCAGGATATCATCAATATGATCCTTGGAGCTCTGGGAGGAAGGCAGCCATATGTCCAAATAATTAGTGCCCATCATTTTTGGGGCAAAAATTAGGTACTTTATTCTTTCCTATTTTATGCTTCCATTTTTATGGATGATTTCCTTTCAGGGCAAGTTCTCGAACTTACTTGGTACAGTTCTGTCAAATAGCTTTGTAGCTGTCTAAGGTAGAAATTAAATTGCATGGTCATCTTGCTAAGGCTTAAAAAAAGCTGCATGAGAGATCTGGTTACTAGCGCTGGAGAGTTTCTCTTGCGTAGTTCCATATATCCAGTTAATTTATTGCCAGCAAACAAAACCACATGAGTTTGCTTCCTTGCTGCTGGAAACCCGAGCTTCATTGCTGGATTCATTCGCTCCTGACGGTCACGGAAAACGTGCGATTACACTAATAGCTGGTTATTAATCACTGCCAATGGCTGTAATTATATCAGCTATTAGGAAGTCAACTAAAAGCAATGTCTGTCCAACCAGCATGGAGAATAAGGAGAAACATGGTCCCTGCTTCACAGAAGCGGATAATATTTGTTGACGACTTTTGTTTTCTTTTGCATGTTAGAAAAATAACTTCGAATTTTAGCACCTTTCTAATTCCACTCCAGTGTCCAGACCTATTTACTGTGCTTCACTCTATATCACGGTGTTGGCTTTCTGAACACCGCAAGAAGGATTCAGGGTTAAGCAGCCGTTGTGCTGTCCTCTCAGACTCAGAACCAAGCGAAACCCTCTCCCCTTGAGTGCCTGGTCCAAATCCATCTCTGGAGAGTCCTAGTTTACTCCTGTATGTCACTTTTGGATTCCTTTGAAGATGATCAGTGTATTGTTATAGCTGTGTATCCCTGCTGGGTGTATCCACAGGGGTAGAAGGCATCCCTTCCTGCAGCAGCATCACACCTTGCCAGCAGACATTTCTGTTGAGAGACTGGTTACACTGGCAAATGCGGAGCTTGGACCGTGCAGCAGAAGTACGCCTACACTAAGCATGCTGTTCCTGGCGATCACCTGTGACAAAATGGTGGCTGAGCAGTGTCCTGTGTGCACCAGGATGGTCATTTTGCTTGGGACATCTTAAATACCTGTGGAATTTTGATATTGCAGCTGGGCAGAAGTTGCCTATATCCTTATTGTGATGGATGCAGTGACTGGCACATGCTTTTGCTTGTGCAGGAATAATTACACCTTCCCTTTGTTCACAGGGAACATTTGCTCCTTTATATGTCTTTTATGCAAAGTCCGTTTTTTCCTTTTCACTCATGTCCATAGATGAATTTTTTCTGTCCTCTGAGTGTGGATTGCTGTGCTGAGAACTTGGTGCAGCTCTGCTGAAGAGTGGTGTCTGGCTGGGGCAGCCCTTTTAGATCCCAATTTGGCATGTTAGCACTCCCTTCCCACTGTCCTACTCCACTTGATGGCGGTGGACAAAACATGCTCCTGGTGGATTTGGAGGCACTAGCATTAGATGCTCCGGGGAGTATTTCAGCAGTATTTAATTATTTCAGTATTTTCAGTGTGAAACCCAATAGGTAACATGTATCTTGAGCTGTGACCTTCCCTGAGCACAATGGTGTGATTTCAGGGCTCATCAGGAAAAGGGAACAAAGTAGATATCTTCTTACAGTGGCTGAAAAGATGGTTGGCTGTTGTTGGCTGATTGCTTGCAATAGGATGTTTAATGCTCCTGGAAACTGGCTGACGAACGAAAATTATCTCGTGGAGCAGTAGATGAGAGCGCACCAGCTGGGCTCCAGATGAAGGCGTGTTGTGTCAGGTTTTGCCTGATGGGTGTTTGTTTTTACTCTCCTCTTCAGGTAACTTTGCTGAGAGATGGCGGAGCAGCGTCAGGACGTCACCATGATGGAGGATCACGCAGCTGGCCAGGAGAAGCACATCCCATCAGGTGAGCACCTCCAGGAGGAGATGGTGTCAAGGACCTCCTTGCCGGCTGCTGAGAGAATGACCTAAGTGGGGAGAGCAGGGCCAGCGTGGCAGTGCGAGGGGTCCTTGGGTTTGGCCAGGA
This sequence comes from Gavia stellata, assembly GCF_030936135.1. Classification (NCBI taxonomy): domain Eukaryota; kingdom Metazoa; phylum Chordata; class Aves; order Gaviiformes; family Gaviidae; genus Gavia; species Gavia stellata. The sequence continues at coordinate 3,535,657 of NC_082621.1, forward strand.
GGAGATGGTATGCCTGTTTGGAAGGTTACCGCAGATCAGCTGGCTGCAGCCAGTGGACAGTGGGTAGCCCACAAGATGCTCTGATGTTCATAGTCGTAGGAAGATGCTGATGTTTGATACCATTGCCCAGCAAGAGCAGAACAACCCCCAGTATCCAGACTAGTGATGATCTTATTGCTGCAGCTTTGCAAATGCCTGTTTCTGTGTTCACTCCTTAGTTCGCTATAAAAATACAGCACTGCTTTTATTTGGAGACACAGCTCAAGGATGATGCTTGCTGCCTGCTTTTCTCACCTGCGCAGGGAGATGGGGGGAACTGAACAGAGAGCTCTGGGAGCGGGGGCCATGCAAGAGTCTTTCGCCCCGTATTTTAGACCTGCATTTCTCAAGAAGCCTTTCCTTTCTCATTCCACCATGCTCCACAATTGAGCTTGGAAACCCACATAACACCAGCAAACCTGGTGGGACTCACTCCTGGCTATCCTCCATATAAACGTCATCTTAATTTTATTTTCCTGAGGTGCTTTGGACACAGCTTATACCAGATAAATGGATTGCCTCTGTCCTGGAGAGAATCCATATCATCCATTCATCCTGGGCTCTGTAATACATTTCAGTCTGATAGCTCCTCTCAGCTTGTAGCCTCAGTTTTGCACATCACAGGTTCCCAGGGATTTTGCTTATGCTAGTTTGAATCTTCTCTTCCAAGTAATTTTCTTCAGTTCTCATTATTTTATTTGCCCAGACTCCTTGCAGAGAGGATACTTGTGCCTCTTGCCCTGCTCTTCCAAAAGATGACTTTTGCAACCAAGTCTTTGCACAGTATGTTATGTGCTACACCAGGCCCTTTACAAAGGCTTGCTCGTTTGCAATGATTAGAATTAACGCATCACGGAAGTGTTCAGCAGCCTGCTCTGGGAGGGAGGCTAATGGCTCCAGAAATGGCAGAGAGGACAACAGTGACTCAGAAGTTGTACATCTTTTCTGCTTACGTTGCCAAGATCTCCTTTCCTGCTTGTGCCATGCTTTGCTCTTTCTAGCTGTCCGGTTCACTGGGCTTTTCTTTTGCCGATGGGTTTCTGCTTGTTCCTTTTGGTAATGACACTGGTGCTTTTGGTTGGCATTTTCACGCTTTGCTTGCTTATTAGTTCACGTGTTTTATACTCTCCAATTACAGTTTCTTGCTACTGTGGATCTGGGCAATCAGTTCGTAAGTTTGTAACGCACAGGCCATAATTCATAGCCAAGGACTTGTTCTAAGTATATGAATGTTTTCCAGGCTATCCCCTTCAGATACCAGTCGATGATGGATCGGATGAGCCTGTTTCTGAAACATCTGACGCTAAGAGCACCCCAACTACGGAAGGTGGGAGCTCTTTGACTTACTGCTTTGAAACAATGATGGATGGGGTCGTGGTAAACCTTGCTGAAAGACTCGCCGTGCCGTGTTCTGGTGGGGTTTCTGAGGAGGAGTGTCGGCACTCTTGGACAAATGCTCTTCATTAGTCTCATCACAAGTGATGTTTGCCACTCTGCAGAATGAGATAATGAGCTTTAAAGGTGGAGAGTGGGTTGGAAGGCAAGAGAAGGTCAAGTGTTTATTATAGTTTAGGAAGTTCCTTGTGGTTTGTTTCCTGAAGACTTTTTACACAGTGACTGTAAGGTCCCATTAGCTCAGCGCAGCTGGGAGCAGTCCCATGTTGTGTGCTCCTGGGGCCAGAGGTTTGCATCATTGTGCTCCCCCAAGATACTGACAGCACGTCCTGGTTGCTCTGTTCCCTTTCAGAGTTAGCTGTACCTCATAGCCCTTTTTTTGACCCCTCTGTATTTACGTGTTTACAGCATGATTCATGCTGGAATAATGAGATGGGCAGAGTCTATACATAAAACAAAACTTTGTGCTGATGTAAAGGTCATATTAGTAGGACTCAGGGCATGTCTGTGCTGCTCCAGAGTGTTATCTGAGTGTCGTGTTTGTAGAAGGAATCTAATTCCGAAGTGGTCTAGAGACTCGTTCACCATTTTAATTAACTACACTTTTTGTGTTACTCTGGTTGCTTTAATCCCAAGTATCTGCTTCTTGGAGACTTCAGGTAAAGGCATTAGTTTGCAAAATTTATCTAAAAGAAAGGTGGACAGAGATGCTGACCAGTTCCAGCCCTGTCCCACTGGAGGTGTGGGCCGACTGATCGTCTGTGAAGTGGCTCTGTTCTTGTGTATGTGGCTCAAGAAATCAGTATGTAAAACCTGGCTGGTGCAGAAGAGGGTATTGTCCCTCTTTCCAGTTGGATCGAGGCTGTCACGACGAGCAGACATCCCTCTGGTAGATGGAGCCAGGTATCTGTCTCAGAGCCGCCCAGAGTGCGATGCAGTCGCAATGCTCGGATGATTTATGAAGGTATCTGATGGGAGCTGTTCTTTCCTGCTCTAGATCAGTGATGTCTCCATGCAGATAGCATTGTCATGCATGCAGATCAGGCATCAGTGGCTGTCTTCAGCTGTGCATTTTCAGACAGTGTTTATGGTAAAGCTTTCAGCTGCATAAGGAGTACGCTGAAGATGTGTGGTTTGTGGCAGAGGGGACAGCTCATGGTGTCCCTGTGATACTGGCTTTGCTGTGTCATGCTCGGTTGTCTCCCTCCACAAGCACTGGCTCAAGGGAGGGAGTCAGGTGCTTTTCTGATCAAAACATTCTTCAGGCACGTCCTGGCCTCCACAGGGTTTTGCCACTCAACGGCTATGTGAAAGCTGCGTTGTTTTTCAGATGCCACAGCACCTTTAGTGGAGGAAGGAGACCACGAGGATCAGGGTGGTGTCGAACAGCACGGGGAGATCCCAGAAGGAACCACAGGTGAGGGAGATCAAGGTGCAGTTTGACCCTTGATGCAGACAGAGCAGAGAGCTGGACTGGTTCGTGCTTTAAAATAATACTGCAAAACCTCTTGCAGGCAGGCTTTGGTCCTGATGCGTGCTTCTTTCTTCTCCACGGCCTGCAGAAATAATTCCTAGCTTACAGTTGTCCTCTTGCCTTCCCCATCCTGGGGGAAACTCGCAGCCTTTTCTTCTCTCTTTCTCAGGTCCCCATGTGACAATCTTTCTATCTGGTGTCTCTGTGGTGGCTTTGCCTCCCATCTCCAGCCTAAGTGCTTACCTGCAGATCCCGGTCATCTCTGCCCCTCTGCCAGCAGCCCCGCTTTGCTGGCGAGGCAAGGGAGTCACCGCAGGACCTTGCTGCTTGTCTCGCTGGCGCTCTCGCTCAGCCCAGCCCATGCAGTTGTCTTTGAAGCGGCAGGTGAAATCCAGGCCACTGCAGCAGTTCTTTGGCTGCTGGCGTGTTTTAAGGATAATGCAGAGGAAGTGAAGTGGCTAATTCAGCCTGAATGCTCTGTGGGGAATCACTGCACCTGGGCCTGCTTTTCCAGGGAGGAGGGATGGGGGTCTTTCAGAGGCAGGGTAAGAAGGGAGTGAGCTGCAGCAGTGCTGTGTGTGTACAAGAGGGCAGGAGCTCCTGGGAGAGTCAGGTCTGTATGTGAAAAATGAGTATGTGTCCCCTGTATGGTAGCCACTGACTTTTCCTGGAAGCGTCAGGCAAGACCTGAGAAAGGTAGTGGGCGGAAATGGGCTTCTGCCAATGCCCGAACACTGAAACAAGCCCACAGCACGCTCCCTTGGGCAGCCAAATTGTCTGTCCTGCATCCAGTCCCCAGGCTGCTGGCGGAGCCCTGGGCTGAAACGCAGAGTGGCTCGCCTGCTAGCAGGGATGCACAGTCTCTCGTTTAAGGTCTGACTGTACCAGGGAGCCAGGAAGAAGCAGTGTGTCCTGAACTCTTTGGAAGAAAATGGGGAAAACAGCGAAAGTCGTAGTTTGACTGTAGAACTGTGACATACAAATATAATTGATTAAGCTTGTTTGAAAGTGGTCATATAATAAATCGAAAAAATTCTGATAGAGACTGTGATAAATTCTGTGCTTCTCTAATGTACCAGTATTCCTGAAGTGTCAGATTTATATTCGACTCAGATTTACCAGTGTCAAATAGCCTTGGCAGAGTTCATTACAGTAAGCTAAGTAGTAGACACCAAGAAGGTAGGGCTCAGGTAAGAGACATTCATGTGAGTACTGCCAGCAACATAAATGCTGGGTGGGTATAGAAGAGGGGATATAAATCCCCAAGTTTCCCTGCTCCTTAACAGCCTTTTTTCTGCACCTCTGCCTGAAGGAACTTGTACTACACCCTGCCACCCAGGGTGCGTGAGTTGGTGAAGCACTCCTCCAGTCTGGTACAGCACAGGCTGACTAGATCTACCTAGATCCATCGTCAGTGTGGGTTGATTGCCTTTCTGATACTGCCCTGCTCATAATACAACAGTGATGGGCAGAATCAGCAGGGAGGTAAATAAATTCTCCAGACACACGCTTAAACTTAAATCTTGTTTTGATCATGTTTTTCCCCTTCTTTCTCTGAACTGGGACCAGCTGAAGAGGCGGGTGTAGGAGCCACTCCCAACCTGGAGGACCACGCTGCAGGAGATGCTGCTCAAGGTGAGTGAGTCATCTGTCACTGGGGTCCAGTTATTGCTGCCCATGTGTGTGGCTGGTTGCTAGTGGCTTGGGAATTTTCTTCTGTAATGCAAATGTTCTGCACTGTACAAGCAGTTGTGCAGTTCTCCCTGTTCCTCACAGGGGAGAGTCATACTTGCTTTGAATGTTCCAACATACTCATTTCAGGGAACTGCAGCTTTTCATGCACCAAATTGCTCTCTCAGATGGCTGAAGCCCTGGTGCTTGTTTGTCCAGTTGCAAAATAGGGCATCCTCCAGGCTAGAAAGGGTAACAGACAGAGCCGGGATGGTGCAGTTAACCAGGAGGAACTGCTCAGCATTGAGCAGTCAGTTTTGGGCCCTGCATGTCGTACTTGAAAGAAGTAAATTGTTTCTCTAATTACTACATCTCTTTCTGACTTGAAACATGTCTCAAACCTACTCACTGATGCCCTGACTTTAACATTAAGGGTGTTTTTTTCTCATCCCAGTCTTAAGGAATGTGACTGACAAAGCCAGGGATGGTGGGCAGGGAGAGTTTTTGAGCATTAATTGTGCGTCTGCTCAGATGAGCCAAGAAATTATCCAGGGACCTCTTGGCTGTCTGGAAAGTCTTTCTTGACTGTGCTCAGTTCAGACTTCATGGAAAACTTCAGGACGGGTTTTTCCCAAAGCGCCCTGTGCTAGCTTAATTCTGTGTCCAATGGGGCAGACTTATAGGTTCAAACTCACTTTGATATTACTGTCTTGCTAGCACTAACACACCATAGCACTAATTTGGTGCACTGTTTAAAATCTTAGTTAAACCCCATTTTTTCTGCACAGTAGACATAAATTCCTCCAGTTTCTTGGGCAGCATCTTTCCTCCTCATGGCTGCATTAGTGCATTTGCAGTCATCCACGTCTGTTAAAGAAGTAAATAGGTCTTTGCTTTCTCAGCTCAGGGCAGACTTCGGGTCGTCTTTGCTTTCCACACACAGATGAGCACAGTTATGTGCAGTCTGCTCCTTGAAATCAAAATAAAACCTTTGCTTGCCTGTCCAGTGGTTCATGGACTAGCAACTCTTCTGTATTTAAAATAGCGGTGCCACTACAAAAAAGGAATCAAGATTGTTAGCAGGAGGGGAGTGAAGTACTCTCTTCTGTCTGCCCAGTTCAGTCTGGTTCTAGCTGCTGTTTCTCACTGGATTTCTAATAAGACCTTTCTGTGCTGTCCTGGGATCTTTCAGCTGTCAGATATGGGGACATACAGCTAGCTGGAGCTCTGATATAACCTATACATGACATTTCTGGGTTCTTATGTAAACTGTTACTTCTCTGAAAGTGGGCTTGTAATAATGTGCTGCTTCTTTTTAATGGATGTCTTTGATTCGGAGGAAAATGTGATTATCGATACACACACACAGAGTCTTGGGTATGTCATTACTAGCTGCCTTCATTTTTTGTGTTGTGGGACTTGAAAAAATGATCTTTGCGGTGAAGATGGAGTGTGTTTTGGAGTCCCAGGTGGAGAAGCATCTTCTGATTCACAGTTTGTGCTGTGGTGGCATTCTGCCAGCTCTTGACCTTGTGCTGCACATTTGCCTCAGAACCCCTGACAAGTCCTGGAGTATGGAAGTACAGCTAACGAACTGACTGTCCACAGCTCTGCATCAGCGGTCTTTAATGATCATGCTATTCGTTTGCAGAAGAAATGAGCCAGGATGGTCTGCTGGCTACTGCATAAACACTCTTCAAATCCCTGTGGTTATAAAAGGTGTTTCTTGATGCCACATTTCAAATATTACCTGCCAATACATGCCAATTTAAGATTTCTCTTAAACAACAATTTCAAAGGTCTTTGTGTGGTAGTTTCACTTAACCATCATATTCTTTTAAAATGGGGAGAACATTGCTAAAAGACCATGTCAGTCTTGACTTCTTTTCTTGTTTTAATCTTGTTTGTTAATTTAACAAAGCAACAATTGAAATCTCAGTACTGAAGTGCTCTGATCTAGGCTCTTTAGTTTACCTGATCACTGCTCAAAAAGACCAAAGAGTATTTGAAGCTGGACAAATTCATAAGATAAGATGCACATTCTTAGTAGGGCAGTTGACTTTAAAGCAATTTACCTATGTTCAGGGTGAGTTCCCCATTGCTCAGTGCATCTTTGCTTCAGTTGAATGAATTTCTAACAGAAAAGCTCCAGCTCAACTAGAATATATGGCTTAATGCAGCAATTGTTGGGTGAAATTGTAAAGGTCTGTGTCAGGCATGAGATCAACGATAGAACAGAATTCTCTCTTTTACACCACCCCCCCCCCCAAAAAAAAAAAAAAAAGAAAAAAGAGAGATCTGTGCCTCTGTGACCTTAAGTTTGGGTTTTAAATGTCACATTTCCTACTCTGCCCAAATGGTGGCAGCAGCACTGGAGCTCTGATTAGCTTGAGTTGGTGCACAGTCCAAAATTGCTGTGGCCGTGTGCCTACAGCCACTTTTTTGCTTACAGTCCTTTCCACTGAGACTGTCTGCTCTGCTGGCTGTTGAAATACATGGCAATAAGAGAGGAGACACAGGAGTGCTTTCCCTCAAGCTCATTAGCAGTAGAAATGTTCTGGAGAACAAAGCAGAGGTGGTTTGAGCTCTGAGAGGATGTAACTGGTGCCGTGTCTGCATGAACATTTGTGAGGGAGGAGAGGACTGTAGGGAAGCCCGTGAAGGAGGGGAGGGTGTCTGGCCTGTTTTGTTCAGGCCCTTGAGGCAAGAAGAGGTGGTCACTGACCAGCAAACTGATGGTCCAGTGCTGGTGTTAGATTAGAAAATGGGCGTGTACTTGGATTCTGAAAACCTCTATAGCTACACCAGCTCCTAGAGCCTGGGTGTGGCAGATGTTGGTGGCTGGATACCCCAGCCACCTCTGAGACCGGGTCCAGGGAGGAGTCTGGTCTCCCACGTGCTGTGGCTGTTGCTGTTCCTGATTCCCACGGGGATCAGAGTTTCTTTAAAGGCAAAAGCCACTGTAGAAGTGAGTTATCTGTTCAGTGGGGCAATGTGGGACTTGCTTTTATCGTCTAGATTGATTGTAGAAATCCTTAGTCTCTCTTCAGCATTACATGATTGACTATCTATTTGACATGCCTGTGCTAATTGTTTGCCCGTGCTTCGTACCCTGCATCTTCAACTCCAGGGGAGCCAAGCTCTCCAAAGCTACAGCCTGGCCCTCAGGAGTGTGTGGGAGACGCAATAAAAAGAGAAAGCCAGCCCACAAAGCAGGTAGCTGGGGTTCTTCAGCAGCCTCTTCTGTTGCATGAAATGAAGGCTACAACAGCAGCTCCCACCAAAATCGAGGTCACCATCCCAATACCCCTGGATATGTACCAAGACTCCAGAGCATCTGAAGACAGCAATGAGTTGTGGGATCGTCGAGGCAGGGAAGGCATTGGTGTGGATCCAGCGCTAGGAACAGAGCTGGGTCGTGATGTGCGCACTGAGGGCTTGGCAGGAGCAGGTGGCACAGATGACTCCCATATTAAAGATGGGCCATCTCCTTTATATACCAGAGCCCCATTAAAAGAAGATGCCAGTGGTTGGGAGAGAGATGAGGACCGTGATATTGATGAAACTTCTGAACAGGATTTGCGTTCCCTGGTGGGTCAGCATGTTTTACCAGGACCTGAAATGGGCTTGTGTCCAGCAACAGCCAAGAAAGCTCTTGAAGAATATGCCTTTGAAGAAAATAAGTCCAAAGGTGTCCTCAGAGACGTACCAAGAGAGGTGGTACTTGTTGAAACGGAATCACATAAAGCAGGAGAAGACCAAGAGGAGAGGAGACAGCCACTGAAGGGGGGAGAAGACACAGAGGTCACCCCATCAGAGCCTTCTGAAGTCATCTCTCAAAAAGACGCTGAGCCTGTGGAGGGAGAAGATTCTGGACCCTTGACAGAAATAGCCAAACTCCCTGTTGAGTTAAAAGACGATGTGGAAGACAAAGATGCTGCTTTGCAAGAGGCTGTGCCAGATACAGGAGAACGTCAGACGCCCAAGAAGAAACCCTATTCCCATGTTGCAGATAAAGCAGTCAGTCGCGTCCCTCTCCTAAAAGGTGTGTGCAACGTTTGCCTGCCCTGAGCTCACATTGCCGGTGGCTTGCTCACAACAAGGCTGCCTGAACCAGTACTTCAGCTTGCTGCCACCTCTCGAATTCTGCTGCTTGGGAAATGGCCTGGACCTTTGCTGTGAACTGATCTACAAAGCACCGCTGCTTTTCCCTCTCCCTCTTTCCCCCTTTAGTTTAATCCTGGATGTCCTGGCATATTTGCCAGACCCTTATGCTTCGGTTTCGCGTCCCTTGCATGGTGCTGGCGTGTCCCCAGTTATGCTTTGTTCACCTGTTTTTGTTTTGATTTCCTTGGATCTGCGGGGTGGGCACCTTAACTCACACCTGGCACCTTCCCAGAGAAGATGAAGACTGAATGGACGTTGTTCTGGCATGTTGGAGTGGGGCTAAGCCAGCGCACGCTGCAGCTTGTTCCAGCAAGACACATGCCATCTGGTTTGCATGTGTCCACTGTCCGGTCCAATAACTCTTCGTATTGGCTTTCCTAAAGAGGAGGGAGGACGAAAAAGGCAAGTGAGATGGCAGGTCTACCCATGGAAAAGGCCCCACATTAGTCCTGTTTCTTGTACTTTTCCCTTAAATATCCACTACTGACTGCTATTGGAGGCAAGGTCTGCAGCTAGCTGGACCTTTGCCCACTGCAGGGCATGTCCGATGCTCTTAGAAAGCATCCTGCTCCCATCCCAGTTCTGGAAGGCATGTCCCTGGGTGGTCCAATGCGATGGCTGTATTTGGGGTGTTCTGTGGGAACTGCCTGTGTGTGTGGAGGCCTGGCTCTTGGGTGCATCTAACAGCATGTGTGTCGCTAGGTTGGGAGGGCAGTCAGACCCTGGAGCTGCTGTGTTCATGCAGCAATCTCAGTCTTAGCTGTCTTGGGTGAAGGTCTGAGTTCACCACTCAATGCCCGAGCATCCCTGCCAGCAGAGCAGCTCTTAGACCTTTTCTTTTTCAAAGAGCTATTTTCCACCTTTACTGGGGGTCAGAGGGATGTCACCAGGGGCCCTGCTTGGTGGCCAAATGCAGGTTTTGCACTGAATTGTGTTAATAAGCTGGGGCAGCAGGACAAATGCTAAAACCCGATGGTGTCTCACTGTGTTGTACCTCAGCTCTGGCTGTCCAGGGCCTGGCCTGGGGGAAGCTCTGCCTTTCACCCCATTGCTGCATCCCAAAAGCTGGCTCTGCTGCTTCCATTAGCCTGGAAATGATGCTCTGGTTTGCGGCAGAGAGAGCGTGCTCTTTGCTGCGTGGGGTTCATGAAGAAATTGTTGATGCCGCTTTTTCCATCGGAGCTAAAGCTCATAACGTATTTCTTGTTGTTCACCACCTAATAAGCCAACGGGAAGCTTCGCACATGTGCTGCAGGGCATTGGCATGGCTTGCTATCACTAGCATTGGAGCCTAAAAACAATGGCACATTCGGGATGCATTTCCCAGAGTCAACCAGTTTCTGATTCAATAGGAGGAATTTCTTTAATTATTTAATGGTCTTTTGCTTCAAAGGCAGAGATACTTTGTGGCTGTTCAGCCCCAGCCTTGCTGCAGTCTGTAGTTTAGCTGAATTTGGGAAAGGCAGTGCATCCAGCAGCTCTGGGAGTGGCTGCTGGGATAGGTCAGTGCTGGATTAACAACATTGTTCATGTTGCTGGGAAAGGGTTGACCCCCAAGGACAAGTTTCCAAAACTCTGGGGAGAATATCAGCAGTTTTTCCTCCCAAATTAGGGAGGAATTAGCTGAAGATGGGGAAAAGGGGCTTTGTTATGAGTGCCTTATAGTACAAACATTACTTCCTCCCTGTTTCTAATCTCCTAATTAGCAATACTGCAGTCTGTTGTGCTTGTAGGCTGATGGGACAAAACACTGAAATGTTGTCAGAGTCACTGTAAGCTTGATACGAATCAAGTAGGACAACAGCTAAAACCTTAAGACCCTGCAGGGTCTGACCCAGATCAAAGGCACACTGTCTGCTGGGGAGGCAGAAAGCAGTGTGTCGGGAGAGATGGGAATTAACAACAGCCAGGTATAATAATGCTTTGCAAAGCTAACACACTGAACGACAACTTTAAATGAGATCACGGCCAACCTGGTGCTGCTAGGACTGGGGCATCCTTCAACTTTAGTCTTTATTTATATGATTGTTAGAACCAGTGGGTGTTTTAGAGAGGGAGACTCATGCTTAGGGTTGAAGAGAACTGTTCTGTCCTAAACTGAACAGATGCTACCTGGAACTGAGTGCAAATCTGGGCAAAATGGTCTCATACAGACCTTGTTGCGCACGTCTGATACTCCAGTGATGAATAATGCACTGTTGTCTATGCACCGGATAATCTGTTAACCCGGAAAGAATGTGTTTAGGATGTGGAAGTATTTCTGCAAGAAATGAGTGACTTTGGTCATATTTCTAAGAATAGTGTTTAATTTAAAGGAGAGAGCAGGAACATGGAACACCCACCCAGCATGCATGCTGCTGTAGCGCAAGCGTTACCGTCACTCTAGAGTTTACTGACCAGTCCCAAGAAGTGTAACTGTGTGTGTTTCCATTTGTCAGGTCGTATTGACAGCAAAGACAAGGAAGGGACTGAAGCTGAGGAAAAGAAACCGAAGGTAAGCTAAAAAATAAAACCAGAGGTGACGACAAACCACTAAGTGCTGTGCATGTTCCTGCCTCCCTCTCCTGCTCTCCTGGACTGCAGTTGGGCCTCTTAGGAAACCTTGCCATTATCTTCCATTCTTTCGTCTGTCTTTCAAGAGTGTTTTTATTTTTTCTTCCCTCACCCTGGTTTGGATGGTGCAATCCATGGTGATGTTTGAGGGCGAGGAAGCAGACCAAATCTAAAACAAACATGTGGCTCATGGGGTTGGGTGGGTGGTTAGAGAAATCATTTTCTCAGCCCGAGACCAGAAAGCAGACAGCTGGCTTTGCTGGGGCAAACCGGTGCAAAAGCAAACTCAAAACTGTGTTGGGCTGTATTAGGGCCAAGCAGCGTAACAGTGAAAAAAGCAAGACATGTAATTAAAAAATTAAGTTAAATAATCTAGGCCTTGCAGATGCTGTGTTCTGTGTGAGGAACACAGTTTAATAGTGGGTAAATTCCAGAAGTTTAAAGATACCTGTCACACTGCTAATTTGGAGGAGGTTTAGTTCAGCTGGCCGTTAGCCTGGCTGGTGCCTGGCAGAGATAATGGACAAGCTGATGGACAATGTAGTGGGTGAAGAATTAAAGGTTGAGGAATATAGTTATTTTCAAACAATGTGAAATTGGGTCTTTCTCTAGGGAGGTTTGGCAGGGTTGTATCAGGCTAAGCATTTGACATGATACCAAGCAATTGTCTAGATAAAAAACAGCGATCCATTATTGTCAAAGCAGGTATGATGGGGTTGAGAGACATGGGAGCAGTCACCTGCATCTCCCAGAAATGCTGCTTTTGATAGTGCTGTACCTGCAGCATCTTTGCCAGTGGAGCACATAGAGGGTTTGAGAGTAAATAGAGCAGTTCAGATGGTAAAACGTGCCACTGGTGTGGAGGACAGTGGCAAGGGCAGGCTGTCACGGGGTGATGCTTTCCCCAGAAAGGGGCTTGGGTGTTGCTGCACCGTGTGGGTGGAATAGAGCTGAGGTGCCCCATACTTACCGCTGCAGCCGTGGAAGTCCAGCAGTGCCCTGGGCCCCGCAGCTCTTGCCCAGCTCTGTGCTGCAGGGAGAGGGCAGTACCAGCCATCACCTATCCCACACCCAGTTCTGTATTGCACCTTCTAATCCTGTTGAATGTTGGTGATCCCCTTTTGTTTCCCTCCCATACTGATTTTTTTTTGTTGTTCCAATTTTATTTTGTTTTCATGTTTAAGAAATCCTCACCTTCCACTGCCAAACCCCCAGGCGATAGACCCTCCATCCCCCCCCAACGACACACCTCCTCTAGCACAACCCCTTCGAAAACACCCACCAGCCCTGCTTCCACCTCTAAACGAGTCTCTTCTGTCACATCCCGACCTGCCAGTACAGGAGCGCAAGAAACAAAAGCCAAGGTAAGGAAATGGGATGTGAGAGAGGCAAAGCTGCCTGGGGAAATACCTTAAGGCATTCCTGACAAGTCTGGCAGCGCTTGGCTGGGCAGTCTCTCCATGTCCCATTCAGTGCAGAGGGTGGGATGTGCTTCCCCTTCACCTTCCAGTGGCCGTGGCCAGACTTGGCTCTAGTTTTGGTGTTTGAAGCAACTGGGTCCATCTCAACAGTATGCAGGCCCCTTGCTCTGCGTTACAGCAAAAATATCTCATTGCTGCAGGGTGTTACCTGGTCTCCCTGAGGCATTTCCAGGTCCCTTTATACTCTTCCATGCTCTTCTTCGTTTTGCAGCTTCATGCTGCGTTTTATGGGTGTGTTGGCTGTAAACAGCAGATGTATTTGAAATGTGCAGGAGCCAGATCTGCCAGGTGCTACACAGGGAATGCACACACATCCGTGGCTTATTCTGCAATGTAAAAAGTAGCTCGGAGTTTCCCTTTGTGGTGTTTAGTCATACAAATATACCCGTGGTGAGGGAAAGGGCAGAGATAGCAAGTTGCAGACAGTGGGATATGGTTTTACCGTGATAGGAAGTGCAATGGGACCAGTCAGCTTGTAAATTTTCACTTGCATGTTTTTCGTGAGCTTTTGTACAGAGACCAGCATTAGAAAGCGATAGATTTGGGGAGGCTTTTCTGCAGGATCAGAAGACAGTAAGTAGCATATTGCCATCTACATGCCATTACAGATTATGTACATGTTACAGTAGCATATTACAGGTGAGGATAAAGGAGGTGCTTCTCTGTATTTGGAGTCTGGCACTGTACTCCTGAATGGAGCCTCTGGTCTAGTCAATGCATTTATTTATCTTCTGTACAAAATTTTAGCAAGGCAGGGAAAATAAAATGATGAAATTTAGAGAACAAGCAAAGGAGTTGAACATACTTTTTAACCAGGCCTGAGCGTGTGGTGAATAACGTAGCTGAAGCGAAGGGCTCACATGGGAAATCGGCTCAGCCACTCTGCCAGCCCAGGAGTGATGGTGCAGTGGTTGTGGCACGGGCCGTGATGCGAAACGGGGTGTAAACAGGAACGTCACAGATGCCTGCATGTGGGGAAACCTGTGGGCTGTCAGGGTAGAAAGCAGGAGGCTTCCTATCAGTGGCTCTGATCCATGAGGGGTGATAGCCCATTCCCAGGCATATCCCCCCTGCATCAGCCTTTCCCCCTTGCATCCCCAGGGCCCGGAGATGAGAGGTGGCACGAAGACGGCCACGCCACGGTCTGCAGCCGGGCAGGCTCAGAGGAACTCGACCAATGCCACGCGCATCCCAGCAAAGACGCCCACCGCCCCCAAGACACCTCCCAGCTCCGGTAGGTGATGGTGAGAGCGGCATGCAGCCACCTTCCCACGGTGTCTCGGACACCAGAGGCTCTGCTTTGGTGGTGCTTCCAGGCTCTCCATGCAGTTATGTGGGGGTAGTGAACAAATTTGCCCCAGTGCAGGCTGCGGTCATGCACAGCGCTAAGCAAGGGCACGGCCAGCAGCATGAGGTCTGCGTTGTGATTCGGACCTGCTCAGCCTCGTCATGGGGCTGTGGGTGCAGAGCTAGGGATGATTCCTCTGACGTGAGCCTTTCTGGATGTTGCTTTATCTGCTCCATTCATATATTTGCCAGTGTGTAGGAGAGGGCAGTTGCTTTATCCCTTTGGGATTTCCTCAAATTTGGAAGATTTAGGCAGCTCTGTTTTTTTAATCCATCTATTCCTTTTCTCTTGACAATATTTCACAAAGAGCAGGGGCAAGAGGATCAATTCTTCGATTGCAGGAATGGAGATTAGCCCATTATTCTGAGAGAAGAAAACCCCAGAAAGCATCAGGCATTGTGAATTTCTATTAATACGGTGCATTTTCCTGAATATATATATTTTTCATACTTAACCAGAGCTTCATAAAACCTTAAATCAATTAAATTTCCAGCTTTATTATGTTTAAGCATCTTTCTCATTCATTAAACAGGCAGAAAGGAGCAGAAAAAACCACCTCCTGCAGCAGCAAAGTCTGAGAAAGGTGATGTTTAAGGGTTTTCTTTTCTTCTTCCATTTCTTTTCAGACTGGGGACAGTTCTAAGCTGCTCAGTGATCAGCCTTATTTAATTACATAAAATAATTTTGTAAAAATGCTTCCAAATTTCTAATAGAAGAGTGGCTTTGTTTGAGTGTCTTTTGTCTATAATTTGTCATGCATGCTAATGTCAGGCTCAGGTGGGGAGTCTTACCAATGATCTAGACAATGAAGACCATCTTCCTTCTGAGATACTAGGAAATTGCCTTTAATCACAGTTTTCACTTCAAAACGAAGTAGAAGAAAGCGCAGCCATCTCCACCCTGCTGATGGTCTGGACTGGGAGTAGCGGGTGGGCCCTGGGACCAGGCAGATCAAGCCCATAAAGGCAGGCAGTGAGTGGGGAAGGGGTTGCATACCCAGATTGCTTATCCTGTGCTTGCCTTCCTCTGTCTGCAAACTTCAGGTGAGCAGCCAAAGTCTGGAGACAGAAGCGGTTACAGCAGTCCCGGCTCCCCCGGGACTCCAGGCAGCCGTTCCCGCACTCCCTCTCTGCCCACCCCACCAGCCAGGGAGCCCAAGAAGGTGGCAGTGGTTCGCACACCACCGAAATCTCCTGCATCTGCCAAGAGCCGCATCCAGCCATCAGCTGCGCCCATGCCTGATCTGAAAAATGTGAAGTCCAAAATTGGCTCAACTGAGAACCTGAAGCACCAGCCCGGAGGCGGCAAGGTAAATGTGGACTCTGCTTTCCAGGGGCCTGTCTGTAGGGACAGCAGGTGCTTGATGCTGCATCTGGGAGGAGAGAGCCCTCCCTGGAGCAGCAGCAGCCCAACTGGGACCAGAGATACAGCAGTGGGCAGCCAAGCTTCAGCTGATCTCCAGCCTGATTCTGATTTTAAAGGTTTTTGGGTTGATTGGGTTGGGTGCTTGTCCTGGAATTGCTTGCCTGGCTTAGTGCAGTACAGCTCTCCCGCAGAGAGGACTGCAGAGAGCTTGTGATGTGGCTTTTGTGGGGTGGCATGTCAATGTATGGACTGGCTGCCAGGGGAATGACATTGCCTTGTGGTGTCCAGTTAGGGAGAGCAAATTGTGACCTGCAGCCCTAAAGAGTCGCAGGATCAGGGTTGTGTTTCTGAATCCTATACCATGTGATCTGGAGCAGTCCCTTCAACGCTGCCTCCATTTCTTCATTAGCGAGCAGACAGGATGGTCTCCTCCCTGCGAGGGTCCCAGCCTTGGCACATTTTTTCAGAACGTTGTGATTTTGGATCCAACTCTGTTGGCAAGGTTTTGGATTGTGTTCTGCGATCAGGCACTGTCTTGCTACATGAAGCAGTGTGGCACGGCCAGAACTGGTGGCATTTACTATCCTTTCAACAGCTAGTACTCTTCACTCCCAGAGAGGCTGTTTCATGAGCAGCAAAGTGAACTCTGTGCACCAAGTGCTTGGGAACGAGGGTCTCGTGTTAAATTTTGCAAGCCCAGCAGAGGAGAGTTTGGGTGAGGGAGTGGTGTGAGCTAATTTATCTGTGCAGCCCCAAGAGCAGCAGTGTGCGGTTACACGGCTCCAGCTGTGGTGTTGGCTGCTCAGCATGCATCCGAGCCTCAGTGCTCTGCTCCGTTGCACTGTGTGGACGTGTCCTGAGGCTTTTATAAAATCCTCCTTGCTGCATGGGTGGAGACGTGAAAGCACCTGGTTCCTCTGCCTGGTGAAGGCCCAGTGGCTCTTACACAGATGTGAAATGACAGACCATCTGATGGCCAGTGCAGTCAGGAGTCTCCATGTGCTTGTGCTTGCCTGCCCTGGGGGGGAACACTGCCTTGCAGACCTTGCTCTGCGGCTGCTAATGCAACAGAGCCATGACAAATCTTCCCCGAGTGCGGTGCATGCCATTTTGTGTGACTGGGTAACTCCGTGGCTCTGAATGTTCGACTTTGGCATGGAGGGAGGCTTTGAGATGGCTTCTCTTCACCATCTTAAATAGCAACGTGCTTTTCCATTTCCCTATGTGCATTTTTTGCCGTGGCTGGCAATTTACTGGACAATGCACGTTTTGCTTTGTACCACAATCCAGGGGGGCTCTGGAGCCTGGGCAGGGCTGCTGTGGCCATTGGGCACGAGCAGAGCAGCATGAGTCCTTCCAGCTGCTCGTGTCCCGGGGCCTCAGCCCTCCTGCCCGCTTGGCACAAGGCGTAAGTTTTTCCTGCTGCCCCCACAAAACACTGCTTTTCAGGGATTTAAGAAGGAACCCTTCCGTTTACTATAAATTGGTTAAATTGTTTGCTTGTTCTTTTTAATCCAGCTTTTACAAGTTTTTTTTCTCTGCTCTCTCAGGCAACATGTTGTTTATTGTTGTCAGTGAAAGAGTAAGAACAGCTGAATTTGGGACAATTCATTGATCTTTGCAGGGGAGAGTGGCTGGATGCTCTGTTGGGGATTTTGTAGGACACGAGGCTGCTCTTAGCAGAACGGTTGCAGCTGGGGCAGAAGGGGCTGGTCCAACGAGTTTGACGTTAGGGTGGCCAGAAGATGAGTCTGGAGCCTGCTCTCCATGCAGATTTCAGACCCCAGCCTCGGGAAACAAATGTACATGGGTCACACGCACCAGGAGTTAGCCAGGCCAGATCTCTTCCAGTGTTTCTGCATTGTCTGAGCACTTTTGTTGTTGCTGGATCACTGAGTACTGCTCTGGCAAAGCCTGGTCTAGCAGAACTGGATCCCGATTTGCAGGATTAGTTGATGTGAACTTGGAAAATGATGCTGAAGGCATGTGTCAGCCTTGGTGCTTCTCATGGTAAAGAACCAGGGTATAGCGAGGAGCTCTCCTTGCAGCAGCAGGCCAGGGACATGCTGAAACGGAGGGCGAGGCTGCCTGCTCAGCCAGCTTCGTGGACGTTGTCATCCAGGGACTGCATGTGCAGTGTGATGTGATGCTGCTTTCATGCAGGATGCTGTGTCTCTTCTCCTCCCATGAGGGTTGTGCTTCAGACAGGCTTTCTCCTGCGGGAGCACAGGCCTGTGTGCCTGCTGGTTTTACCTGCGTTTACCTCTGGTTTATACTTGCATAGGTTGTAAAGCCACTCCAGTCCGTGTAGGGGAAGGAGCAGGGCCTATCTTCATCTTTGTCTTGTCTGGAATAGCTGCTCCTATGCGTGGGGTCACTCCAACTTAGCTGCCCTCATAAAACCCAAATAGGGAAAACAAGCTCTAAAAGGAAGCAGCTTAATTAGTACAAAAATCTGTGTGTGTGAGGAGAGGGCAGACAGGCCTTGGAACTGAAGGGTGAAGTTAGCATGGTACGTGGTTCCCCTGTAGCACCAAGCCATTTCCAGCCTCTCTCCTGTCCAAGACGGCGTTAGGAATATGCAGTAGAGCAGCTGCCTTTGGGGTTGGTCGGTGCTGCCCCTTTCATCTCATCTATACAGGAGCTAAGAAAACTGCAGGCATGGGACTGCATCCCTGGCAGCATTTGCTTTTTCTCTTTGTAACTGTAGAGGGAGTTTGAGCCCTGCACAGTGCAGAGCTCAGGCGTCCTCTCCCAGACAGCGCTGGACACACAACTCCTGCTCTCCAGCCTGCTGCCCTGGCCAGCTGCACCCGTTTGCCCAGTTTGCTCAAACTGCTGAAATGTGAGGCCACGTATCTCTGTCCTAGTGAGAGGGCATGCTGCCCAGCATGGGAGATGGGGCTGAGCAGGTATTTTTCTCTCAGCTCCATCCTTCTTCCTTCCATTGGCTGTGCAGAAGCTGAGTCTCAGACCAGCGGTGCCTTCCAGCGTGTTTGCTGCCCAGCAAGTTCCCTGTTTTGTTTGGTGAAAGAAAACAGGGTGAGCTGGCTTTTTTGCCAGTGTTTCTGGCCTGGAAACTAGGGCTGCCTTGCTAGCCAGACATATCCAATCTCTAGCTATAACCTGCCCACCTCCATCTTCAATTTCCAACCCACGAGTAGACAAATCTATGCAGCAAGCCAGAGATTCTCCTTTGCTCTTGGCACTGGAGGACAGTTTCCTGGCTTTAGTGATATAACGCATGGTCAAGCTGCAGATGGTCATGTTGTTTCTCACACTCTTTTCTGGCTACCAAAGGTGCAGATTATTAATAAGAAGCTGGACTTTAGCAGCGTTCAATCCAAGTGTGGCTCAAAGGATAATATCAAACACATCCCAGGAGGAGGCAGTGTGAGTACCTTCACACTTTCAATGCACTATAATAGTTCTTATTATAAGTGGCATGTTGTATACACTAAACTGCCAATGCTATCTGCAGCGACCCTGCCGTCAGATAGCTATTGGTGACGTGCAATGACTCTTTTCTGGCTACCAAAGGTGCAGATTGTTAATAAGAAGTTGGACTTTAGCAGCGTTCAATCCAGGTGTGGCTCAAAGGATAATATCAAACACATCCCGGGAGGAGGCAGTGTGAGTATTTTCACACTTTGAATGCACTGTAATAATCCTTATTATTAGTGGCATGTTGAATACACTAAATTGCCAATGCTATCTGCAGCAACCCTGCTGTCAGATAGCGATTGGTGACGTGCTGTCATTTAACCCCATTAACCTGAACGACATGGTTAGATGAACCCTAACAAGTCCTGTACATGCCTGACGTGGACAGAACTAACTGACCCCTGTAGAAACCATGTCTGTAACAAAACATCCTGTTAACCCAAAGGTCTTACACTACGTGGAAGGCCTAATGCCTCATTGTCTGCAGGATGGGTGGCCTCTAGCAGGCAGTGACGTAGTTGCTGATGCAGTAGAAGAATAGATTTATATGCAAACGCAGTCCTTGTTGCTTAATATATTGCTAAATTGCACATGACTCTGCACAACATGTGAAAGCACAGGTTCCTGCCCATTCTCATCAGGCAGGTATGATCCGTGCAAATGTTAAGCTTCTCCTTGCTAATGAATGTGTCCGGCAGTGACCATGGAGGCTGAGCCTAAAGTAATACTGAGTTAATGGATTTGAACACTGGCATTTCCAGCCATTCCCAGATAAATAGCTGGACTCAGCTTTCAGTTACTGTGCCAGAAACCTGGAGAAGCTCCACAGAGGTTGGTGGATTTACACCAGTCTCTCTGGAGGCAGAGTTTGCGTCCAGGAAAGATGATGGACCAAGGAAGGAGCGTCACTGAGACCCCAAACAGTGCAACCCAGGGTCTGTGGTTGCCCGGTCTGCAGTCATCTGAGGAAGCTGTCTGGTGCCCCTCAGATGTTGCTGATGGATTTTCTTTGTGCTGCGTTTGATCTCTGTGGACGCCCTCCCTGAGAAACTGAGCATTGCAGAGGGCTTGGCACGCAAGCATTGGGACATAACTGGGTTTGCAACCTCCGTCTTAAATTTGATGTTACTCTGCATTTATTTAATGGGCCAGAGGAGCTGCTTTGCAGAGGTCAGACCTCTGTGAAGCAGGTTCCATGCTTGTTCTGCTCTTTCTTACCCCAGGGTCCTGCACTGGCTGGACTGCCTGGTGGACCACTTGTTACGCCAGGAGTTAGCGTTCGTCACGAATCATCTGTGCTGTGGCTGGTGATCAGCTTCAGCTCAGGGTGGTGAGCTCATCCTTTTCTCCACTGAGAGCTCACACCATGGGCAAGCGTTCGCAGCTGCAGTGACTGCAGTGGGTTAAGAATTATCTGGATTTTTGGCTGGAGGTTGTCATCCCTCCCCAGGCTCTGCCAGCAGTGACAATCGTGTGATTGCTGCCGGCTGCGTTGACACCGAAAGCAGCAGCTTAGCTCTGGGTGCGGGTTGTTTGGAGCAAAGCCATGTGCTGACGTAGCTAGAGCGTGGCTGCCCAGCCTGTCCTGGTGTCAGAGCTGTGCTCTGGGGCTCCTCCGATAAAGGGGCAACAAGAGACCACCGGGGTTTGATGGCCGTCATGTCTTAATCCTCCACGATGCTGTTGGCAGTGACTACCTGCCCAGCCATTGCTGCTTCAAGAGGAGTGAACTGTTGCTGCAGTAACCTGGGGTTGGTATCTTTTTTTTTTTTAAGCCAGTGAATGCTCTGACAAGGTGACGCATTAGGCAAAAGTTGACCTAAGCATTGCTGATGCTGAGAGGTGGGATCCCCAGGTCTGTGGCACTAGTTTTCCAGGCAAGCGACTCTGTGCCCCTTTTCCTTTCTTGCTAAAATGGGGAGGACCCTTCTCTGCTCCCCAGCAGGATGGTAAGGGTTAATGGAGTCCTTTCTGTGAAAGAAGGGAACAGGAATGAGAGCAGAAAGTGTTTCAGTTGCTGATTGCTTGCTCTGGAAATGGGAGGTCTTTCAGTCCCAGGTCCCAGTGGTGCCCAAATTGCTCATAGACCCTTTGGGGTCATGGCTGGGATTAGAAAGGCGCCAGCTGTCCTTTTGGGGTCTATTTCCTGCCTCTCCTCCTACCCAGTGCATTAAACGTGTGATCTTTTCCCCAACGCTGTCTTCATGTCTGTGTCTGCGATGTGTTCCCAGACCCTGCGGTTGCTTTTTTCCCCCTCTCTCTGTCTCCACTCTGTCAAATGTGCCTTTTGGTATGCGTGAGCACGGGAGACAAGGCAGGCCCGTGTGCATGATGCTCTGGCTCCATGCCGGTGGGACGGTGGCACCGAGCCTCTGTTCCCCCCTCCTTTTCCTGGCTGCATGATGGAGAGGGGAGTGTTTCTCAGTGGTGTGCACAACCACGGTCCAACACCTGGCTCTGAGGGTGATGGGGCCAGTGGACATGGGGCCAACATGAAGGAACTGAAGGATGGACCTTCACCCCAGGGCTTCTGAGTCAGCACAGGGTGCTCAGGTTGACAGAGAGCCGTGGCTACGGCGAATCCTTGGTGCTGGCTTTCGGCCACATTGGTCCAGAGGCTGCCTGGCTGCTTGGGGGAGTCAGCTCCTCTGCAAAGGTCCCTTTGGTGCTGGCACATCCTTCCTGAGATTTCTGAGAGCAGCATGCCTGGTGAGCAGTGGTGCTGGGTGAAAACACAGAGAGCAGCATATGCTCCCCTTGGAATCCAGGCTATTACTGAGAGCCAGACACTTCCCAGTGAGTAGGAACCAACCGTGAGGTGCTGATGATCTGATTTCTCCTGCACAATCCCCACTAACTACAGCAATAGCTGATTCACGCACAGGTGTGAGTCCAAAACCAGGGTCCAAGGTAACTTCTGGGGGTATGGGGATGTTATCTCACCCCCTTGTCTCCTGTTCCTGATGTAGTTGGTGTGTTTGTGCTGTGGTTTGTCATCCCTCACACGCCTGATGGTCCCAGACCTCTCCAGTCGTTGGTGTTTTCCAGTGTGGTGTTTAACCGCTAACGTAACCACTAAACAGCTCCACGTTAACCGTTCCTCGTGTGTGCGTCTCGTGTAACCTGGTTGTCCGTGCGCAAGAGGCCGCTGGCCCCACGCCCAGGCACGGCACAGCGCCGTGGCCGGTCTTTGAATGGGGCAGTTTAAGTGGAATTGCTGGAGCCCGTGTTCAGAGACGTAATGGGTAAAAGAAGTAAAAAACAGAGCATAATATCATGAAATAATGTTGTGGTTCAATATATTATAATTGCCATTTTAATTTATATTATGTGAACTCCTGCCAGATATTTAGACTTTGCTTTGCCTTTTTTTTTTTAACCCTTATTTCCGTTACAGCATTTTTCAGAAATGCATATTTTGGTCACTCTTTTAAAAGTTCTGTGCACATTGATCATTTCTGTTCTT
This sequence comes from Gavia stellata, assembly GCF_030936135.1. NCBI lineage: Eukaryota > Metazoa > Chordata > Aves > Gaviiformes > Gaviidae > Gavia > Gavia stellata. The sequence goes on from NC_082621.1 coordinate 3,558,060, forward strand.
TCAGTTTTTGTGGACATAAGCTTTATGTTTTACACCAGAAAAGGTATTTATTTTTTACGTTTTCTCTCTGGTATATCTCCTCCTTTTGGATGATGTGTATGCAAATCTTAATTAATTACCACTCCACTTTCTCTCTCACTTAAGCACTTTAAAATTGCCTCTACTTTCCCCCTCTGTGGAGAGGTGATCTTGTGCATGCTGACATGTTAAGAGAGGCTACTGCACACGGGCATTAATGATCTCCCATTTCTGAATACAGTTTCTTTTGTATTATTAATCTTACCGGGGTTTAAGCTGTCCTTTCCCTTGAATCCAGATCAGGTGCCGGTGTGTGTTGTGCCTCCCCCTCCCCAGGTTGCCCATGGTGGCAATAAGCTCATTGCTTTTTCCTTTCTCGTATGGACAGGTTCAAATCGTTTACAAGCCAGTCGACTTGAGCCATGTGACATCCAAATGTGGTTCCCTGGGCAACATCCATCACAAACCAGGTACCCTTTGACTCCGCAGCATCCAGCAACACCGGGTGCTGGTCCTTGGGAGCTCACAGGCTGCGTCGTGGTGTGCAGCTGGGGACGGGAAGAAGGTTGGAGTAGTGCAGGGAGCAAGGGGAGGCATGTGGGATGGTGACTTGGAGCATCAGAGTGAGACCTGGGGTGCTGGATGCTGTTACCAGCTGTGTCACTGCAAGACCCTCTCTAGTTTGCCTGACCATTCGCTAGTAGGGGAGGGATCTGGTCTGGTCCATGGACACCCTTGTCTGTGCCAACACATCGCTGTAAATGGGAAGTATTTTGGAATAAATAGGGGGGAAACTGCTGGTGTTTAGGGGAGTAAGGTTAGGTCCCTTCCCTTGGCTCTATAAAACATTGGGCTGTCTGTCAGCTCTGCAGCATCCTCTGAAAAGTCTCTTTATCCTAGTTCCCACTAGTCCTGGCTCCTGGGTTTCCCAGATCACCATGGGGTCCCTCTTGCTGCTGTTTTCCTGGTCCTCACCCCCTGCTCAGCCTCAGCAGTGCTTTGGTTGAGGCACCTTGGAGCGGCAGCTCAGACCTGAGCACTTTCTCTCCAGCCTGCCCTGGCTGGCAGAGGAGCTAACCCTGCTCGTGCTCTTCTCTTCCAGGCGGTGGCCAGGTGGAGGTGAAATCTGAGAAACTGGACTTCAAAGATAAGGTGCAATCGAAAATCGGGTCCTTAGATAACATCAGCCACGTCCCTGGAGGAGGAAATAAAAAGGTAAAGGGGCACTGGGTCGAGAGCAGGCATGCTGTTCTGCAAGTATCTGTCTGCTCTGTGAGCAGGCACGCAAGCAAAGAGTGGCTGAAGCGTGGGCTCGGAGAAAGCCCTGCTCACCCAGCTCATCTTTAGCCCACGTGGCCTCTCCTCTCTGCTTACCAGGCAGCACTTCTGCCCCAGTGCTTGAAACAATTTGCTGCCCGTGTTCTAGCATGGGGTGGTCTGTGCACACTTGTCCTTCAGAGGACAAAAAGCGCCCTGCCCAGGGACGGGCCACCCAGCCGCTGCCCAAACAGCCAGCTCATCTTCCTGCCAGCGGCTTGCTGCAGGTGGGCAGAGCTGAGGCTTCTGGGCTGTGTTTGCCAACACGGAGGACATTTGCTGGAGCACAGCTGTGGCAGAGCTGTGAGGATGGCAGTCTCTGTCCTCTTCCTGGCCCATGGCCGCCTGAAAGAGTGTGAATGTAAGCGATATCCTCTCCTGTGGTTTCCTGCTCTCTCTGCTGTTCGCTGAAGTTTGTGCAGAAACATGTTTGTATCTCAAACCTTTCACATTAAGGGGTGCCACCGTCAACAACTGCTTTTGCACTCTGCGTAGCCAATTGCTCCCAGCGGTGTGGCACAAAGCTGGCAGCTCAGGGTGCTGCATAGGTGTTGGTTCCCCAGTGAACATGGAGCATTAAAGGCTTAGCTTTATTTAGACAAGGTGGCTTTGCAGTAGGCTGTCACTTCAGAAGAAAGGTGACCTCTTCTTACTTCAAGTCTTAGTCTCTCAGCTGAGACTGACCAAGAACTCTGTGTAGGGAGTGGTGCGTGTTTGGGGGGATTTAAACTGAAAGACAAAAGCCAATCAGGTCAGGTGAAATACTGAACTGGGGGTGAGCCGGTCCTGCTGGAGGCTTTCATGGTTACTTCACAGGAAGTCTTAGCTAAGTAGAACACCTCGGCAACCTTGCTTCAAGGACAGCCAAGTCCCTTCCAGGCAGGGGAGCAGGGAGATCAGGTAAGCACAGAGTTGAGACTCCGGCCTAGTGACCCGCATAGTTGAATTTCTCCAGGGAAAAGTGTTTTTTATCTTGCTTGTTTTTCAAACACGTTTTTCTCACTGGGAGGGGAAAGTTCTGTTTTGGCTCCTGTATTTTGGCAGTTTGTTCTTGGCCACGTTTTCTCTGTGCACCTCCCAGCTCTTCATCTCCCAGCAGTGTGCTGGCCTTTGACTGAGGGATCGCTTGACTTCCTTACCCTTCTCTCGCTGCTGCTACGCATCAGACTTCCCTGTGCTTCACTAAGCCCATTTTCATCGTTTTTATGATTACGGTGATGATTCTTTCATATCCTGGCACATTCACTGGGCCATAGTTTGAAGAACTTGCCCTTTGGAGGGGAAATTTATTTGCAAGGGTGTGACCCAGCAGCAGCATCACCTGGCCTCAGCCTTCCTATGTGGCAGTTGCCCATACCCTGCCTAAATCCACACCTGGAGGAGGTTGTCGGTGTAACTTGAGTTCAGGTGCTGCCGCAGATTGTTTCCCTTGTCCAGCCCATTCCCATTTGCACCTTAGCACCAGGGACCGTCCTCAGGCAGTGCTGCTCTGAGGTGGGACACTGTTCGCAGGGAGGGGACAGGACACAGTGGAGCCCCGTCAGCCTTCCACGTAGAGTGGCTGTGGGCGGCTCTGCTGCCCCTTCCCCAGCCTTTCCCACGTCCCCGGTCCCCTCCTTGCTCTGCGACACAAAAGATCCAGATTTGGACACATAGTCCACAGCTCTCCAGGCTGAATGCTGGTTCATGTGCCACCCTTGTATTGGGTCTCCTGTGGGAAGCCGGGGCGCTCTGTGCTCTGCCAAAGTACCTGTGCTGGCAGCATCTGCTCTCCTTTGCTGCACATGGAAATCTTTCCTCCCTGTCTCCAAAGGCAGCTCTGTTCTTCCTATAGGCCAGTGAATGGCCCTGTTTTTCAGATCTTTTTCTCCCCAATTTTCTATTTCTTTTCTTTATTTTTTGTCTTTTTCCTTCTGGTTGACATTTATTGGATCTTGGTTTTTGTTGCTGATGCGTTTTTTGCACCCCACCGCCCTGGGCGGGTTTCTTCACCTGTAGAGAGAGAAAGGCAAGGAAGACAAGACCCGTCCCCAGGCTGCTCGGACCCCGAGCCCAGACCCTGCTGGGCTCCAGGCCCTGGTGCTGGAGCCACCCACCCCCCCGGAGAGCCAGCTCCCAGCCTTGCACTCGGCTGGGGAGGGCACCAGTAAGTAGCAAACCCGATCCACTTCACCTCCCCTCCCTGGCCCTCGTGCTCGCTGGGAGAGAGGGGTTTGGCTCATGGGAGCAGCGTTTTGTGCCCAGCTGGGCTGTGGGTTAAGGGGAAGCCTTATGTGCCATATGGGGATCCCACCCATTCCCTAAATCTCTGCCAGGGGAGTGGGAGCAGCCCAGGTTGTACCGTCTGAGTCCTGTGCCTGAGACTCACCGCCACACTGGGCCTGGGCACTTGGGGAGGATTTGGCAGCATCCTGAGATGCTCCAGTCCTGCCATCCCCTCCAGTTTTGCCTGTTCCCTGTGTGGGCTACTGGAGGGGACGTGCCTGAGGGACTGGGGGCACTGGGGGCACCAGGCCAATGAACTGAGCTTTCCTCCCAGCTGCACAACAGCAGTGACCGAGCGGACAGTTTGCAGGTAAAAACGACCTCTCCGGATGGTGTCCCGTTTCCTCCCCGCTCACCGCCCTCTCCTCTCATTGCAGATTGAGACTCATAAGCTGACTTTCCGTGAGAACGCCAAAGCCAAGACCGACCATGGCGCCGAAATCGTCTACAAGTCCCCCACCATCTCCGGAGATGCCTCCCCGCGCCGCCTTAGCAACGTCTCCTCCACCGGCAGCATCAATATGGTGGACTCCCCCCAGCTCGCCACGCTAGCCGACGAAGTGTCTGCTTCGCTGGCCAAGCAGGGCTTGTGATCGGGGCACGGCGGGCGAAGATGAGAGAAGACAAGGAAAAAAAATAAGAAACAAAAATAATAATCTGGCCTTCTTCCTCTGTTCCTTTTACAGCTGCTTCCCCATCCCCTAACTGGTTAATGATTTAACCTGCTTTTACTGTTCATTCAGCTCTAGCTCCAGGACTTCAAAATCAGTGACACTATGAGGTACAAAACCTCCTCTCCCCCTGCTCCTCGGAGCGCACAGCCCACGCCTGTCCCCACTCCCTCCCCTTGTCCCCCCGCGAGGTCCCTCACTGTCCCGGCCCTGCCTGGGGCCACCTGCCCTGGCAGGGGTGCCCACCGCCCCGGGAAGGCGGGGAGGGGGATAGAGGGGGTGGCCACAGCATGACGCTGACCCGAGCACCCCACACCGCAGCGCAGGGCAGCGGGAGGTCCTGACGGGAAGGGGATGTGACCTTCCCACGCTCGTTGCTCGTTACCCTAACGATGCCTGGGCTGGCGGTCTGGCATGCGGGCGGCACAGGTAGTGGGTGCTGCAGCCAGGGACTGCAGGGAGGTGCCCTCCCTTTCTGCATTAAATTTGCCTGCTGATTTGGAAGAAACCTTTTGTTTTTACCTCCGAAAGCCGAGATGTGTATGAAGATAGCTGCCAGGTATCCCCCAAACCCCCTCTCAGCTCCGGCAGCTGGAGTACTGGCGAGGCTGGGGTATCCCATTGCGGAAGGGGCCCCGGACGGCCGTTCCCCTCTCCGTGGCTGTGCTGGAACCGCTGAGTGGATGAGTAGAGGCTTTTCCCCATTCCTTTGGCAGCCCCTCGTGTCGTAGAGTAGATTTGTCTGTATATGCTTGGACCGTGCCAGGGTGATTGTTTTCATAAACGAGCATGTGTTTAAAAAAAATAAATGCTGTAAGTAGTTTTGAGCTGCCCCGCGCCGGCTCCGCCGCAGCCCAGCGAGGAGGGCCCGAGGGGGAGCTCTGCCGAGCTCCAGGGTTGTGCCCAGACCTGGCGCCCATGGGGCAGCCCGGCACCGCATGTCTGCCGGGCACATGGGTGGGCGCAGAGCCACTGCCCTGCTCCCTGGGGTGGTCTGTGGGCTGGGGGGGGGCTGCGTCAGGGCTTCCTGGCTCTGTGCTCCTCCCAAGGCCCAGGGACGCTCTACGAGGGGCACTCGCAGCTCCAGGGCTGGGATGGCCCCTGGATTTGGGTGCAGCTTGTAACATTTTTGGGGTGTTCTTTTTTTTTTCCCCTGCAAGGTCAGCTAAGAGATCGCGGAAGTGGCAGCTCCATGGCTCTGCTGTTCTCGCGCCGTTGGCAGCGGTAGGAGACAACCGGGAGGACGCGAGGGGAAGGCGCAAGGGTGGTTTTAGCTGGTGCGTGGCGGCAGCTCCCCCAGGTCCCATCCTGAGCTCAGGGGCCAGAGGCTGCTCCCTGGCACTGACCCCCCCTGCCTGGCGCGCGCTCTCCTGGTTTGAGTTCGCAGTGTGTTACCCCTGACGGTGCGTCCTCCACACAGCAGTAACCACCCCCCAGCGAAGAGCTGAGCTATTTATTTCTTTTGCTGCTTTTGTTCCTGTGGCAACATAGGGAGTGTAGGGAGCGTGAGGGGGTGGCCCGGGGCTGTGCTGCACCGGTGGCTGTCCCTGTGTGCCCCTTCCTTCTACAACCAAAGAGGCTGAGGTGCGATCGGTGCAGCTCAGAGTGCGTCCTCCCTCCCTGTCTCCCCCCCCCCGAGAGGCACCAGCTGAGCTGCGGGGGTAGAGCTGGCAGTGGCGGTGAGGGTGGAGGGGTGCCCAGCGGCGCCGCGGGCCGTGCACCCCAAGGGCCGGGCTGCAGGGAGAGCCGTGCTTGGCCAGCAAAGGGCCGCAATCCTGGTTTGACTGGGACGGTGCGGGGAGGGTCTCGCTGGGGCATAGAGCACCGGTCGCCCTTGGGATGGAGGCTGGGTGCCGCTGAGGCTGTTACAGCAGCTGTTAAAGGGCAGAGCAGCGGTTCCTCCTGCATGGGACCTGCTCCCATCCTAAACAGCTGATGAACCTGCCAGGCCGCTGCACCCTTTGCACGCCCTGCGCAGGCTCCACTGGGTTGTTCTGCGCGGTGGTGAGCGGCTGCTGCTGTACGCAGGCTGGGTGGCAGCCCGAGCGGGAGGCGTGGGGACGGCGCCTGCCCAGTGCCGGAGGAGGACGACGGCTGTGTCAGGGCGGGGGTGGCACTTTGGGGGGGCGGAGGGGGGTCCAACTCTTGTCTCTGCAGCCCCAGGAGCTGCTTTACTGCTGGGGAGAGGCTGGTCCAGCACCAACACAAACAGGTCAGGAGAAGGCCCCCGCCCAGCTTGGCGCTCACTCCGTTTCAGTTGACGCTGATTGTAAGACGTGACTCCAGGCCGTGACTATCTTTGTGTCGGTGCAGGAGCCGCTGCCGTATTTTTGTCCTCTGTAAAACCAGCAAGTGGGAGAACCACCGCATGCCCATCACCCCTTTTAACCCTTTTCGCCCGCAGGACAGGGTGTAGCTGAGCTTGCCCCTCCTGGCCCTGCCCCGTACCACCCCTGGCCCCGCGGTGCAGCTCCTGAGGGACACCAAGGCCCCGGGCCAGGGGCAGCCGTAGCGTGCGGCGAGCTCCAGGGAGCAGCCCCTTCAGCATCCTCGGCTGAGCACACGTCCCCAGCCCCGGCTGCCGTCCCCCTTGCACCCCCGTCCTCCCCCACGGGGGCTGCCGGGTCCCAGGACAGCCCTTTCCATCCACTGCGTCTCCCGCTGTCCCAGCAGCCCGAGCCACGTCCCCAGCCCCGACCCCGCGTTCAGACCCAGGCCTGAGGGTTACCGCAAGCAGCTGGACAGACTGACCCATGGCTTTTCCTTTACTCCACACACATCTTGGTCTGAAAAGGGTTAAAACCGGCACTGATTAAAAAAGAAAGAAATAATGTTTCTGCACTCAGAAGTACGCTTGTTAAATGAACTTCCAGCGTCAGCCTGCCGGTGGTGCTGGCAGCCCCGCGTTCCCTGCGGTGCGCTGGGGCGGGGAGGGAAGGTTTGATCTCAGTGTATCATTCTAGCTTAGCTTCTGTCTGTGAATGTCCATAGTGTATCGTGCGTTTTAACAACTGGTTTACACTGTTGCCGTAAAAGTGAATTTGGAAATAAAGTCATTACTACGACAAACGCCGCCTCTTTTGCACGGGGGAGCTGGGGAGTGCCGGGGGAACTGGGACCCGGCCCACGGGGGTTTCTCGGCACATGGGCTCAGGCTCGGGCTGGGTTTTGGCCACACCGAAGGTCCGTCCTTGCCCCGGGCACACACTGGGATTGCCAATCCCCGGCAGCCGTGCCAGCACACGAGGGCCGTAGCACCAGCTACCAGGGAGCGGTAAAGAGGGGCAGGGGCTGCTCTCTTTTTTCTTCCCTTTTCACGTACCAGCCTCCACCACAGGCCAGGCTGTGGCTTCACCAGCTCCCCTTCCCCACAGCACGTTGGGAGGCTGCGCTTCTTCCTGCGGCCAAGTGGGGTGCAGGAAGGGGAGGCCCTGCCCGGTGGGCGGCGCAGGCAGGGCCAGGAAACCCAAGGTTTATTTCGGCTGGTTGCATGACCCTGGACAGGAACTCTCCTCAGCTGCGGCGCGACTGAACGCAGCTCTGCCCCCACAGCACCGCTGAGCGCTGGGGCTGCTCAGAGGCTGCTTCGAACCCCAGCGATGCCTTAGTCCCCCCCCAGCTCCAGCCCCTTACAGCTGCAGCCCTCGCAGCCCAAGATCCCCCCACGGATACCGGCACCTCGGCGGCCACAAAGCAGCACCGCGCGCCCTTTGCTCCGCACCTTCCCCAGGACTCGGCTGCCTTGTGCACGCCAGGAGCTTCCAGCGCGGCACAGCTGCTGGCGCGGCCGTTTGCTTTTCAGATCGGATTTTTCCTCCCATCAATTAATTGTAACGAACCCCGTGATGCCCAGGTTGCTGCCTCCTACTTCTTTGATCATCTGGCTAATAATCACCCAGCACCTTCCTGTTTCCCATCCACTTGGGTAACGAGGAACAAAGTCTAATTCTTTTATCTTGGAAACGTAGGAGCGCCCCAGGAAGTTGCCTCCCGCCACTTGTCCCTTGCAAACATTCAACTTCCACAGCAAAACCCGCCACGAGGGCAAACAACTTGCACAAACGGTACCTGGGTGCGAAGCAGCAGCAACCAGTTAACCCTGAACACCTGAAATAAAACCCTCGCTCACCGCGGGCGGTTTGACCGAGCAGCGCTCGGGTCTTGTCAGCTCTCCCAGGACCGCACTGCCAAGCCCTGGTCCTGCTCCATCACGTATCCCAGCGCAAAGCCCGGTCCCGCGGAACAACTCCTCTGTTCGCTGACAATAACCCTGGAAAATAACGTTACAAAGGAAATGAAGAGGCCGTTCAAACGCACGGTGGGAGGGAAGCGGCTGATCCGCCGGAGAGCGGGCGAGCGTGCGGAAGGGCCCCTTCCACTTCCCAACCCAGCGTTTCACAAACACACGTTGCATAGAATATTCTGTTTTAATTTTTTTTTTAATCTTTTCTTCTTTTTTTTTTTTTATAAGCACATTTGTGCTTTGCCAACAGAATCAAGACATTAACAAAGATCAGCTTCTCGGAAGAAAAGCATTTCTATATAACAAGGACATTACACAGCTCAAAGCAGGAAAAGAAAATATTTACAAAATACAAGGTGGTTTTTTTTTGTGGTTTTTATAATGCTAAAAGGGTTATTCAGAATTTTCAACCTTATAAATAGAAAAGCACTTATGCAGAGGGATATGGTAGCATTGTTGTTGTTTTTAAAGAAACGATGACAAATCCTTTAAACTAGAACAGAACCAAAAACACTAGATAATGTTGAAAATTGTGAAAACCCCAACCATTAAGCAGTTTAGCTACTATTTCTTTACGATTACAAAATGGAAAAAAAAAAATATGTCCTTTGTATTTTTTTTTTCCTTTTTTTTTGGTGATGTGATTATACATAAGACAGGCACAATGCTAGCAACAGGACAGGGACCAATAGCCACACCGTTGGGATCAGAAAGCGTTACAGATGGGAACGGTGTGCGGGATCCGGGAGTCACTGCGGGTGCGGGAGGGCCGGGGAGGGAGGGAGGGACAACAGCGAACTCGGTTTCAAAAGAAAATACCTGTCAGGAAGTGGCACGTCGGACCAACGACTGGGAAATGAAACAGAATCGACGCCTGTTCTCGGACCGTGTGTGAAGTGGAGCGAAGCAGTGCTGACAGATCCCGATCCCCCCAGCGCGGCGGGAGCCGCCCGCCCGCCCCCACCCTCCTTCCCTCTCCGATTTCCCCTTTTCTGAGACCAAACTCAGCTACTGGGACCACCCGGCGCCTCGCCCGTGCAACCCGCACCTACCGCGTCCCGCTCCTGGCACGGGACGCTCCCTCTGCCGCCCACGGCGGCTCCTCGCTGCTGCGGCCCAGAGCTGCCCTCACCCCAATTTCCCAGCCCTGCGGGGGGGACACGCGAGGGCAGAGCTCAAGCGTCGGTCGCAGACCCGCGTTTCCCAGCTGAAAGCTGCTGCTGGCCTCGGCCAACAGCCGCGTCCCCAAAGGGCGCCCCGTGAGTGCGTCGTGACTTTCGCTCCTGCTTGAAGCATTTGACCGCACCGGGCTGGGGACTCTCCCCTCCCTGCCTCCGACCCAGGAGAAACACGCAAGGTGTGAACAAGGCTGCTTCCGAAATCCCACTCCTCCCGCACGGAGCTGTGCGTGAAGCAGCTGAAAAGGTCCTTCCTTTTCCCCTGACAGACAGGGCAGCCAGACCTCGGCACAGCAAACGGCTGCTCCCAAACCAGGGGAAAAGGAAGGAGGAGGTGGCGGGCGGCCCCGGGGCCAGAGAAGAGACCGGGGCGGGCAGAGTCACCCCTCGGGATACCTGGAACTACAACCCAGGGGAGGAAAACGCCGGCGGGTGGAAGTGCAGGGTGGGCACCCTGCACGTGAGGACAGACGGACAGCTAGTGAAGGTTGCAATCCCAAGACATCACTTTTCACCACTAATTTCACTCCACTAAAACCTTTCAGGGAGGGGGGTAGCGGGTTAAGAGAAAAAGACACCCTTTTGCTTGAGAAAAACTATCCCCAAAGTCTGCTAGTCAGCTAAATCCTGTGCTCTAGTTTTATACACCTAAGAGGGAAGGGGAGGAAAGAGGGAGGGGGGTCTGGTGGGCTGCTCCCCTCCCGAGGCTTCACTCCGCTGGGAGGAATCTGGGGGCTCTCATTCGTGTGACAAGGAAACATGGAGAAGAGGAAAAAAAAAAAAGAAAACAAAACAAAAAAAAAAAAAAAAGAAAACAAAAAACAGTTTCTAAACTCCTTAAATTCACTAAAAACTGTGAAAATTCCCGGCAGGATGTTTGAATATCAAACGCAGATTTTGGAAGCTTTAATGCCAAGAGTTAGTTCTGTGTGTTGGTTTTGCTCATGTCTTCCCGTATGTCTCTATCTGTGCGCTGGCCGCTGGACTGCTGCTGCTGCGGAGGAGGAGGAGGGTGTTGCCAGGGGGGTTCGGCTCTTGAGGCTGGCCAGGCTGGGCAAAGCAGAAGTGCCATCGGTCTCCCGGGAGGATTTACTGCCCGACGTGCGCCGGGTGCAGCGCGACAACCGGTCCTGGGGGTCAGATTGGTCCTCGCACTCTGTCCTGGGATCGTACGAGAGTGGGAAGGTGCGTCGCTCCCAGGGCTGCACTGCCTAAAGGGAAGAGACATCAGGCTATGGAAAATCCTCCGGAAAAGCTCTTCTGCTCCCCCTCCATGTGTGACTGCGGCTGCCCGCAGCGGCGGTCGGAGCGGGCAGCTCCACGGTGCCGTGCCAGCCGCGGACTTAGCCTAGCCTCGTTAACAGCGCGTGGAAAGCTTCAGCAGACGTGGTGAGGACCCGGCTGCCTCCAAACTGAACCAACCGCTGGAAAAGCGTCCTGCTGCCTATGCCGAACGGCACCAGGCGCTACATCCCATCCGGCTGAGCGTTTGGACAAAATTTCCCACACGCAGGTTTTCCAAGCTGTTTCCCCACAGCGAGGAGGATAAAACACAGCCAAGATGGAGCATCAGATTTACCTTTACGACCATCTGCAGCAGCCGCTGCAGCCACACAGCAACAGGCAGCACTCGGACCTTCCCGCCAGCCTCCAGGAACAAAACTAGAGCAAACGGCCACAACCAGAGCCAGCACCCACCTGCTCGTCAAGGCCGGCCTCGGGCGTGGAGCAACGGGTGTCCTCGCTGGACAGAAGCCGCATGGAGTCACGGGAGAGGGGGGTGAGGGGGGCAGAGAGCAGTTCGGGGCTGATGGGGCTGCGCGGTGAGTGGGTGTGGGACAGCTCCGCATGGGAGTGGCAGTTGCCCACGTCCGGGGATGCCGGCTGGGGAGTTGAGGGGTTCCCCAGCTGGGGGGTCGTCCGTCCGTCTGTCGATCTGTAAGACCTGAGATAGGAACACGTTTGAGAGCCTGGTTGCAGTCCCAGCTGCGCTCCCACCAATACAGGGGCCCAGGCCGCTCGCTGCTGCCCTACGATCCCTTCCACCGCCCCCTCCTCGGGAGCAGCCGTACGATGGGGAAGGCCGCGGGGATTTGGTGTACACACAAAAGCAGGGAATGCCGCAGCCCAGAGGTTAAACTCATCGAGGCTCATCTTTGTCCCGTCTCCACTGTCCCAATGCAGCTTGGCAACAAGGATGCCGCTCTCCTAAGGTTACGTGTCCCACATGCCTCCTACGCTGTGAGTGTGGCATAAATACCACGATGGGAAGCCACCCCATGAAATCAGACACTTCAAAATCGGTTTCTCCAAGTGTTTCCACCATCCACATGCCATGTGACAGCAGGCAGTTCAAGAACCAAGCGTAGCGAATCAGTAATGCTGAAAATGCAGCAAGTTCAACAGCTGGACGTAGGAGGAGCACTGTAAAACCCCTAGACTTCAGCAGATTTAAACCAAGAATTAAGAAAGTTTGAGCACCTACACAGATTCCCAGATAAAACCACCACAGGCTGCTAACGGAGAAAACCTAACAGAGAAAACCTAACGGAGAAAACTAACCTAAGATGGGAGTCCCCACATCTGTGTGCAACTCTTCAAGATGAACTGCAACAGCAAGTGGCCATCAAGGACTGCCAAGGATCAGATTCCAAAATCGATCCTGGCCAAAATGTTCATCAGAACATACAAACCCAACCCCAATTAGACTAATAAAACAGCTTCACCTGCAGCAAGCTAGACCGAGTCAGTGTGCTGAGTCAAGATGCAATTTAAAAGCTGCTACAGGAAAAAACCAAACCAATCTGTTACATGTACGAGGCAGGAAGACCGCAAGACGCTCAGATCTGCTGGAGCAGCTCACGACGAGAATGACGTTTAAGGGAAAGCAAGCGAGTTTACCCCAGTGTTTACTGGTTATTACCTGGCCCAAGTACTCCACAGGCGAGGAGCAAGGTACTGGCTGAATCACAGCAAGCAGCAGCTACCAGGCCATGAGGGGCTCCAACCATTTCTAAAGAAAGACTAAAGCAGCCGCAGAGAACAACCTGGGGTTGGGCTGGGAACTGAGGGACCGAGCAAGGGTCCTGCTGAGGCAGCGCTCGGGACGTGGCGACCGCCAAGCTGAACCTGGCCAAGTCACTCTCGCCACAAACGCAGCAAACCACGTCCTGGGTTGCGCTGAGGAACATGGCCAGCGGAGCAGGGACACTTACATCCCCATCTCTCCCTGCTGGGGAGCTGCACTGGGATTCCCCAGCTCTGGGGGAATCTCCACCCTCGGAAGCATTCATGCCATGGCCAAAGCCACAGCCAACCTGGTCTTCTGCTGGCAGCAGTCCTGCAGGAGGCTGGATCAGAGACCTCTGAAGTCCTTTCCCACCAGCATTTCTAAACCTCTGAGATGAAGTTTGAATTCACCTCAGTGACCAAGCCAGGACCTCAACACAGCACCTTTCACCAACGTCCTTAGAAGAGGGTCTTTAGAGAAGCAAAGTTACGGTGAAGTGCTATCAGACGTGAGAAACTGGCTGAAGAAGTTTGCGAAGAAACACCAAAATGTCCCACACTCCACCAGCACCAGGAAACGCAGCTGCAGACGAAACGAGGCAGCAGCAGCTCAAACGGAGTTTGACCAATGCTATCTTTGCATTCGCAGAAGTTCTTGCAGAAACAACCTCGTGCGATTGCATGCAGCTGACAGGGCTAAACTGAAACCACAACCAGACTACGATGACCGGGTGCATGTTTGCATGCAGTCGTAGTTCAGCACACATTTCTGTCCAAGAGCAGAGAGTTTCAAAAGCAAACAAAGTGTTGGAAACAAAATGGAGGAGAGTGAATCTCTTATGCAGGTTTATGATGAGATCAACAGCTGGAAACTGTGTACGGTTTTAGACACCTAACTCACAAAAAGACACTGCAGAAAGGGAATCAAGTGTCAAGTGATCAGAGGAAGGCAAGGACATGTATATAAATGGAGCAGAGAAATGGCATTGCTGAAGCAATCGAGCAGAGATGCGATAGACAGCGTAACGTTGAGAACAACCACTGTTCCTTGGTCCTGCATGAAGGACGCCTATCTCAGCCCTTTCGGTTTTCTCAGGACTCCCAAGCTGGCGCACCAACCTCCACACTTCTGAGCGGTGGAAGTGCTTGAGAAAGCAGAATCCAAACAGACGGTGCAAGAGTTGGTCGTCCGCAACTTAACTGGTGTGTAACTTTACCCCCACCTAAGCAAGACTACGCCCCACTCCTACAAGGGCTCCTCAAGCTGCTCTTGTGGATGGTGATCAGACTTTCCAAGACCAGCACAAGCTTTTAACCATTTTCACGGATCAGCCAATCTAATAAAGCCTTCACAACCTGCTCCCAAGAGCATCCCACTCTGTTGGGAACGACACCTGGGCCAAGAGAAACCCACCGCATCCTCTTTGCGTCCGAGTGCTGCTGGTGTGCTGGGGCAGCCTCTGCCAGCGCCGAGGAACCGTGCCGGCAAGCGTACCTGCTGCCCCGCCGCTGCGGGGGCATGCTCGTGCTCCAAAGCCACCGGGCCCGCTCCATCTCTTCGCACTTGCCATGCCGAGCAGCGAAGGCCGAATCAGACAAGTCCTCGATCTGGAAAGGGAAGGGTACAGGGCTTGGTCAGAGCTTGCTTATATTCAACACGCATCTACGTGCAGTTTTTCCAGCATTACCTACAGCATGAATTTAAATATATGTTTACGTCTGGAGAGAGGCAGATGCTATCAGTGAGTGCAAGAGCACCTTGTTAAACTGAGTCTGCATTGCTCAGGAAGAGATTACGAACTAAAAACCAAAGGAAAGCCACTTATCCCAGAATGAAAGCGCTCATACAGAGGTTTAAGGAAATACCACCATTATCAGTTTAGCTAAAATAATAACTATAGCGGCATGACAGGTCATGGTTTCTTGATTAGACTACTCCATAAAAAGACTGCTGCCCAGAGAGGTCTCCTGACAGCAATTAGACCTCAGATTCAGCTGTACCCAGCCAGTTAATCCAACTTCTGCCTTATCATGCCTTTCCTGAAAAGGAACTGACACCAGGCTGGTTTCTGCAAGACCAGTTGTACCATTTTGTTGCAAAAAAGGAAGAGACTCCACAGCTCCCTGCTGAGGTCCCTGTGTCCGCTCCCTTCTGGCATCCTCCACGGACACTGTTCAGCTGCTACTAAGCCCATCCCACGTTAACTCGGAAATAAAACTCTTCTTACCTCCTCATTGTCTTCATCAGAGTTCGCTTTCAGAGCGCCGATATCCACTTCGCGCCAGCTGCAACACACAACATCAGAGGGCAGTCAGTCACAGGCACAGCCAAGCACAGCAGCACATGCCCTGCATGCACTAACACGGTCTTTTGGGAAAGAAAAAATAAAAGCCTGCCACGATGAGCAACATACTTAGGCTCAGTTTTAAGCCAAGTGGTCACATTTGTCTACCAAAATCCCTCCTGTGCTATCAGACAATAGTTTCCCCTTCCCCTGTTCCATTTTGAGCGCATCTTTTTGCAGTGGGCTCGCACCCACTGAGTGCAACGCTGGGGGACAGGCAGGAGACGTCCTTCCACGTTGGGAGGGTCAGGAATGGAGAGCGAGGCTAGCAGCGACCTCCCGCTGCAGCCCTTCCCTTCTGCCTCCCTGCCCAGCTCCTGGTGCTGGTCTGGCAGCATGGCTGGTGCCTGCCAAGGGCAGAGGAAGCAGAGCAGATGCTGCAGCGTTTCCTCCTCTTCCTCCGGCTCAGCAACAGACTCTCTCCCTGCCCCGCTCTGAACAGGGCCTGGGAAGAGCGCGTAGGACCAGGAGGTAAGTTGGGAAAGAGACCTGGAGAACTGTGAGGGAAAAGAAGGACTGGAAACTGGGCAGTTTGGATGAAGAAGCTGCACCAGTGCTGCAGCAAGTCAGCACACTCCGAGTGTTCAGGTGTGACAACAGCAACTGATCTCATCCATAGTGTTAATCCAAGAACATCCGCACAAGGGCTGACAGCTCACCTCCTCGCACTCAGCTTGGGCAGAGAAAACTTCTGGTTCCTACCACTGCCCAGGCATGGGAGTGCTTCCCCCGGCCGTGCGACCCAAGGCAATGGCCCTCCTCCTGCACTGCAGCGTTAACCCAGCCCAGGCACCCACCGCCCAGCCCAGACACGCGCAGAGCTGGGAAACCACCAGGACCTTTGGCTCAACATACTCCGCAGCTTTGCAGCAGGACAGAGGACAACCAGGATGACTTTAGATTGCACAAAGAGACCTGAGCAGGGCAGCTGGCTTTCACGCACAAGGGACACTCAGACAACATATTCCCTAACTCAGCAAGTCTGCATCAAGGGTACGATCAGAAGTTTTGCAAACTTCCTCCTACTTTCAAGGAAGAAGCAAGCTCCTTGCCTCACCAGCACTGGCACCCACTGGGAGCAAAGCCCCAGGCCAGGCTGAACGTCTGACAAGACATTTGCACAGTAAAAGCCGGGGACGTGACAACCCCGCTGGAGCCAGGGATCAGGCATGTACCTGGGTGTGAGGATCTCTTTGTACTGCAGTTTCTCCACACGAGTCGTCGCAGCAACAGACATCGGGATGACAATGTTGTTAATATCGAATGAACTTTCGCCTCTCCTCCTCCTTGGCTGCTGCAACATGAAGACAAGAACCATGTGAGAAAGGGCTGCAGGTTTTGTCATGTTAAGTCATTGACAGAAAAAGAATGTGGCCTCATACGAAATGGCCTCATAAGACCTACGGAGACTCCAGAACCAACAGCAATTTGCATCAGAATGGAGTTCACCCACTGCTGGCTGGAAGTTCTCTTCCCAACCAAAAATCTTTACCTTGGAAGGTACAAACACGGGCAAGGGCTGCGGTGGCCCTGCAGGCACCGAAGCAAGGTGAGCAAGGGCTGCTGAGCTCCAGCCACCATCTCCACACTGGCACCAGCCAGATGGGTCAGGAGATGGAGCCAGCTGATAAACTGACCCAGCAAGAAGAAAAGTCTCCCATATAATCCAATTCCCTACTGCCAACGTAAAGAAAGCAGTGAGACCATCAGGAAAGAGGGAAGAACCATTCTGTTTGGAAACAGCCCCCCTGCTCATGTCCCTGCAGGGGTCTGGACCGACCACAGGTGACACTGTGACAGAGGAGGAAATGTGAAGCAGACAGACAGGAGTTCATCTCGGGTTATGACAGCTGTACTAAGAGCCTAACAGCTTCCATCTGTACCGCGCTTTTGACGGGAATAGATTTTCTAAGACAGAAATAAGCTCCACACTTATCTATTTAAACCTGGTTGAACGCTGGGTGCTCTCCTACCATCTGTCTATCCAAAAACCTCCCCCAAACCTGTGACAGCAGCACTGCTGGTACAGTGACACGAATCCTCATGGATCAGCTCAATACGCAAATGGCCCGTCTTCCTAACGGAGTCACCTGCAATTTACCGTGTTCTCCATCTCCTTTGATCCCTGCGGCTTTTAGTGTAAAAAGATGTGGGAACCCAACTGCCAGGGACCCACCCCAGGACTCGTGTGAAGTTGGGTGAGGACGGAGTGGGTGGGCAACTATTGCCATGGCGGCAAGGAAATCCCAACGTGTCACTGTCAACAGTGAGGCTTCACCCACTAGTTGGGGAGCACGTGCAAACCTGCGCCAGACTGGGATGCTTGAACCCAGGATCCAGACCCTTGAGCCCAGAGGCCCGACTTCAGTGCCTGCAACGCTCTTGCGGGACTCGGCTGCTAAAGGGAAGACACTTCATCTTGCTTTTCTGAACAAGCTTGTGAAAAAGCAGCAAGAGAACACCAAGACATGTGTGTGAAGCACAAGGAAATGTCATCTTGACACGGTAGAGCTGCTGAGAAGGGCTGTCCTCTTCTCCAACACCTAGCACATTCAAGCCAAACTACCACTGCTTGTTGGGTTTTTCAGACACCCTGTGCTACCACAGGGCGCTTCACTGATGTCACAGCTGATGACACAACAGCAAATTCCGCAGTGAAGGAAACCCAGCCGGGACCTGGCAACCCTGGAGTAACAAGTTTGGAGCAAGGACAAGGGCACAAAAGGTTGAGCTGGAAGTGGTGCCCTCAGCTCTGCCATGCACAGATGCCTTTTAACCACCCTGGTTTCACTATCAGGGTTTGAGGAGACCTGCTCCGTTATCCCTGGGTCACAGCCAGCTTAGGCTGTGGCACAAACTATGGACTGCAGTGGCCAGACAGAGGCCAGGTTCTTCACTGGGACACTTAAGAGTTCAGCAGAATTCAGCCCTTTAATCAAAGGCTTCTGTTACCGTGGGTCAGGCGCTGGGAGGGTGGATGACGTCTGACAGAGAAGCTGTGTCATCGATCTGTCCCAGAGCACAGTGGGAGGGAGTTACAGTCCTCCTCACAGACAGCTTTTAGACACAGCTTCATAAAGGTCCCAAATTCTGTCATCCTTTAGCATTTTGGGAGGCTGAGCTGTCTCAGAAGACAGTATGAGTTAAGCAACTGCTGAAGCTTGCGTACAGGTGAAAGTTAAGATCTCGACCACCACTGTTGTACCACTGTGACTCGGCCCCAACCCCATTTACAGGCCAGTGCCACCGAGGCCATGAAAGGAAAGCTATCTCAGTGGAAGCACCACTGTACCAGCAGCAGCACACTGCTGGTGCTCAGCTCTTCTCTTCCAGGCATCCCCAGACAACTTCAGAAACCAAAACCCAGACGTGGAGCAAAGCCAGGGGACTACTCAGAGCAGGAACATTTACCAGCAGTTACTGAGCTGACGGTGAACCTGTAATTGCAGCTGACTGGCTGTCTGCACAGCCAACGTCAACCCAGGAACTCCAGCAGACCCAAAGTCATAGTAAAAAAGAGGGTCAGCAACCCTACCATCAGCTGAACCAACGGGTCCAGCACGCTAAGAGATACACTAAGCGCTCTCGAGCCTAAGATGCCTGAACTGCTCAAAAGCTGAGACCCCATGACGGAGCTGAGCTCAGAAACCTCTCCAGAAAGGCACTAGATACTTACGGCTGTGCTGGAGGTGCCCTGTGAACTCGTGCTGGCAGGAGCGGAGCCTTCTGAGGAGGTGGACAGTTGCCGCGCTATAGGGCTGTGAGGTGTGGGGGTCACAGCTGCTGACAAGTAGCTTGGGCCACCAACGTCCGCGTGATGCTTCAACACTACACGAGGAGGGTGGGAGAAAAGGAAGAATGACATTAGCAAAAAAACCCAAAGGGGGGTGGCGGTGGGTAGAAAAGGACCATGTGCACCAGAAACGGCCAGTGCTGAGGAGCACTTTGCATGAAAGAGAAGCACCTTCTGATGGCGGCTGCCAGCTTGAGGCCCTGGGGGAAGAAGCAGTTAGAGCACACGAGGCATTGCTGCGGTGGTGACAAGGCCCAGAAGCAGTGCATTCCCCCTTCTCCGAGGCTGAAGGGGGGAGAGAGGCTGGATATGCAGCAAAGCCCAAGCTCCCCCCAAGAGACCTGGCCGTGGGAGCCTACCTTCACTCCTCTCAGATGAGCAGTCTCGCAATCGCTTTTTGTCATAGGCAGGAGGCTGGACAAGCGAGCGCTCTGGCGCTCTCTCGGCCTTGGACACGGCCGTAAAATCGTCTAAAGGCGGCCTGTGTGCCTTGTCTGGTTGGATTTTTTGATGTGAGCGCTCTGAGGAGGGGAACAGAGAAAGAGCTATGAAACGCCTGTTTTCACCTCTCTTTCTGTTGGCACTGGAGACTCGGGCAGAGTTTACCAGCTCCATAAATCCAGACAGGTCGGGCTCAACACCATCAGGGCGCTGGAGAGATGTGCTCACAGCAGAGCGAGCTGTAGCACTGCCCGTGCCAGTGTGAGCACAGCTTCAGACTGAGGGAGAAGAGGTCCCTACGAACCGAGACCAGCCTGAACTTCACAACCTGCACACACTGCTCCTTCAGCCCTGGCCTGCAATACTATAGCCTCATCCCTGAGAGCTGAATTTCAAGGGTATCCTCCTCTCTCCTCCCAGACTGCATGGCTGTCGGGTACAAAACCGGGCAATGTTTCTGCATGCGGCGGAGGCAGGGAGGACACTTACTGGCTGCAGTGAAGAACGAATTCACCAGCTTGTGGCGGTCCTTGCGAGCAGGGTCAGACAGGCTGCTGGTAGGCATGGGGGCTCTGTGCTTGAGCGAGAGCTTTTTGGGAGGTTTAATTTTCTCATAGGGTTTGTTCTGCCACTGAGATTTCAACATGCTCTGGAAGTGCAGGCTCGTCGGCACATCTGCAGAGGGATACAAAACACGGCATTCAAATTAACTAAATTATGCACCAGAAAGCTGCGGTACCATAATCCTCTCCCAGTCCCCCAATAAGAACAGTCCTCGACAAACATACAGGCATTGACTGTAAAACCCAGGCTTGCCTACGCCTTCCTCATGTTCAGGAAGGACCTGCAATGTTAGGACCCAACATTTCTAATCTGAAGCTCTTTGAGAGAAGGACATTCCTACAGGATTCACAGCCCAAGTATATCCCGGCAGGATAATGAAGCCTTTGTCAGAAAAACCAGGCGTCTTTACCACTGAAGGTATCTCATGTACTGCCACGCTCAACTCTGCTATCTCAGATCTGACTTCCAAGAATATGAGGTATGTCAGCACATCAAATCTACAGAGGTACGGTCTGGAAGAGAGACATTCAGCTTAAATCCTCAATTTC
This sequence comes from Gavia stellata, assembly GCF_030936135.1. NCBI lineage: Eukaryota > Metazoa > Chordata > Aves > Gaviiformes > Gaviidae > Gavia > Gavia stellata. The sequence continues at coordinate 3,578,452 of NC_082621.1, forward strand.
AGGTCAAGCCAAAAGCCAACCAAGTACTGTATGACGTTAATCTCCCTGATGTGGCACCTCAATCGTCTAATGAAAGTTGTGTAAGTGAGCACACTTCAGAGGCTCAAAGAGCAGAAGTACTGCTGCTCACCGGGAGCTCCCCAGGCAGGGGCCGGGTCATGCAGTCATCTGCGAGCAGGCAAACTCACGGGTAATTACCAGAGTAACTGATGCATTTCGAGCCTGAAGTTTCTGTGCATACCACAGATCACGTTAATCCAGAGTACCTGTCCCTCTTTAATCCCGCTGTTTTGCAACAAGCACGTGTGCTGTACCGCTGTGAAATTTGGCAGATGCTACTTTTGCCCACATTCCTCAAGCTTCATTTCTCCCAAATCCCACACACATGTGCACTCCCGACCTTAGCCAAAAGACAGAAGACTAGTGAGATTATTCAGCATATTTCTCCTGCAGATAGGCTAAAGCTATAGGGTAGACTATAAAAAAACACCAACATTAACTGGACTAGCAAACTACTCCAGCCTCGGGAGTCCCACGGATAAGCCTTCCTTTCATACTCACAGCTTCAAACTTCAGATCTGATCACCAAATACTGCTTGCCTGTCTCCTTCGAGGCCCAGCTCTCTTTTATATGCCTGAGGGCCAAAATCCTAGTTCAGCAAAGCATTAAAACCTTTAGGGTTAACAGAAGAACTACTGAGACATGAATTTATCTTCCCCAACTACACCCAGAAGATCGTTCTACACCAGCATTCGTGGTTTGACATGCCACCCATCTGCTCTCCTCCCCCAGTACAGACCAGCAGACCATCGCCAGCAGGACACGCAGCCCGATGCAAGCTCACGCTGCCACGGCTAGGAGTTAAAAGCACTAAGATGAGCATTAGTCGTACAAACATCCTTCCCCCACATCTCTCAAGCTCACGTCACATTTTCACAAGGACTTTGAAACAACCCTGATCAGAGATGAACTTTCCCAGGCCCTGCACGAGGAATGAAGCTCCTCGCTCTGGAGAGGGGACACGGAGGCAATTAGGAGCTGCCGTGGGGTTTAGGAACTGCGTCTAGATAATCTCAGAGGGCAAGCTGAGAGATTCAAGCCCTGTCGGTAGTCTCAGTGGCCAGTATCTGAACCCCTCCAAAATTTCCCCACCAATGCCAGGGACTGGAAAGCCCCAGCAGATCCGGGAAGGCAAACAGGACGGAGAGAGCTGGCAGAGCATGGGCTGGAGTCGGCTGTTATTAATAGAGGGAATTTGACTCGCAGGAAAAAGCCAGGACAGCTGTATTTCAAGTGCCTTGATGGTTAAAGCTCTGGTTTAGCCCCATCCGTTTGCTAAGGAAGGGTTATCCCAGCGCAATGGCAGCTCTCTGGCCACCACTACTGGTTTGTGGAGACACGTCCCAAAGAACAGAGAGGGGCCAAGGCAGTCCTTTAAGGACGTTGCCAGCGAGGCTGCAACACCACCGTGTTGAAGTGGTCTGACGTGGGGAAAATGGCCTCTTCTCCGTTCATTTTTTGCCTTCTCCTGAAAATTCACCCCATCCCAGCAGCCCACACATCTGTGGAAGGAGGAGACAGGTCAGAGGGAGGGGAAAAATGCAAGACAAAACATTGTCTGCAGAAAATAAGTTATTTGCTGGCTTGTCACTGTCCGGCTGTCAGCACTAGTTGCACCGGAGTCTGTGCAGCGAGTGCCACTGTCACTCCTGCTCGGCCGAGCCGTGCAGCCTCCCGGGGACCGGCAGATGGCAACCACGCCGAGCCGCCCGCCCCGGCGCTCATCCTCCCACCAAGGTTATTACATCATCTGAAATTCCCAGCGAGAGATCAGACGAACCAGGAAAAAAAAAAAAAAACAACCTGAAAGGAAGGGCACAAAGCGCTTACGGAACGCAAGTGCAACGGGTTAAAAGCCCCGATGCCTGCGCCCCGCTTGCCAGAAGAATAAATGATCTTTTTCCTCCTGCAGCGCCTGGCAATTTTGCCCTTGGCAAACTGCTCGAGATCCCCGGCTTGGCACCGGAGAAGCCCCGGAGAGACAGGCTCAAAGTGAAAGTCAGCACATGCTCACAGCTCTAAGGCCAGGCTCCATCTAACAACCTCCCAAGCTCCTCCAGAAAGTCTTACCTGAGCCTCTGCCCATCGGCCCAGCCTGTTTGCTTTCAAGGTGAGCCCCCAAAATAATCATGCGGGAGCACCGACAGCAACCTGGATTGATACTCACAGACACCCCGATGCAGACTAACTTCAGGTAGAGCACTTCCCTACCTGAACACGCTACCCGGCTTTATGTTTCAACAGAAAATTACCCCCATCCCCAAAAAGCAACCCTAGCAAAACTATATTAAACATTAGTGAATAATCAAAGTTTCTCTGTCACTGCCTTTGGGAGGGAGGAAGGGAATGGGTATTTGTGTATAGGTGTTTTAAGCTTTACACCATGTGTTTTTAAAAACAAAGGTTTTAATCTCACGCGGCCAGAATGGATCTTTTACCATGCGAGCTGGCTGCAGCTGACCCTAAGAAAATGGGAAATGAATATGGGATGAGATGATTTGCCTGGTGGCCATGCTGCAATAGTACACAACAGGTTTTCTCACCGCTTCCTAGGATATTAGACTTAACACTCTAGACAGAGGATTACAAGTGCTGTGAAATCAGGAAATAAATTTCTGCTTCAGAAGTTCAGTACATTAAGTTCCTTTAGCGTTCCTTAACAGAGATGTGTCGGGGGGGGGGGGGGGGGGGAGGATTTAGTTTTTAAAAATAGCACCAATTCACTATTTTAGTCTGTTTTAAATATAGCGCTAGTGAAAGATGCCAGATTAATTGTTCCCAGACACTCCATGCATTTCCTACTGTCGCACAAAGTCTGTGCAAAGCTAGAATTTAAACCTAAACACACACATTAGCCCAGTGTCTTAACCTGGACCAACCACTTTACATCCTCATGAGAAGCAGGGACACACACCTTCCTCCCAGCACCACCAGCGGTGGTTTACACCTCAGGCAGTGAGGCACTCCCACCGAGGAGAGGAACCACTATCATCTACTTACTGCTTGGCTCTCCTGGTAAAAGTACCAGTTCCTATCATCTGTGGTTCTGTATTTTGTGATCAGAGGAAAAGGATGACAGATGGACACCAATCTCATGCAAGCCAATAGTTTTTGGTCAAAGAACAGGCTTGTATTTAATTTGGCAGCTTAGGAAGCAAAAGGCTCTGGAAACTACTTTTTCTCTCTTGGGAAAAGTCCCTACACACGAAACCTGTGAATACCCCACAGTCAGGGTTGGTTAGTTATTCCTCTTAACGATGATTAACCCTGATACCGTAACAGAGGGAAATGGGAACATCCCTTCTTTCTGTACCCTCTGAACCATGGAAGATCATTTACAATTCCTTACAAGGTCAAAACCATTTCCTGTGACTTAAACCAATCCACAAATAATTTTATACAGATGAACAAACTCTGCGGAAGCAAATATTTCTCAAGTGGTTTATAGCCACCCAGACACCAGCCAAAGACCCAGGTCCCTGTACAGACTCCCAGGCACTGCTCGGTTTCCCCACCCCGAACGGGGCTCCAGGTCAGGCTCCCATAACACGCGTTCGTAGCAGAGCAGACTTCAGATGCAACGCTTGCCTGGACCCTTCCACTCCGGTAAATGCTCTGCTCCTAAAAATAACTGCAGATGAACAAGCTTGGTCGTACCCAAGCAGGCTCCGGAGCACGTCCAAGCATCCCCTGTAACCCATCTCAGGACCCAGTCTGACAATACCCCTGGCAGCTCCGTGGGTGCTGTGCTTACCATCTGGGAATGACAGGACAGGATGGATACACGAGTCCAGCTGGGAGAGGCGCTCCAGCAAAGGGGCGTCATACTGGATTTCCAGAGTTGTCGAGCTTCGAGTGCCACACAGAGCACACGAAGGGTTCACATCACAGCTACATCGCACCAGGCTATTACGATGGACCTGGAAAAGGGAGAGAGAATAATTTCAACATATCAGAGGTCAACGTGTCTAAGGGCTCTCTTCACACGTTCCTCTGACAGCTCATGAAAAACACCCTAAAGGCTGATTTTTCCTTTTTTATACCTTGTATAAAACCTGTTCATTTAGTCTCAACTCAAAAAAGGACGCTTTCACTTTGCATAAACACAACTGAAAACTACTACTCACCAGCACAGTTTAACATCTACTAAATTTGACTAAAAGTGTCTAATTTTATCTAGGTTGAAACCTCATTTATAAAAACCATGAGGCAGCACAATTCAGTTGTCAGAGAGGGGAAAAAAAAGCCTTTTTGAGTTCAGATGGGTCAGAGAGCCATCACTATGTGTCAAGAGCTGACACCTACAGGGACATCTTTACAGAATGAAAAAAGGTGTTTTTCAACCTTGTTTCTTAAACCAGGACAGGCTTTCAATTCACAGATTTATACAGATTTTATATAGACTTCATTTATATGAAACCACTGTAGGCAGATGCACAACTGGATGTAAATCCCATACAGAGACAGCAACCCGTGATTCCTCGTCAAAATGGAAGGATGTATCAAACTGGATCCTGCAGAATTCTGTTCTGAGAGTAGTATTATTCAAATAATTTCCATTAATGACTGGAATGATGGAAGAGATAATATCCATAAGCCTTAGCAAATAACACTAGAACTGGGAAGGGCTGCAAGTACCTTGAAGGAAAGAGCTGGAAATTATCTAAAATAAATAAAATTTAATTCACTGAGAGCAAATGCAACAAGCAGACGCTTCAGTGACCAGTGAAGAGGAGAAAGAGGTAACTGAGCAGCAGTTCTGCCCAGAGGATCTGGTGGTTGTTATGGATCAGAAAATGAGCATGAATCAGCAGTGTCGTACCATTACTGAGAATTAGCACCCCACGGGGCTTTATAAACAGGATGGCTGTGTAAGACGCATGAAGTAATCCTGCAGCTCTGCTCGGCATTGCTAACATGTGAGCTGGAGGGCTGCACCCAGTTTTGGGCACATATTTCAAGAAACGTGTGGACCAAACGGAAAGGAAAACTACAAAAAAATCACAAGGTCCAAAAAAATACATCCTGTGTGCAAAACCAGAAAGACCCGTGCCGTGTTTAGTGTAGAGGTGACCACATTAAAGATCACCACATCAACTTTCACGCTTCGGGGAGAGCTTCTGAAGGGGCGAGGGGAGCTGACCAGTTTACACCAGGACTTGGACTACTGGTAACAACTTTAAGTGGCAGCCAATATTAGAAAGTTTGATTTGTTTGGTTTTGCTGTCTGAAAACCAAGACCAGCTAAGCACTCAAACAGCTTGCCTAAGGAGGTTTAGACAAACCATCTGGCATGGTATGAGGATAAAGCAGTCTGCTCTGGGGCACGGGGATGCTGTGGGTGACTGCAGGAGACCCCTTCCCGTCCTGCTTCACAAGACCAGTCCTGTTTGCAATCCAGTGCACGCTCCGGACGCACTCACCCTTTAAGCCTCTTGTCTTTCCTACAGGACATCTCCTGACATAAAAATTTCAAGTGATGTTGTATTCAGATTTTGCCAACAGTAGGCACAGTTATGGATGATCTCTACTGAAACATGAACTCTCTTGGTTGTAATTTCTGGTCACAGCAATCCACAACCACTTCGTGCTAGGCGGGAGAGTGTGGTCAACTGGACACGGTATTTCTGGACCATGACCTAGCCATCACTCAGCTTTCTCTCGAGTAACTGGAGAAGTCCACATAAATCCTCTGCTATCTGGCACAACTTCCATCCTTTGGAATTGCTCGTCTGAACCATCTCTGATTATCAAATGTATTTTAAGAATATGGTCAAAAACTAACACAGAATTAACAGACTTCAAATACTGAGTGCACAAGTCAGCATCACCTCTGAGATAGTTCATAAACTTGCAAATCACTGAAGATCTTGCAAGCAGTCACTGCAGAGGTTTACTAGAAATACCCCAGATAAAACTGCAAATGAGTAATCAGTTAAAGCTAACTCAGCTGAGTGAGGATCTATTTTGCTCAGAAAAATGTTGCTTTTTGAGCTTCTCTTTAAAACTCCAACACCTGCAGAGTGAAAACCCCCGAACCCTTGTGGTAAAGTTTGACTTGAAACAGTTTGACTCAAAGGTAAGTGGATTTTTGCCATCTATGGTTCTGCAATCATGAGAGCTACAGGCACAAAAAAGGTCCTTATTCCCTCAATTTCTAACTATCTGTCCTCCAACTGACAGTTTATGGCATTCCTAAGAGAAATTAAAAAGAATGAAGTACGGCCTTTCCTCATACTGGGAATAAACTGTATTTCCACTGAATTCTGCAAAAGGGCAAGAGAAGACTATGTGGAGAGAAGTATAAAATAAAAAAATAAATGAAAACAAAACCAAGAACGGAGTCACGGCGTTCAGAGATTTCCAAACTTAAGCAGCGGAAGCGAACACGATCACCCCGGCAGGCCTTCTGCAAGACACCCCACATACGCCTGGTCAGACAACTGTAGTTTTCCTTTGAGCAAGTAGCAGCAAGTTCCTGGGACTGTGTTAATTCCTGTGCTCGGAGTTAAGGTTTCCTGATACTTGACTTTTCAGAGCTTCTTTCGACTGCTCAGACTGTGCCATGTTGAACTACCCGGCCTGAAGTTCACCTCAGGCTGGTTGGTTTCAGAAAAGAAAACCCACATCAGAGTTCAGCATCTCCCCTCCCAGTGACAGCTATTAAAAGCCTTCAACAAATTAAAAGCTTCTCCTTCGTTTCTCCTTTACTTCTCTCCAACAGCCTTTGAAGCCTCACTGTCCTCCTCTTCCTCCCTATTTTCTTCCCCCTCTTAATGACCACTAACATTCCCAGAGCAGGGAGAGCTCTTCATGCAAAGGACAAAAGCACACTGGACCAACACATCGGTACCTGAGCCGGCTCTCTGGTGTGGAGCTTTAGCTACAAACCGCGTCAAAAAACCAAACAGCACTAACCTTTTTGGAAAGGGGCATAACGCTGCTAGGTCGAACAAGTCGTCGCTTCTTACAGCTCAGTACTGGGCGAGTGCGAGCTGCTACACACGTTCCATCCGAAGATGAAGAAACCATGTTCAGTCGTTGCTTTTTATGCAAGAGCTCCTCAGCTTCCTGGCCGTCTCCCTGAGCATGTTCTGCCAGGCCAGGCTGAAGACTGCCGAAGAAGAGAAGAGAACACAAAAGATACTGTTATTCATTCAACCATCCCACATTACCCAGCAGTACCAGCCAGGTTCATAATTCAGACCTTAGCAAACACTCTAAGCTGAGTTTAAAGCACTGCAGTTTCACGAGGCGCTAGCTTTTATTAAGCCAACTCTAATTTTTACTTTTACTTTGGTCGCTTTCCACACTCTCCCACCACTGAACCTTTGACAAAATACCTTTGGAAGTTCTGAACAAAAAATAGCATTTAAAGCCGGACACAGCAGAAGACCAAAAGCCACTCTAGACCTGAACAGCTTCAATCCTAGAATTCAGCTTCCCCCAGAATTACAGTTCAGGGCATCTTAAGACAACAGGTTCTCACGAGTCTAAATGCCAGAGAGCACGAGCAGAGAACATACAATTTTCTAGAAAAAATATCTAACCTCAATGTAAACTTGATTCTGATTAATATTTGAGAACTATACCTCTAACAACTCTCAGCAGTGACACCAGAAAGGTGCAATGTTAACATTAACCTTTCTGTTTTACGTACAAAGGACTTTCCTGTCCACACGCAGTGACCCTGCCCTACCGTGGCATCAATACACCATGCCACCTACCAAATACCAGCACAGCTCCTCATCTACGGAACCTTTTCATGTATATTTTACAAGTGTTTCATTTCTAAAAATGCAAAACATTAAAGCCCTGTGGTCTAAGGCTCTGTAGTTCAAAGGCTGCAGGCACATAAAGGGCTCTGTTATAGCCCGCAGTGTTTCAGCTGTAGCAATGAGTTAGCTGATCGGCACTTTCGACGCTTGCAGCGTCCCTGCCCAAGGTACTAAGCAAGTGCAACGGTGCAGGCAATGCTTCTCTAGCACTACCAGAACTTCGAAGCGCCGTGTGTTCAACCCTGAAATCATCCTGTAGCATAGGAGAATTTCTTTCACTTGTTTTCATTTACCCACTTAAAGACTTCCTCAACAAAAACGGCCTGGAGAAACAAAGGATTTAGAAAGTCTGACTCCCAAAATCAATGGGATTTGGATTCTTCAGTATCTCCAAAAAAAAAGTGAGCCAGTGGTTACAGATACTTCTGCAAAATAATTGCAAGCAGGCCACCAGTATGTTTGAATGATACAATTTGCAAGTGTATTAAAAATACCCATAAAGAACTGGTTTTGAACATGCTCATCGCATGGTTGCCTGCAGGGCTTGTTCATGTAAACACAGCTCAGTTTAATACCATTTTCAGAAAAACAATGCAGCAGAAAACCTCAAGCAAGCAATCTCCTCCAAAATGTTTCCAAGCACGATCTACTACCGTACTTTTTTCAAAGAGAGACCTTTTATACCATTACCAACCCAGTTACTACCAACCAGCATGTTACTGGCTGGTTTCCAATGGGACTTTGTCAAAATCATAAAAATAAAATTCTTCCCATAATATGCAAGCAGCTTACGTGTTAATAACTCCATTGACAGGTCTTGGTGCTCCACAGGGCTTGGCGGGATGGGATTCTGGAGTATTTGCAGCAGAAATACCCAAGTTCTCCAGTGGCTGGGATCCAGAAACACTCTAAGGGAGGATGAGAAAGATCATAAATTAATAAAAAAAGCTTCTTAAATAGCCACAACCTTCTTATTCCCAGTTGGTAGTTGAGGATTCTGCACTGTAGCCACGGGTTTCCACGCAGGACTTCAAAACACGGGTTCAGAAGTCACTACGTGAACAGGAGATTGGAGACGTAAGGACTTCTTAGGGAGCAGTTCTGGCAAGAGGATGGATACACGACAGCGCTTTCAACCCAAGAACCAAAGGACTTCAATTCCCCTCAGGCAACCACTAAGGAGCATGAAAGGCTGAGGTCTTTAAGGAGATTTTAGCATTTTGTCTCGATAGTGCAAACAAGTTCATAACCACCTGTAAACCTCGCAGGCGTCTTCTGAAGTTTGATGTGCTCTAAGCCACACGGCTGCAAGCTCTTGTCTAAGCACTTTGGGGGAAAACGGGAGGAGAGGGAGAGGAGAACAGACTTGCAAAACTGAATCTGCATTTTAACTGAATACCTGTGCAAACATGGTCCAAACAGCACTTTAAAAAGTATTTTAAATGAGTATGCACACAAGCTGTGGGTTTTGGATCTAAGCAGGCCAACTCTACAAAGCTAGAACCGCCTGATAAACACAAACCTTTTTGGCAGAGGAAAGTAAGTAAAAACTAAGCTAAAGACACAGAGGTCCCCAATCCCTTCTGTCTTAGGTCTGAAATACAAACGCCCTCGCTCTGCAGGGAGCAGCAGTTACTGTCTGGCTGCAGCACTCAACGTTGCACATCTCCCACTGCCCTGCAAGTGGCCTCAATGGGGGGGGACGACCGTCATCGCAGCTTCCAAGGACGCAATGGCTTTGTACCTCCGGCTAGTGACGTTCCTGCTCTCCACACCGGCCGGCACCGGCGTGGTCCAGCGTGTTTGTACCCCTGGCACTCACAGCCCCCAGTCTTATCCTCACAGCCCCTTCTTTTTGTTTTCAGACACGCTCCTCCTCCTCGCCGGGGTTAAACTTCATTTCTTCCTTCGTGCAGCACTTCCTACACTCACTGCCCATGTCTCTCTAGCTGGGTTTCCCCCTTCGCGCACGCAAGGGTGGCGGTACAGCTCAAGTACTAGTAAAAAAGACAAAAGAAAAGGTATCTACACAGATGGCTGGCCAGCCCCTCTGCTTGTCACGTACTCCATCTCAAAAGCATCAGTATTGCATTAATTAAAATCTTCCCTGCAATCACTCCCCCCAACAAAATGAACAACTAAAATCAGGCTACGGCGGTGCTGGACTAACGGTTTCCAGAATAGCAGAGACCTGACTCACCAAGGGAAGAGCAATTTCTAACACCACAGACAACTTCTGCCTGTTGCCTGTTTGAGGAACTTTGCTGAGTTTTCTACACTTCTGCTAAAAAAGACGTTTCTCCGGGGCGGGAGCAGAGACAGGAGCAGACCGATAGGCTCGTCTCCGACACTCGGTCTGAGCGCACAGACGTAGCGGGGAGATCAGATCGCGCCAGAAGCGTTACGCAAGCACAACGCGGCACACTGGCGAGGTGAAGTCAGTGCAGGAGTTGAACGTTTTCCCTCTGGGTTCCAGAGATTTGGCAAGGCTGAGCCTTCACATGACACCTCCGCCGGAGGCACCCATGGTTCGGGAGGGCGGGTACACATGACTCATAAGCTCTTTTGAAATAGGGTATTTATTTTCTTCTCCAGAAAGGGTCTTAAAGGAGGAACCCCTTCTCCAAGAGCTGTCTCCGGCTCAGTGGTTGAAGATGGGAAGAGAGGGTGACCCCTCCGCTTCCTGCGGAGGAGCTGGAAAGCATCAATCCAAAGTCTATTTATCAGAAACAGCCCAGGCTCACCTTATCACACTGACGATGGGTGTTCCCTAACAAGGCTCTGACATGAGCAACACAGGAACAAGCAGGACTGCAAGAACTGACATCTCCAGCATTGAGAGCAGGGGCAGAGCTCTTGCACCAGCTCCTCCTGGATACACCTCCCAACGCCGTGCCTTCCTCCGGGGCTGGCTGGGCAGCCAGGCTGGGATCCAGAGGAGCATTCATCACACCAGGATCACATCGATGCTCCAGACTGAGCTCTTCTCTGTGTTCTGGGTACACCTGGGGTCTGAAGTCCAGCTCTTTAGGATGCCTAGGACTCTTAGGGGGGGCATCAAAGATTCAGCTTTAGCACACTGCCTTGTTGCACATGAAACCAGGAGCCTGCAGATTGCCGGGGGCTCTCACGGCAGTAAAGAAGCTGTGTGCTGGCAGGTAGTCATGACCCAACAACACCAAGAATGTCCCCCCTATTCCCAAAAACCCCAAACAAAGCCAGACGGGTTCAGACCCTCACCTGTTACTAGATACAAACCCCTAATGCAGGGAAAAGCCTTACCAAGACACTCCATCAATATATTTTCTCATTTATTATTAAAAATTTGAAGTGCAACCCCCTTGCTAGACCAGCAATACAAGCAATGAACCAATATCAACAGCCAGGTTATTTCTTCGGGGCTTCGTGTTATTCCCATCTTTAGGCAAAAATACTTATTCACATACTGAGCTTCCAGTTCCCAACAGACGTTCCCAGACCTTCTTTGCAAAGCCCTTCCCTCCACTGTCGATAGGATTAGTTCCTCCTAGGGATTATCAGCCACATCCCACATATCAAGCCGATGCCCGAGGACACGTATCCTGCATTCACGCTGGCCAACGGAGTTACCCACAAGCTGATGAGATCCAAAGGGGAGCTGGGGATGAGAGGGGATGGATTCCCTTACTCCACGTTGCAGACCTGTCTCTTACTCTGCCAGTTTGGGGGAGGAGGGGAAAAAAAAAGGGAGAAAAAAAAAAACGCACCTAATTCTATGCAGCCCAAAGAGTGCCAAAATGATAAGCACCTCTCCAGGAGAGGCCCAAGAGATACCCTTCCAGTAAGTGTCCTAACGCAACAGGAATGGTCCCTGGGCTAATCTCTGGCTCAGAGCAGATCAAGGCTCTGACTCAACACCCCACCCTTATGAGCAAGTCTAATTAAGCACAAACCCGCCAGCAGCAGGGTGTAGAAGCCGGGTGCCTGGAGGCAGTGTTTCTGGTGGCCGACACCTCCAGCGCTGCTGCAGAGAAGCAGGCAGCACCCAGTGATGTGCGTGTCCAGCAGCAGCCACGTGTGGAAAGGGAATAAAAAGTCTGTTTTGGGAGGAGTTACTCTCCCAAACAGCAAAGACGGCTGCAGGAGTAGCCACAAGAAGGTGCCAAGTAGGAACCTGCAGCCTGCTTTACACTGAAAGTGTTGTTCTTCACTGCTCTCAGAATCTATTATTTGTGTCGCTGTTACCTCCAAGACCTGCAAGAGAGATCGGATCTCCATCACACTAGCGTTGCAGTAATAAAAGTCCCCGTCTGAAGAGCTCATGCCAAGTGAAAGGGATGAGAAAAGGGACAAAGCAGGAAATGAATAAACACAGCAACAGCGAGATGGCTGTGAGCAGCAAAACCAGACAGCACTGGCCAAGCAAGCATTTTCTTTTCCATACATCAAAAATCTACAGACATCTCCTATTCTCTACATACACAGAAGATGTCTAAGACAATCTAAAAAAGGACAATGTGATGATTTTCTAAGTATATGGAAAACGTCTTCAGTGCGTAGGGACAAAGTCAGGTGGGACACAGTCCTTCCATCTGCAGATTCCAGGCTGAAAATATACTCGTGTCAAATAATCATCCTGATTTAAACAGATAAGGAAGAAAATATTCTTCCTATCACTGTTAAATTTGATCATTTATTTCCGTTATCAGCCTGCTATTAAAGATTAGCTCCCAAATAACAGCCAATTCATCAGTGCAGGAGCACGCTATTTCTGAAGCGAATTGGAGCACGCTGTCACTGCCCTTATTATTCTCCAAGTGCTTTTTGGGTTAAAGCATGAAAAGAGGGGGGCCACACGACAGACGGACATCACTGTTCCAAACCAGACACTGCGTAATGCTCGTGATTCAATCACGATCCGAGCAGCCCCTGTCATCCTGGCTCTCCAGCCTCCCGTCGCTCCTCCAGCGCGGCTCTGTTTTCACCTGAAGTACCATCTACTATTTCAGTCATGAGCAAAACCTGTTCATTGTACCAAATTACACAGCAGAGTTTTGGGTTCAGGTAATCTGCTACTTAAAGACTTAAATTCCAAACACGCATCTGAAAGCCAGTGTCAAGAGAGGAGACGTTTTATTACAATCACTCGTAATAACCCCTTTGCGGTCCGGTGTTAATAAAAAATTTCACAGTATTTCGTATCATCATTCAGTATCAGGAAAACTCGGACAAAGTCTTGCCAGTGATAGGAGAAATCACTTGAAGTACAATTTTACAGTGACTTCTAGTTAAGTTTTTTATCTGTATCAACTACATTGAATACTGGTCTATGAAACTCAAGCACTCCCATTGCCGTGAAGCTCCGTTTCTCCCCAAACGCAACATTAGGACAGAAAAGCAGGAGCGCTGCAGCTCGGTAGCAGGAGTTTGAGCCACGAAGGGACCACCCTTCTCTTAGTGCTATACCACAACTTCAAAATCCTCCATTTTAATACGTCCATGTGTCCCACAGGATCAAAAGTAATCACAGCCAGGCTGAACAGTACGATCAAGCCTTTAGTCTGTGGCCTACATTTCTGCATTAAATAATAAATACCTGGCACTTCGCATAGTTTCCAGTGCATCTCCCTGAAATCATGAATTCCCTTTCCAAGGGATAACACTCAGGCAGATATTAATAGCCACATCTTTAGAAGCCTTTGCTAATTGTGCTGCTCTCAGTTTAAGGTACTTTTTTGCTAGAGGGAAAGGATTAGTTAGGATTTTTAAGCTTCACAAAATGCTAACGCATATTACAAAGGTACCCCGAGGAACCCCGTTCAAGAAGGTGTTTAAATCCTATCGTTTATTAACCCCAAAATAATCTGGGAGGGGGCGAGCTACACGGACCAACCGATCGGCGATTCCCACGTGAAGTCCCACAGAGAGGTGCTTCTGCAGGAGGCCAGTCCCATGCCAGACACATGGTTTGAGCACCGCTCTCCACCACAGCTTAAAGGATGAACCTTTCCTACCCAAAATTCATGAAGGTGAAGTATCTGGACCCAGTCACTTCTGCTGCTGGCACTTACCAGCCGGTCAGCCCCAGGCTCCAGCTTAACTTCAGCACTAACGGGACGGGATGCATCATCTACTGCAGGATCAGGGGGTGATGCTTCACCAAGAACTATCAGCCCCTGGAAGAGAGGGAACAGGAATTATCTGTGGGTCCTTCGGTCTCAGCAGGGAAACTCTGCATCCATCGTCCCCCAGAAACTACAACCGCTGCACAGCGAGGCTTGCATTCCCACCGCGTTTTTCAGACACGATGCCAAACCGAATCCCTTGCTGCCCGGATTTTCCTGACATCTAAGCTGAACTCGGAGGGGGAAGGACAGTGGCTGAAGCCAGATCACATGCCTTCAGCCCATTAATAGTAGACAGTTAGCTCCCTCTCGGGCAAAACTGCTGAAACGCTGCTGCCATCCCGCTTCCCACCCCTTCCCCTCCTCCTGCACACGAGGAGGTTCAGCGAGCTGCATGCCAGCGAAACCAAAGAGAACGTTTTGCTGTAGTGCAGAGCAGGAAACGACTGCTTTCATAGTACAAAGTGGAACTCGCCACCACAGCCAAGCAAACAATTCTGAGCGGGTGCCAAAAATCTACAGTCAAACTTGTTACTCTGAGCAGATTTTTTTTTCAAAGAAGCGATATTCACAAAATTCAATTAGGAAAGAAAAGCACTGATAAACAAGCCATTGCTATAAACCTAGCGGGACAAAGCACAGTGGCAGAGCACTGTTTTATCAGGCTTAACATATGTTGTCCTGTTTATGTTTTACTCTAAGTGAAGCCTACTCTAAAGGCAAGACTGCTTTCTCTCTCAACAAGACAAAGTAAAATAAAATCATTATAATTATGCGTATTCTGAGCTATACTATAACAAAGCAGGCTAAAATGCGCAAGGGATTAGAGAGTTAGTGGAACCTACAAGCCATAAATATAGTCCAGAACAAAGACGAGCCAAAACAAGTTTGCATTTGGTCAAACAAGGAACTATGGAAAGGGCTGCTCAGAATAAGAACAGGCGGATCAGTCATCTGAGAAAAATTCTGGAGGTTGCACAGTGTGTCACAAGAAAGTGAGCCTGGAAGGGAACCTGGATACGTTATCTGGAGAGAGGAGAGAGCTACAAGGCTTCCCTCAAAAGTCCACAAAGTCAAATCTTGCATGACCGATGCCATGGCAAGTGGCCATGGAAGTCGCTCCTAAGGCTGATCTTACGCCTTGACACAATCTTCTATGCAACAGATCGGTGGCTTTCCAGAAAGATAGTGGTAGCTCATAGTTCAGGGATACATTATTTAAAAACAGTTCATAAACTAAACACAACTGTACGTGGCCTCTGACCAGCAATGAGGAAGTAGCCAGCTTCCAGAATAAACATGATGACGATTTTCTAGAGTTTTCTGACATCCCAGAAGGATGTTTAGTGGATGAGAGAGGCTGGAAGTCTAAACTCAATTAAACACTGCTGTGCTTTTCCTCTGCTCTTGAAAGATCCCTCTCCGAAAGCAACCCATCACATTTCGCCATTGCTTCTAAAAACATCCTCAGGCATGCTTCAGCAAAGAGGTCGGTCATCTCCAAATGTCAGGTGCAGGAGACAGTGGATGTGAAAAAGGGAGAAACTGGGACTGAATGCAAAATTGGAACCAAGGAAACTGCTTCCCTTTGACACTACGGAAAGCACTTGGGCTTCTCATTTGCTCAACAGAAGAATGAGATGGGGAAGCATGGGCATGAGGAACAGAAACAGCCACCAAGGACTTCTGCCTTCAGTTTAAGGAAGAGGATGAAGGGAGCTGCTCCACGCCTCCGGAAGGAGCAGTAATTAATTCTACATACTGTGGGGATTTGTTTAGAAGTATGTCTCTTTACTGGTGACTTTGAAGCAGAGGCAATGCTTAACACAGCCTTCCCTGTGACAGTCACAGCTTTGGTTTTCGTGCCCTCGTACAGAAGCTGCACTGCCCAAACCTACCGGGCACGCCAGCCGTCCTCTCCCAGCTCCCAGCCCACGAGACAGCCTCTACGGACCTACAGACCTGCAGGTTGGATGGCATCTTCCTACTGAAGGCTCGCGCTCTCTGCTTTGCTTCTAAGAGTTTTAAATCTCTGGTATTCATACACTTCTGAATAATAGAGAGGAATTAGAAGGGCAACATCAAATTTCCAACTCCCTTTCAGGAAAGGGAAAGGAGCAGCGCATGTGAATCATTCCAAGGTCACACAATACTTGCTTTTCACCAGCATTCTCCAAAACAAAGAAAAAGGAAGCTGCCCCCCCCGCCCGAATATTTATGGGCAAGTTTGCTGCTTCTTTACTCCCAGTTTTATCACTAACTATGGTATTAATGAGAAGTCAATAGTACAGGTATCAGATGGAGACAGATAGAGAGATAGATCTCAGATGTCTCACACTCCTGTAATAGTCAGCAGCTTCTGCCAACGGGCTAATGGGTGAGGAAGAGGACTGACACACATTAAGACGCATCAGAAAGAGATTGAGTGTCCTAAACAGCCCCACAGAGGGACAGCAGCATCCCTTATCGTGCCCTAAGCCCGACATACCACGGCAGACACAGGAAACTCATGTGAGAGCTGCAAATTCCTCCAGCAAAGGCTCCTCCTAACTCCCATCCCACCCTTCCCATCACGTGTTTCTCCTGACTCAGCAGCTCCGACCAGAGCACAGCCCTCCCCACAGGACAGGCTGCACACAGATCAGACCAAAACATCGAAGGGAACACAATGAACCCATTTCGGATGGTCTGGGAACAAGTTGAACCTGGGTCTGCAGAGATGATGTGCAAAACAACCCAATCTTTAAGGAGTTTTGGTCACTTTATCTCAACCAAGTCTGCCACCGCACAAAACTCCTGCAGGAGCCCTTCGTCTTAATTTACCTCTTATTCCATCTAAGAGTGAAACTTGTTAAGAGACACAGAAAGAGAGAAAAAAATGCCGTTCGTTCCTTTTCAAACACGGAGCATCTGCCACCCACACATGGCGGGAGGTGCAAAGACTCTGCGTGGGGGGACCGGCACTGTGCCACACCCATCTCAAGAAAGGCCCAACAAAGCACATTTGTGAGAAGAAGCAAAACCACCCTATTACCTTCATGGACATCCAGTCCCTTAAATTAACTGCACACGCTCTTCAAAACCAGCACAAAATCGAAGGCACAACAGCCCGCTATTTTTAAGCACCAGAAAACACAGTACTTTACAACTAACTTTGAACACATGCTCACTGATTTGTTGTTTTCCTCCACATCTCACCAGGCTCCAAATGAGCTGATCCAAATGTGCTGAAAACACAATTACTGCCGAGACACCCAGGCAGCAGTGTACCTTCAAAACAGAAGGTTGTTTTCAACTGCCTGGTCCTGCTCTTGCTTTGATTTGACAAAGCAATGCATCTTTCTCGAAGGCTACACTGAGATGTAAACTTCAACAGAGAAAGGTAATTAACCTAAAAAAGGCATAAAATAGAATAGCAACTTTGAATTCCTGCAGCAGCTACATTTTAACCTCCTTATGGCCAAATAAACTAGAGTAATGTTGATAGAAAAAACAAGGTGTCTCCAAATTCCTTAATTGTTGTCCTTCTACAATTTGAAGCCAAATCCATTCCAACAAGACTCTTGTATTACTGAAACATGCACTCGTTTCTCCGGTCTCCTATACCTGTCCCAAGCTGCTTTGATGAATCTTATTCTGAGTTTTTCATTGATGAAAACAGAACACGTTTTACAAGGCACCCTTGAGCTCACCGACACCAAGACAATGACAGCTGGGTGCAAGCGGTGATCTCCATGAAGTCCTATCAGAAAGATGGGGTATTCGATAGTCACTTTCTTGTTCAGGGAGAACAGCCACTACCAAATCCTCAACACCTGAACTCTTCTGCCACTCTAAGTGGCATGCTTTATCTTCAATTCAGGTATTGGGTTATCACAGTTGAGGAGTTTTTGTTTGAACAAATCAACAATGATGACATCCTGTTTTCCAATGTACTTTTCAACTTTGACAGAACACCGTGACGTTCTCCTTTCAGACCTAGAGACTGCAACCTTAGATAAAAACATATGGGATGCTTGTAGCCATTATCAGGCCACTTTACGAGTCTGTCAAGTTGCCATCATCTGGTGAAAGCACTGGATCTTCCACTTCATTAGATGAGTTTTCTCGTTTCTTCCATTACTTCACTTTTAGCATATAAGCGTTTAGCTACTTTGTATTTTATACTTAGAAACCATCTTGCATGATCGGCTTTCTTAAGACAGAAGGAAGACGATTCTTTCTGCAACTGGTTCATTAATTTGACATACAGTCCGCTTCCCAGAAGCCTTTTGCTCTAATCTCGGTAACGCATTCCCTTCAGCAAGCCATGCTCTTCCACCCAGTCGTTCATAGCCCGCCCTCACTCAATTAGCCTGTTTTTCCACATAGCTGCATAAAAGTCCAGTCTTCCTCCCCTGCCTGTGCTTTCTACCCGCCTGGAAGCCTCTCTCCCCGCCACCCCCAGAGCACCCTACATCTTGGGAAAAGCGTTTGCCGGACTCTGAATTCCTGAGGATCTGTAAGTTGATGCAATACCATGAGCCACAAACTCCAGACATTCCTCCCTCCAAGGCCTGACATTTAGACGTGCATGCCTGAACAAGTCTCGATAACAATTCCTTCCTCGTCCCTTCTCTGCTCTCCCCCATTCTCCTGCCATCTGAGAGCAAGTCTGAAAAAAATAATTCCTTCCACAGAGAAAGGTCAGCACCTAGAAACAGTCTTTTTTTATAATACAGACTCAATTTCAAGCCTGTGCTATGTGATAGCATCTGAAGCTAACTTCCTCCACAGTTCCCTCCCTTCCCCAGTAAGTCTCTTGTTAAGTTGTTCCTTATCCTCATCTTCAGCTACTCCCACAAAGAAAGAATGGGAAGGCTTTTTAAAAAAAAAAAAATCAAATAAAGAAGAGAAGGGCTTGAACAATGGGGAACAGCAACACGCATGTAAAAGCAACAGTTTTGTTCAGTACCCAAAGACTGGCTTTAAAGTAAGGTATCGCTCTCTTCGTGTTACCATATTGAACCAGGGAAAAGAATTACACTCAGCCCATGCCAAATAGCATTACAGTTAGTCACAACCATGCAATATGCTTTTGGAGAGATGCAGGGCGAAAAAAAGCATCGGACTTTGCATATGCACTTTCCACTGCATCAGAAGACAGAGCCATTAGGAGGCAGACGAAGTAAAATCACACGTATCCAAACGCACTCCTGGTCCTCACCTTATTTGCTCTAATCTGCTTGTAAATGTCCGTTTGCTGCCGGATTCGGTATTCCAGGTCCGAGACGTGGGCTTGGAGCCAATTCCAGCGACTGACGATGGCTGCACGGTCTGCTGCCCATCTCCACTCTGCCCTTCGCCTCCTGGAAAAACAGAGAGGGGAAGGGGGGATTATTTTGAGTGTGATTTTAATTATACAGTCCACAAAAAACCCTAGCAGAACTGACAGATAGATCAAAAGCTACATACTGAATGGCATGACTGATACCATCTAGCCACTGCTAATAATTACCAACCAAACTACAGACGTGCTATAAAAGCCATGCCTTTGCAGAGCAATATTAAAACAAGTTTCGGTACCCAGTGATTGAAGTCCTGCCTATGCAAGCGTTAAGATTTTATTCCGCGCTTAGCTGAACCAGCAGCTCCAGTCCTACCTGGCCACATCCGCCAGACCCACTTTACCAAGTCTTGGAGAAAACAAACCCCATCTGCCCTCCCTGCCTTGACATAGCCTCTTTAAAAAACGACCTCAATCATCAGTCACAAAATATGCCTGAACACCGGTGCGTACCACGTGGCCACAATTAAAACTCAGTGGCAAGTTTCACAACACACCATCATTCGGTTTTACGAGTAACCACTGTTTGGAGATGAGCAACAGAGCTAACAGCGCCTTGCACAAGCTGCTCCCCTGCAATGAGGTTTTGCAAAGGAAAGTGGGCAACAGTAAATTTGATTTCTGCATCTGATGGCTTGACTGAGCAAACAAAGAAGCCAAGAAAAAACATCAGAGAATTACCAAGTGAGCGACTCCTCCTGATCTCCGGGGCTCAGAGGTGCAATGTGAGAGAAGGCGAGCACATGTGGGCACACGGGGGGAACCCACACACTTTGCAACTCTTGACTGATTTCCTACCTTCGTTACCTCTGCTGCAAACACAAAGTACGGTTCTGCAGGAGCATAAATACACTTTCTCTAGTGCATGGACTACACCGCTGCATTTTACGGTCAACTGTTACAAAAACACCCTTACTCTCTACTACCGCACTCCAGGGCAGAAAGGAACACAAAGATGGTAAAGTATGTATAAATCCACGGCTCCACTCTCCCACATTAAAAGCCATAATATCATGAAAACATACCCTCAGCATCCTGATTCTGGTGGATAAATATTAAGGCTACCCAGAAAGGAAGACAACTGCAACATGGTGCAGAAACAAAGCATCAGCAGAAAGCGCGTGCACAAATCCAGTGCCACTGCACAAAGCCTTTGCCACATCTGGATGTTTGGCAATGAAGAAATTAATCACAAAATAATTCCCTTTGCACATCTCCCCCTCCTTCTGTAGCACTTTTGAACCCAGCGAGAGCACATGGGGCAGGGGAGCCACAGCAATGTCCAGATTTTTCTTCCAAAATCTAACCAAGAAGTCTTCTGCTGACATCAACCTGTTTCAAAGCTGAAACCAACCATTAGAGCAAAAGCAGCACGTGGTAAATGAGATTACTACTGAAGCACCCCCAGCTCCAGAGAAGGTAAGCAACAGCAATAATCAAGCTCTTAGAAAAATCTACACCTCCTATGCATCTGCCCTTATTTAGGCGTACTGCTACCAAATGCACTTGCCTAAAAAAAAAAAAAAAAGGCACCAAGGTCATTACAAGTTTCAAATCAATTAATAGAAATACCCTGAAAAGGAGGAGTTGGTTCCTTCGAACTGCAAGCGAAACCCACAAATTTAGAACAAGACATGTTCTCTGTATTCTTGCTGGACCTCCCGGCTGTGTGGGCGATGTCGCTTCAGTGCCAATTTAGATGAGGCCAGATTTCCACCAAAATGGGCAATTGTATCCGCTGCCTACAGTCCGTGCTCCCAGCCCTTTCCAAGACTATTTTCAAAGCACTTTTAGGAGCTTAAGTCCTTCTCTCTGGAATATTTCCCTGTGTGAAGTGCCTGCTCTATTTTGATCAAGGTTGACCTTACGTTTGGTGGAAATTTTAATATTTATTGTAGATGGATGCCACAGCAAGGCCAGATCTTAATCCTCCATCAGTTACACCGAGGATACAGTCAGCAGAGCCTGCGGCAAAAGGCGGCCAAGGCAGCTGAGCACCGGGGCTGGGTAAAGCTCTGACATACCCTACCAGCAAGGCAGAGTGACCACGGGGTTAATCCGGTTTACAATGGGCTCAGCAGTTGCCAACACCACCCCAGCATCACCCGATCACGCAGCTCTAATCCAGCTCTCCGGCCCAGTCATGCTTCACCAAGGCTAACGCCTTGCAAGCTTCACGGTCCCTCCTCCCCACAAGGGATCTCCAGTCTGAGCCGAAATGGCACGAAATCCCCTCCACGACACCGGAGGGTAGAAAGGCAGCGTTTGGGAAACAGATCTTCTCCCTTATCTCGCAGAGACGTTTCTCTGAGCATCGCTGGAAAAGCGGTGCTGCTCTGACTCAATCACCCCCAAGACTGACAGCATTTTCACGTCGTAGTTCCCCACAAGACTTTCCAGAACACGTTACTTCTCTGCCAGCCAAGCTTCAGTGAAATTCTACCATACTCTCATTTCAGAAGCTAAGAACAATTTTACTGGAGAAGAGTTCATCTTTTTTTATAGCTTAAAAACAGGAAAGACCTCTGCAATGGCTGTGTCTGCTTTTATGGCATCTTCAGCATCTGTGGATGCAACAGACTATGCGGACCCCTGGAAAGTTTAGGGCTCTAAGCCAGACCTCAGCAGGCTTCAGTTTGCTCGCTGGGGATCCACGTAGCGTTGGGAATTGTTTTTAGAAAGATCGAAAGCTGCTGAGAGCACCTCCAAACCGCCAGCTCCTTTGCTTGCCTCTGCAATGTTATAAAGCACTTATGGAACAATACTGGCCTGCTCCGTTAAATACATCTCATGCTTTTGCTCAGATTACACAGAAATCGAGATGAAGTAAAAAACCACTTTACGCCCATTTAGATTCCTAAGGGCAGAGTAAGCAGCAGCGGACCTGCTCTTCACCTTAAAATCAGGACACATCCTACCCCAGAAAAACCCACTAGATTTAAACCAAAAATAAACCAAGAAAGCGAAACAGTAACGTATACTTCATCCTCTGACACCCTGCAGCATAGGTGGAGGAGGGGAAGAGACATAATGACGGCTCAGCCGCGCTTTCCAAAACAGTATTGAGCGTATTGTGGTCCTCTATGTTTAGAATTAAGCCTTTTCCAGAGCCTGTTCAATTACACCCTTTGCTGCGATGTGCTGTCAGCAACATATATGTGTTTTCCTCACGCAGATCAGCTTTTGGATAACAAGTTGTGTAGCTTCTTTAGCTTTAATCGCTATACAAATACTCTGCAAGAACGATTATTTTCTCGACTAGCACTACAAAGTAGCAACCACGCACAAAATACAGCACCTGAAGTCGCTGCAGTCAGCACCGGCAGTCACCTGAAACCTCAACCAGACACCGGGCTCTGGGGGGAGGGAAAGCCACTTCCTTTCTTTCTAAACATTAGGGACTTCAACATGACAATTAATAAAAGCGTTTATTGCACTTGCCCGAAACGGGTTTTGGATTAAGCCGAAGACAATAACCGAAGAGGCGGCCAGATGGCTGCGGAGAGCGGCGTCGCTGCAAGCGGGCTGCACGGCTCGTCTTGAGAGTGGTCTTGTGCTTCGAGAGGCAAAGCTGGCACGGTGAGTGATGTGAGCAGCAGCAAAGCAGTTAAATCCTACATCCTCCAAGGGAAACCGTTCAGCGTGCCGCTGCACGCATGTGCGCTGTGCGACTGCAAGCGCTTGCACAAAATAGGCTATGAAGGATGGCATGGGACAGCCCCTCCAGCTGGGACAGGAGGGTAAGCTCATGAAACAGTACAGAAAATTCATTATTTAGGAGCCTGATCCTTTTAAAAAACAATTTCGCAGGTAGACTCATTTCCCTTCTGACGGCGCCGCTGTGCGCAGGAGAGCGGCCGCAGCAGACGATGCGACAGGAGCGACAGCCGCCCCTCGCCTGCGCACGCCCAGCTGGCGCGGCACTCAGCTTGACCGACAAGGACAGCGTCCTGCAAACTTAAGCAGATGGTGCTTATTGTAAATAGTGCGCGCGCGCGCGCAGAATTAGCAGCCTTACGTCTCCTCTCGCGGAGGGAGCCCGCACATGCCCGGAAGGTGCCCAAGAGGGCTGGGACGGAGAGGAAAGAAGCGGGGAGCTGAGCCAAGCTCAGCCCGCAGGGTTATAAATACTGTGGGAGGCTGCGGGGCTTCATGGGAAGGGGGCAAGGGAAGAACGGGATCCCTCTCCCCGTTCATGGTGAAAGACCTCAAATCCTGCCCTTTGTGGCTGTAGCAGGGCAAAGTCTCAAACCGGTGCCAACAGCTCTTGCCCCACGGTGCCGGGCTCCAGGCGTGCTGTGCCGTGCTTGCCTCTCTAGCAGAAACGCTGCATAGCCTTTAGGAAACTACAGGAAGAAACTTTATCAACATGACAAATTCTAGGAGGTAAACACTTCTTCCCCAAAAAACTCAGCAATTAGTTTAATATGACTGCAGAAGGGTGGGGGTGGGGGGGCAGCAGGGAGAAATAAATCCCGTGTTCTATCAGTCCAAGTCCTTGGGATGGGCTGCAGTCCTCCCCTAAGTAAAAATCACGCAACTGTGGGTTAAAATAAGTTATCCTAAACGTCAGCTCCAGAAAACAAAACCCACCAGCCAGGTGCTCCTGCCAGGCAGCAGTGTCCCTGTTTCGGAGGCGAAAGAGCCAACGGGACAGAAAGGTGACCAGCGAGCTGCCAAGGGGCAGGGCAGCCAGCCCTGCACACCACAGAGCTTGGCTTCGGGTAGTTCAGAACAGGGTGTGTGCTCTCGTTTTGTTATTTTTTTTAATAAGCAGTATCAACAGAGCCCTGCCAATGAACACAGCAATACCTCGGTCGATGCATTTCCAGCGGTATAACCTGTGCTAGACCCAGTTCAGTCGTCTCAGCAGTCGCGGTGCTGTAAAAGCTGTACAAGTTCCAAAGAGACAAGCCCTCCCTAACACAACCTCCACCTAGGATACGGGCTTAAACCAAGCCCATGTATAAAAATCAAGTCAAGGCTGTCCACAAAGCACTGCTGGGTGAAGACGCACAGGGATCTTTCCACTTCCAAGGAACGGCACACCCGTGCCCTCCTCCCACGAGCATGTTTTACATACTGCTGCCGGCCGGTTTTGTACCAGCCAGTCTTACCAGACACACGTTCATTTTGCTTCTTCTGGAGCTCAGAGAAGCTGCACTGCCTCCCTCCACCATGCGACTGGTGTGAGAAGCCCTTGCCGGCCATCAGTCCGTCTTGCTTTCTGCTGGGTTCACGCAGCTGAATGCCAACGGGACGGACAGCGATGGCACCGACAAACTGGGGGAATTAGAGATTAGCAGAATTATTTTTCACCAGGAGACTGCCCTACTAAAGGCCCATCTGCAAAGTGAACAGAGCAGATCTACCAGCTGCTGCTAAACCATCCTGATAATGACACAGAGCAGTACAGAAAAATGAAGTTAAAAGATTTCAGGTTGGAAAGTTCCAGGCTGGAGGGGAACTACATATGAGAACCACTTCTAGGAGTCAGCAGTAATGAATGAGAAGCAGCCGCCGGGGTCTGGAGTGAGATTGTTTCTGCCACCCAGAGCACTTCAGCAAACCCAAATCATCTTGATGTTAAATGAGTAATAACAGATCGCGCTGGAAGAAAGAGAGTCGACGCCAGGAAGAGAGAAAAATGCGACACACAGAAACACTGAAAAACTTTTCACGCAGCCAAGCAGCCTGCATGGTGAAACAGCAATGGGAGAGATTCACGGTGAACCAGAAAGCGCTTTCGGCAACGAAGCACGAGCCCACGGTAAGCTGCACGACGCTGCCGGCTCTGCTGCACCATAGCCACCCTGCCTGCGTGCCGGGCAGGGGAGCCGGCACACCCCGGGGCACGCGGAGGATCTGAAAGTCCTCAGCCGTGACACTGACGGCCTCTCCCTTCTAGCATAGATACAGACTGATGTTGCAACACAAGGCAATAAGCTGCAGCTTTCCAGGCACTTTCCATAGGGTTTCCCTCCTCCACTAGTTACTGCCACATACCCAGGGGCTTTTCTGTCCCCTGAGACGCAGTCACCTACCAACGCAGAGGCCGCTCCATATTTACTCTCCCCATTCCTATGCAGCTTTCGATGGAAGAAATCACCGAAGATCACCAGGTCTGGTTCAAAGCCCCAGATTTCGAGACCTTCTCCCAAAAGACACACAACCTCAGCCTCTCTCACCCGCCAGAGGCAAGCTGGAAAGGTGTTAGCTGATATCACGTAGGAGGCTCACCATGGCATTAGGACAGATCCCAAGAGGTACAGTATAGGACATTTCTTGAATAAGGCAATTAAGTTTATCTGTGCACCAAATGAGGCTTCGGTACTGGGAATCAGGAGATGCTTGCCAGATGACCCACAATGGACCTCCACTTTGACAATCCTGAATGTGCCGTGCTAGGGGAGAAGGATTTAGTCTCCAGCACCCGGCCAAGATGCAGCTGGGTCAACGTTTCGCTATCTGAGGGAGAAGGAAGGGAGTGGAGATTGTAAAACCACGTCCCATGGAGCTCCCTCTGCAAGACTGCCTGCACGGAGCTGGTTCTGCACAGAGGTCTCCATCCTGATCCAGTCTTGTGCTACACGGCCAAATTCTCCTTTTCTTGGGTTCTCCAATCCCACCCCCTGCGCTGACTTGCTGGAGTCCCACCCCAGCACACCACATCCCTTCCCACCAAAGGCATGGCCTACACTGAAAATCTGGGATTGTTCCGGAGCCGTTGTCCACATTCATCACTTGTGGATCTACGAGGCTTCAGATCTGTCGGGGCGGGGGGTGAAAAAAGCAGGCTGAGTGCTACTGGTTTGCCATGAACTGCTCCCAACATCCCAGCTGGTTGGCTCCGGACTGATAACAACCCACTTTTGGCCTGGTACAGCCCTTCACACCCTTGCCCTCTCCCTGAGGAACCAAGAAGTAATACACGTGAGAGATCTCATCACCAGTTACGCACATCTCTCAGACTGCACCAGCCAATTTGCAACTGCAGGAAGCCACGGTCCCATCCTGAATTTTGATTCTGCTCCAAAATCTCTGCAGAAGCTGCCTTCCTCTTCCCAGCTCTGTACTCAACTCCGCATCCCACCACTGCCAAAATGCTCAGAGATGCACTTCGTGCCTTCCTGAGAGCTGCCCAAGTACCAGCGCTCGATGCAATTCACTGTTCTTAACTAGAAGAGGGATCTTGCTGCCAGCTACAGCAAACAAAAACGGGGCACAGCAGAGCTAAGTTCCCATTTCCACCTGGGATCTCCAGCAGGGACAAAACCTGCCAACAGACCACAAAAGCAGTTTCAAATGGGACAGTTAATGACATTCAGCTGTCAACTCTATTAAAGGGCAAATCATCCGTATTAATTCTGCATGCTTTCCTTGCATTACCTACCACAAGGCAGCAGCTCCAGGGCAAAGTTTAGTAGTGCGAAGGCAATGCAATGCTTCATGTCCATACTGGTGCAATGCCTACTCCTGAACAATAGTGAGATGCCAAGAGACATCTCACGGTTAAATCAACTCCTGTTGATTCACCGGAAACTGAGAAACATTAGCATTAAGACCGGGTTTAAAAAAGTTCCCCATTCCCTTTCTCTGCTCATCTTTTGAGGGACTCAAATGCCAGTACTGAAAATAAAGCAAAATATCAGGACACTCGCTGTGTAGAGTCCATGCTAGGGACAGCATTACCAATGCTTACGCACCCTGGAAATGCAGGACAAGCCCAAGTAAAAAGCCATGTGCTCTGCTCACATATACAATTCTGACAACAAAAATCTAAGCGTCATCCGCCAAGCGCTATGCAAATGCAACTTTTTCAGTTGCTCTCGTGATCTTTAATTGTGCCTCACTAAAGAAAGAGATTTGCACCCAGCTCAGCTGCTATTTGCCAGTTTGCTCCTGTTCCCATATATTCTTCAAGTTCATTCCTCAGACCACCAAGCTTTTATACTTTTTTTTTTTAGACTAGTGCAAAACCAGCTCTATGGGTGGAGCAAGAGTTAAACTCTGCCAAATACACTTGCATGACAACTCCAAGGGAGGAAGAGAAAACCCCACAAGCGCTCAAGAACAATCTCATTAGCTGATCATAACATTTCTGCCTGCGAAGAAGCCAAAGTGAACAATTTGTTCAGCTGAACACCCGCCCCCACCCTGTGGACAGAAACATCAGCTTCTGAAGGGCTCTTCTATTCACAGCATGTGCTCGGCACGAAATCTAAATCTAGTTCAAACCTCAACGCGGTTCATTCATTCCCGTATTCAGAAAAAACCGAAGACCACTAGAGGCTGGGAGTAAAGAGTGATTTCCACTGTTCCTCACCGAAAAAACCCCCACTGCTCGGGGGAAATTTGTGAGCACAAATCCTAAGGCATTTTGCTGCTGAGCAGGGCTAAGCGAGGATGCCAGGCTCCTGCCCAAGGGAGAGGGCAGCGCTGGCCAGCGGCCAGCAACCCAGGGGCCAGGCATCATTTGCATTCAAGTAAAGCAGATCCCAACTGCCCTCCTTTTTGATGGTGAGGAACCATCCAAACCACTCCACCGGCCACAGCATGCAATGCTTTGTCTACAGAGCAACCATCACTCGGCTCAGGATATGAAAGGTTTGTTTTGGCATCTCTAGTTCATTTCTATTAAAAAAGGAGGGGGGAAAAAAAAAGAAGAAAAGAAGAAAAAAAATTGGCCCAGGCCAGCCATTAAAAGATGCCTGAACTCCTGCACAGAAATTACGGCAGGATGAGACTGCACAGCCTGTGGCAACTGAGCACAGCAGAATCCAAATTTCTAATACTCCAGCTGCAGAATCAGTGTCTAGTCCACGGCTCAACACGGGTACGGAGCCGCGGGTCCCAGCAGCCGCTCAGCCCGAGGCGCTGCTCCATACTGGACTTAATTTCTTGCGTTCTCCCCCTCTCGCTGCTGCAGCCAAAGCCTGTGCCCCAGGCTGCTCTCTCATGGCAGTTTCTCTCCCCAAAATATCCCCAAATCCCTTCCTAGCAGAAAGTAAGTGCAGCCCAAGGATCCAAGAAAACCCTTGGACGGGTACAAAACTGAATCCACAAACAGACCTACAGAAGGGGAAATAAAAGAGAGGAATTGAAAAAAACCAAAGTGAAACAACTGCCACGGTGTGGGGGGGCAGGGGGCACCCCCCCCCCAAACCTGCTCATTGCACAGAAAAAACCAAAGCTACCAAACCACCTTCACAGCCCTTCCTGCCCACTAACAGATTTTACTGTGATTCAGAACAATTTTAACTACTTTAGAAGCTGCCTAACAAAAATATACTTGAATCCACTCTTTGAGAAAGAAGTTTTCCCCTGAAATAAAATGTCAGGGGATTATTTATGTTGTTGAGCAACATCATCACAATCTACCTACCTCAGTATCGGGCTTATCTTAACAAGATTTATACTTCTGAAGTGCAAATGGTTTCAGAAAGTGTCCTCAGAAAAGGAAGTAAAAAACAAGCCACCTTACTACGCTATCCTTCTTCCCTTAAACATAATACTTTGAAGAAGAACATGGGCCATGTAAGAGGAATCCCAGCAAGCAGGCAGGGAACAAGCCAGCAAATTCTACGGAGATACACACACAGCAAACAAACTGTACTCCACTTCTCATCGGGAAACTGAAAATCACCATTTTATTTACCTCCTGGTTTTAGCTCAGAGCAACACTGCTGGCTGGTGAAACACCACCCGCATCACCTGCGGAAACTTGTAGCAACTTCAGTTCTCGCACACCCCTGTGCAACGTTCAGGGTCCGGCTGTGCTGCAGAAATGGAGTTAACAGCCAAAACCAGAGCAGCTGAAGAAAGCTATTGCCCGAAGGTGAAACGCCATGCTGCCCCAGGCGTCACGCGAGGCACATGGGCTCGTGCACTGATGACACAAGATTTCATCCCGATGTGTAACAACTTGAGCCCACCACCGCCCGGCAGCGCGGTGATGGGCAGCAACGGTGACTCATGACGTGTTGGTGATGCTGAGTCACTCGCCTTGTCTGTGCTGGCCCTTTCTTAGTCCCATCCACAATCCCAATGGAAGCCCACGAACCTCGAGAGGAACACGCGGCAGCTTTCACCAAAGCCTGGAAATGGGAGAACGGTCTATCAAAAAGTTTGAGTGGCTCCCTTAATAGATTTTAGTTTTAAGAACCAGAAGGATGCAATAAATGTCTTCTGTTTGGATGGTGACCCTAAAATACTCATTAAGGCCATCGGCAAAAGGATGTGTGGGATTTCAGACACCAGCTCCCGAGCAGGGTCTGCACGTGATGTCAATAAGTTTTGTCCACACAACGGCAGCTCCGCTGCGCTTCCCTCCGTTGTGCCCATCTCACCTATGGCCAAGAACCAAACCACGGCCGGGCTCAACTCCGTGCCAGCGGGTATCCGAACGAGTCCCAGGGAACAAATCCCAGGGAACAGAAATACACTCCTGTCCCCTGTGCCAACCTGACAGCATGACTGATGTACTCCACAACATGGTGACACGAAGAGGACACCTTCCAAACAAGGACACGGGAGCCAGTCACTAACACAACAGGCAGAGAGTGATAAGCGATAAGGGGTGATGTATTTAACGGTTTCCCGGCGGAGCTTCCCATCTTCGCTTGCTCCTGCCCAGCAGGAAAACCCTTGCAGAGCAGACCCCGCAGCGGTTCGGACTGTGCCACAGCGGCCTGGGACGGGCATTGAGGCACCTTCCTACCGTTTTTCAGAACTTGCCTTCCTCTGCCTCAGTGGACCTGCGGGAAAAGCTGCAGTCGCTCCTCGCTCTTACCGGGCAAGGAAGTCAAGGCAGAGGCCGCCAACGGCTCAGCACTGATCTTCAGTAAGAGTCTCCTGTAAAGACGGCGTAGATGGCAAACACACACTCTCTACCTTGTCAACCTCCACTCAGCTTCCTTCCATTAACAGGTGAATTCGCAGGGAAATGGAAGTGTGAGGGGGAAACGTAGACTAGAAACCACCACTTCAGCGCTGGAGAGCACTCCCAAGCTTTTCTTCGTTTGGGTTTTTTGTTTCATTACTGTTTTTCAAAAGCTTTAAGGTAAAACATTGTGCCACCTTACTAGTGTTCCTCTTAGCACCTCCACCTCATTCATTCCCAAAGACTGCTGCGGAGAGGATCTTCCCAAAGTGCTCAACTCCCCAAGCCAACAGGCATACACAGATGCGGCCCCAGCCCTCTGCTCCCAACAAGCTCACTTCACTCGGTTCCCGTGAAGCTCTTGCTCTCCTCTGCTGCCAGTATCTTTACCCCCCAGAGGCTCGCTTAACTTCTTCAGCTATCCCAAGGTGTCACCTGTTTAGGAGAAGGAAAAAAAAGTCCTGATTTTCCATGAAGCCCAGAAAGACCCCTAATCGTAAAGGCTCTGTGATGTGGTATACCCATTAACTATAAAGAGATTTCAAGAAAATGACCGCCATACCCTTATGATTTCACTTTCTGTTGAGTTCATGACCAAGGCATAAATTTGGCAGCACGTTGATCGACTGATCGAAGCCAAATAGCACGGCCCAGCAGAAGGCTCTGCTCAGACTCAGAACTGGAGTTCAGCTATTTTTCTTTAGTTTCCTGAATGCTTTTAAGATCTTTGCTGAAATTCTTCGCGCTAGGTTTCAACTTTTGCGGTATTTCAAATCCAAGTGCCCCAGATCTTTACGCTATGACATTTATGCAATGCCCCAAGCATTTATTCAGCTGACTGTCTGAAAAACAGCCATTCCAAGCTTTAGCTGCTCTTCAGCCCTTAGCAGCAACAATTGTTCTGTGACAATAGCCTAAAATTCTGATTTTATTCTTTCAGCTATGCCAATGCAAATACTTTGGCCCATGTCTGAATCCTGTTCCAGCACCCACGAACTACAGGGATGTGTGGGGAGAGAAGGGGAAGGAAGGGGAGCAAGCTGGGGACAGGAGGTGGGAGTCAGAAGAGCGTGGACATGAAGAGCTGGCTGTTAGGCCAGCAAAACCGACTCTCCAGATGCACAGCAGAGCAGCCAGCTGAAAAATACCACGTTCGTAAGAGAATTTATTGGACCGCTTTTTCAATATAGTTCTCCACATGCTCACAGCAACTATGCAGGCACAGCAGCCAGCAGAACAGCTAATACTGCCAATGCGTAGAATTTGCCTGATCATCATCGTACCAGAAAACGCAAGGCAGTTTGTTACCCCCTGCAGCTAAATCCAGGAACAAGAAGGTACGACTATATCGTGCACAAAAGGTGTTTATAACTGAACAACAAAGTTTGCTCCAACTGTAATGCGCTTTCAATTCATTGGGAATTTTCCCCTTAAAGCTCTGATTAATGTGCCATTCTCAACAATACCAACCAAGTACCAAGATGCCCACCTTTCCCTCCAAAACGTCTGAAATAGGATTGCTCAAGCTCACAACCAACTTATTCCAGGAGCATATCCTCCTTTTTGGCGAGTAAGGCCCTTTATCAAAATTATAATTTTGCTTACAACAGCTTCCTACCAGGTCTGGGTTGCACAGGACAGTACAATCATTACCTTTTTTAGACCCGTATTTTTCATTAGAAGTTACACTTCTACCATTAAAAAGCAGAAAGGGGCAGAAGCACTAAACCAATGGAAATTTTGCTCTTCATTTTTCTCTCCTCTTCACATTAAAGGTGGGATTTCATCAAGAGATTTACAACCTTCCTTTGGCAAACTCAGCAGCTAGGGACCAGCGACCCTCGTTCACTAAGAAGAGGATACAGTACAGGGTAACAGAAGCTGGTTTTACAATCTTCACTAATGCATCATGAGCACAACCAGCAACAACTAAAACAAGCCATTATTTCTTCAAAATAAGAGGTCCTGAAATACTTGACAAATTGCACACATTGCAACTCTATCCTAAAACTCTGCTTGCTGCCAAAGCATCAGAGAAGCACATGCAGGCAGATATACCGGCGAAGACCACAAGCCAAGCATCTCCCAACACACTGCTGTAGAAACCCAGCATCCTCTCTAGGAAATGCTATAAAATAAATAAAAGCTGCTGGGACACCCTCAGTCAAAAACCACCTCGTGGGCTGGGACAGCCAGGGCTTGCAGCAGCAGTCAACATTTTCCAAGAAGGTATGCTTGAGCAAACAAGCCAATTCCCAGCTCCGGGTCTCCTTCAACCAGCAACAAGATACCACCTCACACTTGGCAGCACAGGACAATTTGACTTTTTGGATTGCTGTAAACCAAGCTTCCCTGAAATTAATGCCGTTAAAACACCAACGAAGAGAGGGAAGGGGGTGTTCAGGTCTTAAATTCTTCAAACAAGAATAAGCGCACAACAGAGAGGAGACAATTACAGCACAGAGTAAACCGTTCGAAAAGTTATTACACTTGTTCAACAGCAAAGCCCTTTGTATGTGTGCAAATAGAATAGTTTGGTGTCAAAGTGGGGGAGCGCTTGCTACAGACCATTAGTGGCACAATCCCTGGGGAAACAAGAAAAGAGACTATGCAAATCAGGATCTATTGTTAAAAGGGAAAATTTATTTCACATTCCTGAGCAGCAGTGTTTCTGGAGCATAACAATTGGTGAGGCCCTTCTGCTGAGTACTGCACATTTTTATGCTCCACAGTAAATCAATATTCCATAATACAGAAACTATGTTAAATTATTGCCAGTGCGAGGACAGCAGCTCAGAGCTCCAGTTGGTGAAGAGCATTAATACAACACCGTGTCAGAACAGGACTTATTTGGGACGTGCTTTTCATTGTTCAGAAGAGTTTACTGAAGGCAGAATTTATGGAATTATTCTCCAGGACGTTAAAACCTGCCAGCTCACACCATGAAGAGAACAGCACCGGCAAAGGCAGTTTCCTGACCACGCTGCCCTCAACTTGATCTGAACAAGTGCAACTACAGTCATCTCAGTGTTGCAAAGCTTTCTACTCATGTAGCACCAGCAAAACAATCTCACAATGAGATATCCAAGAAGAATCTGTAGTTAGTCTTGAAGCGGAGGACTCCGGATCCCCGTGCCCCAGCTCTCCTGGCAAGAGGAGAAGATGACTGACTACTCCTTCAGTATTTACCAAACTTCCCAGCAATGGAGCTGGTACGGACTCACTACAGACTAAGACGGGACACAGACACCCGCCCAAACTGTTTTCAACTAAGCAACTTCTGATCCCCATCAGTCCAAGCAGGACTGAAGTGAGCAGTCCGACAAATAAAACATGCTTCCATTTTCCTCTTGGTTTAGCTTGCAGGAGACACAGAGCCCTCCTCTTCTCCCCCATCCACTGCCCCTAGTAAGTACCGACAGACAGGAGCGAGTAGCACTGGATACTCTAATCTTTCCAGGAATGAAAAAGCAGCTTCAGTCTCTTCACTTTTTATTACGCAGCCGTTAAGACCTGAGGTCAAAGGGTGTTCTGCCATGGATCATCGGGAGGGGGGTGTTTTTGTTTAACTCCACAGGCTGTGCAGCCCAAGATCGAAATGAAACTTCAGGCTAAAGTGATGAGGCTGAAGCAGACTTCTTCTCCAGGCCCGGGAAATTGCTGCACTACTGAGATGACCTCACGCTCCGTATCTGCTCTTTAATGTCCTGGGAGGAAAAGGAGAGAGCTTTGCAAACGCATGCCTCAAAATGCAGAATTCCAACGTCAAGTTTGTGTTCGTAAATACAGCTCTGAGCATCACAAAATTAAACTCTGCTCTGTACCGAAGCACAAAAGCCTCTTCTTAAGAAGGTTTTTTCCAGTCTTCCTCACCGCTCCTTAGAGCGAGCAGGTTTTTAAGCTCACACAGAGGTAGAAGTCAAGAAAAAACACATTTGTTTGGACCATGCACTGACATTAGGACAATACAGGTAGAAGCCAAGAAGGATTTTTCAGCCAAAGCGGAAGTTACCATCAATGCCAAATACAGCTGAAATGGGCTGGGGTGGGCAGGGAGTAAGGGCGAACTAATGGATTTTAGGGAACGTCGGAACAGCAACCAGAGGCAGCATCGATGCCTAACAGCATCAGGGGTATGAATTCACCCATGAGGAGAATTCTCCCCTTCTCCCCTTCCAGGGGAGAAGCAAAAAGCAATCTGCTTCCCAATGCCATCCGGGAGAGCTGTGCTGCAGGAGGCAGAGGGAGCAATCTGCATGTGTGCAATCGCATCTCATGCCCACTCACTCATGGGCTTGCCCTGATTTCCGAGCCTTCAATCTGAATTGCTACAGAGCTGTAGGAAAAAGGAAAATATGTTTTTCTGGCTTGAAGCACAGGGAGGTCATCCCTGCCTAAAGTAATAGAAGCACCAGGCCTTTTAGGAAAGGAGAATACCCACTGAATAAAGCTGCAGATATTCCCTCTGTAGTTGCAGCACTCTGCTCCTCCGCAGCTCACCGCGCAGAGGAGCTTGCAGTAATGCATGTACCTACACAGGCATGCCCTAACGCGGTCCCCCAGCAGACAAAGATCGCCTCTTTAGTCTAAAATAGAGCGAGGATAAAGCTACACGTCAATATTAAATCTGAAGGTCATTTAGTCAAGGGAAGGGGCAGGCGTGCTATTTCTGGCATCGATCCAAGAGAAGTTTCCTCTCTCAGCCCAAAGAGCCCTTCCAGTTAACACAGAAATAATACACTTCTGGCCTCCAAGCCCTTTATCTAAGAAATGGGATAAAATAATTCTGGCTAAAGGACTGCTATATAGCACAGGAGCGTGAAAAAGTCCAGAGAGAAACGGAAAGAGGAGAGAGGGAGAAGGACAGGAGACTAATGTGAATCACGCTATGTTCAGTTTTGCCCGGAGGCATAGAGAAACACGGCGCAAAGTGGCCGTGGAGCACTGGGGTGGCACGGGCAGGGAGAAGGGCGTCTGCTTCTGGCTACGTAACGGTGGACAAGCAGCACTAGAGACAGAAGATCAGAAGGCGTAAATTAAGGAATTAGCAATTACGTTCCACAGCGGAGAACGCAGAAAGGTTTCATGGCGCTGGATCAAATCCAAGACCAGGATCCCAGTAAGGACGCGGGGGTAGCTGCGTGGATAACTTGGGGGCACACGCAGGGAGGAGCTTGGTGCAGAGCTGTCCTGGAGGGGTGGCTGAGGATGGCCAAAACGCAGCATACTCCGAGGCTGTGAAAAACCCAGTTCTATTTCCACCAGGAGAAGAAAGGCACAATCTGTGTTGTTCAGCCACATGAAATCCCTTTTGTAACAGATGCTCCAGCACACAAAGGACAGAAGAAACACAGGATTCAAACATCAAATAGGAGACAGAAAAGAGCATCTCTGCTTTCCAAGAAAGAACTGAGCTCTGACCAGGTCAAAGAACCTTCCAGAAGAGCAACTCTGGCCACTAACGTATGTCACTAATGAAGGGTTTTCAGGGAACTTCTTGTCTCATCTGCATGCAACAAACCGACACATCATGTCACTTCCCTCAGCTAGTGCTTGTCACAGTTTTCGCACCAGCGGACGTCTGTCAACACCCGTGGATTTCTTGGGCATTCCTGGCTCCTTTATCAAGTTTTCCATCAAAAAGCTTATTTAATGAATCCGCAAGTCCCTCTGCATGGTCCCACACAGCACAGTTTAAGAACCGCTATTTCAGCCCTTACTATCTTCTGAACATGTTTACCAGTGGCAATTAAAAACCAGCAATTTCTGCGAGAATAAATCGCTGCTTTAACTAGCACAAAAGTCTGCTTCAAGCCAGACCAAAGCCAGGCAGCGCCTTGTAGCTGTCTTGTGCATCGCACACCAGGGTGATGCAGCACCGTACCACGGGAAGAAGCGTCACTGCTGAGCTGTGATCCGTCTTTTCCATTTAAGTAACTATAAAACAGATTCATCACCAGCTTCAGTGGGAGGTGGCGAGTTCAGGAGAGCGGGTCGTACTGGCGGTACATGCACCTAACCAGTAACATATGCAGTCTGTGCTGAAGAAACTTTAATTTTGGCTCGCAAAGCTGTTTAGGACAGCAGAGGCAGCAGCAAGGAGGAGTACTTCACTGAACGCAGACCCGAGTGCAGGATCAGAGCCGCCTCCGTGACTCCCTCGCCCCGCTGCAGAGGTGCCGAGGGCTGCCCGGCGCACCCTCAGCGAGCAGCATGGCACGGCAGAGATAAGAGGTGGCACACGCTTCAGCTGAAGAACAAAATCTGGATGATCTGCTAGGAAATGATCCAGACAAAAAGGACCGAGCGCTCCACTTGGCAAGCCATCTGAGGGCTGCGAACTGAGTCATGTCAGTCGTCATCCTCTCCTCCACCCCGCCTGCATCTACTGCCCTTTGGTACAAGGACAAAACGCGCTTGGCACAAGCGGTTGGGAGCGAAAAGGGGGGGAAAAGGCTCGTTGCCGGAGCTCCACCTGTCCCCTGGACAGAGGACTTCAGTCTCAATGCTGTCAAGCCTCCATCCTTCAACAGAACCCAATGCACTGTAAAACAAGGACCTCCCCCCAAACATAGTTTTATCCACAGGAGGCCTCTGCTACTCGCTGTGGGCTGACAAAGGCCTTAATGTTTAAACTTACAGATACCCTATTTATTTTCCTGAAAAGAGTATGGGGTAATTCAAACCCTGAGAGAGCACGCATGCCTTAGAGGGGGAAGGAAGCGGGATCTGAATAAGTCCGCAGAGCTCTTTTCTGCAGGGCTCAGCGCTGGCGATGGTAACAAGCGCTGGAATTCCTGTGCGAATTGTCCAAACTGCAAATCGCTGTTTGCCGAACGAGGCCCCCGAACTGCCCCGAGAGCCTGCAGAAGAGAAACCTGCCGCCGCTCCCCGGTGCCGCCTTCTCAAGGGCTCCTCGGTGTCGCGCGTCCCGGCGGTGGCAGCTCGCTGGCCCAGCGCCCGCGGCGGCTGCGTGCGGCTCCAGCAGCAGCTACGAGTGCCGTGTCCACCCCGGTGAAAGGAGCAGTCGGGACGTGCTAAATACACGCGGCCACGCTGGGCCAGTTCGGACGTATGCGGTCGGGCAGATCAGCAACAAAGCGAGTAAGCGGGTTGCTCTTTAACCAGGTTGCTATTTAGATGACCATGATACTAGCTTGAAAAGTAACGTCTGGCTAAAAGCCGCAGGAGAATGGACGGTTTACATGAGGTCCCTATTTTGCTTGATCATCCCAGAGTTGCACCAGGTTTCAGATGTAAATTTTCCTTTAGATAGAGGGCAAAGCTTGTGGGCACCCCCTTGCTCACATCGGTTGTGAAGGGTAACGACGCAAGTTCTCAAAATCAAAGATTCTCCTGAAAACAATAAATTCTTAACTGCAGTGTTTCTGCAATCATCATTTATAGCATGTTTACATCTCCAACACAGAAACAACCATTATGCAAAGGTGAGAAAAAACTGGCTACACGAGTTTCTTCACTCCAAGTGTCACCAAGGGGTGAGATGGGCATCAGTACAGGCTTAAGGAGATATGACACTTAAGTGCTGCCTGTGCTCTCCCCAAACCTGCCTCTTGCAATGTTCAGAAAATCCACTTAGTTTCAGTTCAGTACTTCAGACAAAGGAATTCCATGATACCAGCTTCAGTTCAACAACTAAAATATAAACTCCCCCCACCCTTCTGTTCAGACCATATACAGGTTGCATAGCCAGAGCAAAACAGACCCCCAGCACACCCCAAACTCCACACAAACCAAAACACTCCTGCATTTCTCCTAGCCTCGTTACAGCTTTTCATAAAACACTACCAAAAAACCCACCCCCACAGAGGTTTTAGCTTAGTATACACAAAAGTTTCATATGAAACACAGCTTTTATTTCAAGTACACACAAGCACATACAAACCTTTTAACTCGCTTCCACTCTGGAATGCTCAGAGGGCACAGAAATGAATGATGTGATTTCCGAGTGCTTCCAACACTAGCTTAAAAGTTAACAGGCTGGAGAATCAGCTCCTGGGTTTTCTCTCCAGTTCTTCTGGTAAGACACCGACATCCCAGCCTGTCCCACTGAATGCCATACAGATTTTTGTTACCGTCTCCCTCACAGCTCTTGCTGTGCTGGGCAAGACTCTGCTTTACCCTGGATTCCCGGACCGCACGCAATTATTCCGTTTACGGTGCACAGCTTGAAGTACAAACCTCTTGCTGATGTGCAATTTTGATCCAAACTCCTTAGATGTCACTCCCTCAATTCGTAACCTCTTTACAACGCTAAAAAAAAAAATACTTCTCTGTTACCAAATGGTTATTAGGTCTCTAACCATGCTTTGGGCAGGGGTGACAGGCTTCAGAGGATAAACTCTGCATAATGCAGAGTCTCCAAATACATTAAGTCACAAGTGTGCAGCCACATTTCTTCTACAGGGCCAAAAGGCATCAGCTCACGAGATTTATAGAAGATGTGAACTAACAGCGAGAACAGAGATATGGAATTAACTGCAGGCTCCAAGGAGGAAATCCACATCTGACCAGGAAGAAAAGCAAAGAACAGACAAAAAACAAGAAGGGCAAGAAGTTGACAGCAGTGTATATGGTTGTATATCCATGGGGATCTATGTGGGACTCTAATACTTGAACTTATTTACTGTATCACACAGGAAAACCTTCCCTTAGGGAGCAGGACACTACAGATGTACCACACTACAGAATCCTGACGGACGGCTGACATCAGTCTTCTGCAACGTGGCAGAGTGGCGGTGGGGAAGGAAAAAGGTCTTATGGTTTAAGAGGCTCAAAGCTGGGACTCCAGTCCCGAATCTGCTAATTCTCTGCTCCATCACAGATTTGCCTTTTGATCCTGGACGCGTTACTTGACATCTTTTTCTCATCTATAACATGGCCAGAGGAGTTCTGGCTCACCTTCAAGAGCAGTTGTTATCTATGGTGTATTTATTGTCCCAGGCAGAAGATTGCTTTAGACTGCAATGGATTTAGCATCACAGAAGAAATTCCACTGTAACCATCAATTTACTATCTTCTTTCTTTTAATTAATTAAACACATGCCAAAAAAGTTCCCTCTGATCAAGACAGCACAGCCTCCCAAGCAGAGCAGAGGTCGGCGAGAAAAAGCAGAACAAAGGGAGGTTTTTCACCTTGTGTCATCGCTAGTCATACGGCCGCCCTCGCCAAGTGCAAGGGCTGGAGCTTGCAGGCAAGTATGCCTCTTCTGGAGCAAAGTATGTGTCTTTATATACACACACACACACAAGTTTAGAAGTGATTATATGGACTTTATTTCATTTTTTGAGATTAAAGAAAAACGGAGGGGGTCAGCAGCAGGCTAACAATCCACTTCTTGTAGCAACTCGTAGGCGAGAGCTATTGTTTGCGCTTTCTATTAGTTCAGCTACACGAGGCATCTTCTATGCAAATCTGGGGAGCAGGAATGTGCAGCCGTTCGTATGTCACGACTGGTTACATGCTCCCGGACGCTTTCTCGTTCCCTCCCTGCAGCTCAGGTTCTTCCCACAGATGCTTTTGCTATTTCACAAAGCTGGGGAAAGGACACACTTTGTTCAGCAATTCGTTTTGTCCCCTTGTGCTCCGCTTTCTTTCCTCAGTGTCTCAAGAAAAAGAAAAAAAATAAAGAAACCAAAGAGCTATAGCTATTCCTCCTCTTTAGTAAGCTTGAATATGTTTATTAGCATGCGTGATCTACAAAAGAAAACATACGATCTGATCTACAGCAGCCTACATCAAGGCGTTTTTTGCCCTTTTTTTTTTTTTAATCCACCCTTCCCCCAAAGCTCCGATTTCACAGCGACCTTGCCAGCTTGTGCATCGGAGAGTGGCCAATAATTAGTTTCAAAAGGAAGTGGCAAAATTTCCTAGGTACATTTGCTGAGGAAGCCCCTACGCAGAGGGAGCACAGAAGTCCAGTAAGTTTTCAAAATCCTGCCATCCCTTCACAGCCACCTCTGCCTATGTAACATTCAATTGTGGGGAAAATAAATGAAACACCACACTATTTGGAAGCAAACGCACATAAATGTGTGAACGGAGATCCTTAGCCTCAGATCCATCACAGGCAGGACAGATCTATTCCCCGCCGCGAAGGCAGGAAATGGAAAGGGAGCCGCCTTATCAGCACTGCTCTGTGTCCTCTTCCCTCTCCCTGTTTTTTCCTTTGCTACCTCAAGCAGAAAAGTGTGGACGACATAATACCCTTTCCAGAACAAATCCAACCATGCTACATTGTTCCCTATCCGTATGGCACCATCCAACCCTGATTACATTAAGGTTTTTTCAACTATTTAGACAAGGCATGAAAATATCCCCAACTCAAAAGCCCTCCCTCCCTGCTACGTGAGTTGCTAGGTGGGATGTGAGGTCCTGCACCGGAGCACGCCAAGTGTATTAAGCTCCCACTTTACCATGAACACGCACTACAGAGAGATTTGGGGGATTGTTGGCAATTTACTGGTTTTTTTCTGGAATATGTGCTGAAGAGCAAGAAAGGAGGCACGTCAACGCTGCTACTACCGCGGTAGCGTGTCTCATCACAATGAGCAATCTTACCGCTCCCGGAGCCCGCCGCTGGGCTTCTGCGGAGTTTGAGACCAGCTGCGGCAGATCCGAGCCTTAATCCGCAAACGTGAGAAAGGCGAGAGTCCCGATCGCAGGGAGCGAGTGTGGCTGCTGCCGCCCACCGACAGGTGCGGACTCGGGAACCTGGACTCGTGACAGAGCCTCAATGCTCCCCTTCACGCCAGGCGTTTCTGGGACAATGAAATCACTGTCCAAAGCTTCGTAAATAAAGTTCCTCTTTGTGAAAGTTGAACTCCGGCAAGCAAGCACTGCAACCCAAACCCAACCCCACCTCCTGCCAGGACTTGGGCAGCCAAATCCCAACCTCCGAGGGTTGCACTGCTGCCGTGTCCTGCCTTGCCACTACTAGAAAATTCTCTGCACAGCCCTGGTTTGAAACCAACACCGTGCAAATTTACAATGAGACCAGAGACACCCCACCAAATCTGATGGGTAGTCGCTGGACCTGACAAATTGGACAACGAGAAAATAAGTCTGGTCACAATTTAAACCCTCCTCTGCAACCAGTGCATCAAGAGCTTGTGCAAGCGTATTTCATAAATAGGTCAGAGAAATGAGAAAGCAAATGACAGACAGATGGCATGGCGAAAGGAGACGAGGAAGAGGAAGGGGGCAAGAGCATCTAAGCCAAGAAAGAAGCGTCCAAGGAATTCTTCAATGAAATCCCGGCTCGGTTTCACAGCCCCATGCTCCAAAGTTGACAAGTAGTAAATGTGAAGTGGAAAGTCCGTTCTACCTTCAGCAGGGGCCCCATATGTGGACATCACACCCCTCAGCACAAGACGCTGTTCACCTCCCAGCAACTCATATTCGGAGGTGTCAACGTCTTCCCGGGAACGGAGCCAAAGTGCACTTATAATTACAGTCTAAAGGACAGCATGAATTTAGGGCACACTACCTTCAATCTTCAGCAAAATTCCTGCTGGTGTCAATATAACCTTTGTGCAAACTTTACAAGATAACTATCACCATGTGCATTAAAGGAAATTATTACACCAGCACATTTAGCTATCTGTCAGAAAGAAGGAGGCCCCAGCGCTTAATCTCATCTTCTGACATAATCCCAATACATCCCTCTGTCACTGCAGAACCAAGCACGTCAGAACTGCATCACCATTTCAGTACCTTCTCTAAATGTTTGGTTTTTTCAAGTCTAAATCCGCATATATTTAAAAAAAACTATTCTTTTCCTTTTTCGTGTTTAATTGTTTAAAAGATAACTCTTTTTGAAAAAAATCTTTGGTACTCCATAGCTTCTTGACCAAGCCATCAGCATGGTTCTTGCACACACAGAGCAGACAAACCACATCCTAGACGATGAGCAACTGAAAGGGAAGACCAGGAACAAGAGGCATTTTGAGTAGTTTCTGCAGAAACAGAATTCTAAATAAACCTTGATTGAAGGAACAAAAAGTAGAAAGATGCATCACTGACAGCAAGATGGCTTACTTGTACTGACAGCAAAGGAAAGCATGAAAACACACTTAATGCTTCTGACCATATTTAGCAGACACAAAGGAATACAGGCCACAGTTACAGTACTGGGGTTTGGTTTGGTTTGTTTTTTTAAAAGGGGGTGGAGGGAAAAGATGGTTTTAAAGGATTTTCTGGTCATTCAGGAAAGACATTGTTGGAATTTGCACACCACTATGAAGCCTTGTTAAAAAAAAAAAATAGGCAAATGATCCATCCAAAAGCCAGACAACTTTACTTAAAAGTCACAATGACAACACACTTAAAAAGCCATCACATCTATTTAAATCTGAGCTCTCTTCAGATGGCAAGAGGCAATGAGATCACGTCCACAAGTACTTATATTTGCTAGACGGCTTCCCAACAGGCAAGGGAGGGAACAAGAACTGATGGCTACAAGATCCAACTAAGCACATTCAAGCCAGAAGTAAAGAGTGTTTTTGAAAATCCATTCTAGCTCAAGCAAACAGGAATTTACTCAGCTAAATCACACAGCCTCAACAACGATCTCTTCTTACATAAATGATCTCATCTGGCCTTAT
The DNA here is from genome assembly GCF_030936135.1 of Gavia stellata. Lineage (NCBI taxonomy): Eukaryota > Metazoa > Chordata > Aves > Gaviiformes > Gaviidae > Gavia > Gavia stellata. The sequence goes on from NC_082621.1 coordinate 3,621,230, forward strand.
GATCTAAGGCTCCAGAAAAAAAAGTATTCTTGACACCACTTCTCTAAGCTTTCTTTCCTTCTTTTCCTGCCAGTTCTCTCAGTATCATTTTGCCTCCTTCCAGCGGCTTTTCTGTCCCATTGCCCAACACGTTGCACCGCTCTACTCATCTTGTCATCTACCCAGTCTTGTCCTGCTCTTTTAAGACCAGTCGCTGGACAATCAAGATGCACCGTCCATACACACTGTGTGCTCATCCAGGGAGCATTCAAGCAGAAAGTATATTCAGTACCAGAAATGTGTTCCAGCCATCAGTACCCAGCAAGTTCTAAGAGTATTAAAACATTCAGCCCGGCTAACTTTGACGTGGTATTTTTGAGAGACAGAGCCAAGTGTTTGGGTCACTTCATGGAATCAGCTCCATCGTGGAGGCTTTAATCCAAGGATTTCATTCTAGTTTCTGTTAAATTCTCCCCCAAAAGGTGCAGAGAGTGTTGAGATGCCCTCTCAACTGCTCACTGCCGTGCACATCAATGAAATCAGAATCTGAAAGATGGCTCGACAAGGATCAAGAACTGCAGCTTCAGCAAATTTCAGTTACTACAGGCTGCCTAAAGGCACATATAGAAAATAGAAGTTACCCAGATGGCAAGGATCCAGCAGAAAGCACTGACATCAGATCCAATGCACGTCACCTTCTTCAAAGAAAGCCTAAAAATGAAGAAAACTGGCAGGCAAGACTCTGTCCCTTATGCAGATTTACTACTTGCCTCAACTCCTGCTCCATCATCTGTTTTCAGCAGCTAGTGGAGGGCAGAAGCGGATACCTTAGCCTGGCAAATCAGTCTCTAAGAGAGCGCAGCTCAGCATCGGTCATCATCCGCACGCCTGGCAGCAAGGAAGGTTTGCTGCCAAAACACCCACCCTTTAAGCAAGGGGTGCTCAGGCACAGTCCGAAGGTGCGACTACCTCCCTAAAGCTGGAAATCCTGCTGGAAGGGGATGTGATCCAGGTGGAGCTTACACCTGCTTCCCACATTATTAAGAGGACAATAAAGAAACTAATTATGTTTGGGAAGTCAGTAGTTAGTTATAGCATGTTGGCGAGCGTGTTAACCTGGACAGCTTCAAGCAGGTCTCTAAGCTGCACGGTGGGGTTACCGTCCTACAGCCACATGCATGGGGTATCCTAAAACGTCTGGGCTGAGTTAGACTTGAAATACAACTGAGCTCTAATGTAGCTAGGCCCTTAAAAGCAATCCTCCAGCAGCTGACTGCTAAAAACCTTACTGGAAAGATCATTTGAAAGACCTTTATCAGTCTCTTCACAGAAGAGACAGAGACCAGGGTCATGTAACTTGTGGGTGTCTGATTTATTACAGGTGATCCGAGCAGGGGGAAATTCAAATACGTAATTAGAAAACAGGGAGGTGGAACAGACTTGGAACAAGCATCTCTTCTTGCAGCTACTCCTAATAAGCAATCCCAGTGCTTCATCACAGCTACAGTCATCCTCCCAAAGTCCCAGTCAAAACTAAATGAATCATACACCAAGGCAAGAGCAAACAACCGAAAGTATCCCAGCTCCAATTCACTGGAGAATCCGATTACTCAGATTGTCCTGCAGTTAATGGAAACAGAGGCATGGCGTGACAGAGGTGACACAGCCGGACTGTGCTGGACTCTTCCTGCAACAAAATCAGTGTTCAGTTTTTCCTCAAGCACACACAGAAGACCAGCCTATCACAACCATCTGTCTCCCTTTCTGCTGCTCTGACTGTTGACAAAACCAATAGCCTTTTAAAATGTATTTAGTAATAACAGAACATTTTTTAAAAAGAAAAATTAAGCCTCTCTATTGATTTCATATAGCAGGAAAAGAACAGGCTGCACCCATTTTCAACTGTTATTACAGAAAACATATGTAAAACCAGAAAAAGCATTATCTAATTGCAGCACTACAGCATCCCTACATCTGCTCACCAGACACCTTGGGTCAGGCTTTACTCAAAGGTACAGAAAGTGGGACAAGGCGGGGGGGAAGGAGGGGGTTAATACACGTCAAAATTCATTATGCAGCAATTCTGCTCCACCACCTACTATTTAAAGATGAAGAGTGCTGACCATGTTTATTTTCATCTTTCCAAGCCTTCCCAAGATCCTGCAAAACCCGTGTGTCTTGAGACAAAATGGATAAATCCTGAGGCAGTGAATAAAACCTATGATCCTTCTTTCCATGTTTCAATGCTTCTCCTGGTTATAGTCTTCTTTTATAGGGCAACGTCCCCCACTTCAAGATCGAGAAACTGTAATTGCTTCAAAACAACAAAGAATCCTGGAGTAACTATTCCAGACTTCACAACGCTGGTGGGAATACAGCCCTCGGTGAATACAGCTTCAAAAAGCACCCCTATGCCCTCTTCCTCTTTCAACTCTCTAAAATAAGGCTTAAGAGGAAATCTGCCAAGACACGGAAGAATAAGGCCACCTGTTCTGCTAAGTGAACTAAAGGAAGCAACAATAACCCACCAGCAAAAGCACAAAGATAAAGGTTTTTAAAGCTTCACCACAATGCCGAGCGAGCCAGGAACGGTTCTCAAGGACTTAACACCCTGTAACATGTCCTCTTGTCCCTGGGAATGAAAGCATCTCTAAGCTATCCAACTCCCCCACGCACAAAACAGCGGTGTAGCCTCCAGAGGTCCCGACAGAAGTACTTGCAGAATAATTGTGTTTACTTCAACTATTTTGCTTACCAAATTCAGTCCTTCGGCTGATTGAGATTAAGTAATTACCAGCGGTACGACAACAAAGGTAGGACAGCTTCATGGTTTCTGGAACATGGTATTATGCCAGAGAAGTAGTCAAATTCAGTCCCTGAGCAGAGCAAGTGGAAGCAAGAGCTCATTGCTGCCTCGTCATTTTACTAGAAATGACATCAGTTACATCAGCCCAATTACGACCTACATGAAAATTTAAAGACTCTCACCAGAGGAATCAATGCGGTGCTCCACTCGAAGCGGTAGCCGCTACGTCGTCGCTGGGCTTCTGGTCAGATCAGTAAAGCGATTCATATTAAAAAGCGATATGAGTTTTCCTCCGCTACCCAGAGGAACCATCAGCAGCTATTTTTAGCACCCTTTGCCAGCCCATCCTGCGACGTGCTCCCAGTCAATGCATGTAACACGACAGAGTCTGCACTCTCTAGCAGCCTGCTTGCAAACCTGAGTAAATGTTAGCTAAAAGAAAAGTTTAAAGCTTAACTGCTAGGTTAGTTAATGTTTGTGTAGTGCTTTTAAGATGAAAACACTACATGTGCTAAGCATTATCATCAAGTCTAAGGAGAGCAGACTTGGCTCTAGAAGAGATACTAGAATTACATACACACAAATTAAAACGTTTGGATCCTTTCCAGGGCAGATCATTCCGAATTTGTCTTTCTGCTTGTCAGAACACAGCTACACGAATGTCTGCTTTTTGTAGACATGGTACAGAAAAGCCACACAAGCCAAGTTCCAACCTTAAACCTAAATGAAGTAATACCAAAACCCATTCCTGAGTGGCAGAGGATTATCCTTGAACAGCTTAACTTCAGTCATAGGATACCTGCAGAGCTTGAAAAGTCTCAACTTTACGGCCCATAAAGTTTTTCTGACCGCCGCAGTGAGACAGCACATTCCTTCCATGAGAAACTTTAGTGAAAGAAAAGCTCTAAAAGGTTTAACCAAAATATTACATATACATATTAAATATTTATGTAAGTATTTATGTATAGTAAATTCCAAAATGATGTTCAGACAAGAAGCACTCAAAGAAGCTTACAAGCTTAGACAATAAGCATGGCAGCTTGATGGAAAGCCACAGCAAGGTGGCTTTCTTCAACATAATACCCAAGCCCGGGTCTCACTCCTTGTACCTGAAAAAGCCTCTAAGTATCCCGCAGGGAGTTTCTGGAACAGAGTTGGTTCTTTCATCAGAAGTTTATTTTCCTCCAGATCTTGTAGTACATCACTGAGTACTAACATATCAAAAGCCTTTACAAAATTCCTAGGACTTCACATTTTTCTTACTCTTAATGAAAAACAGGTTGGCTGGAGTTGTGAATATTGTTCTCGTTACCGTGATTTGTTAAGCCTCAAGATACCGGGCTGCTGCTCCTAGTGCCTGGCACTCAGACTGCCTACAGCGCTCGAGAGCATCCTGCCGACGAGACGCGGGGCTGAGGCCACTCCTGTTTTCCTGTGCCTTTTCTGGAGGGGGAGTAAACAAACAATACTAGCCCAGGGTACCGACAGAGAAGGCAAAAGATATCAGGAGGGACGCATGCGTCAGCTGGAACTGACAGGTTGCTTCTGCCATGAATGCAAGAGGGTAGGAGGGGACTGCAAATTTCAGTAAAAAAAAAAAAAGAAGAATCTGTAGTTTTGCTGTTTTATAGGAGGGGAATTCTGCCCTCCCACCCTGGCTTTTTCTTTTAAAATAAAGCGGGAAAGGAGTTTCTTTAACAAAAGGTGTAGCATGGCAATCCCTCTGCCCCACCATAGCGGGCCCCTCTCCCTTTGCTCCATCCTTATCGGACGCAGCAGGGCAGAGGCGAGTCTTAACTGCAACCACAGCCTCACTGGGAAAATTCCCACCGCGAGCAGCAGAGCTCAGACCAACTCACTGCAGAGAAGGGAGCAAAAAAAAAAAAACCCAAACCACCAAACCCCATGTTTGCTGACTAATGATGACCAGCTGGAGAAGCAAGGCAGCAGGCTGGGATGAGCTGAGTCCAAATGTCACTGCTGGGGACTGAGCCGGTGGAGAGAGGCTGGACTGCAGGAGGGCAGTCTTTGGCCAGAGACGAGCCAGGTAAGCGTGGGCAGGTCTGGCTGGAGCACCACTATCCTCTGCAGACTGACAAGCTAAACACACCCTGCAACATGCCTGGCACCTACGGCTCTCCAAATAACATACGATATGATCAAATCCAGAGCTAACCTTGGTCTAAGAGCACAAGAGTCAGAGCGTGAATGCAAGGAGTGACATGCTAAATGAGACAAGCAAATCCTGGAACACGTTCCAAACACTAGTTGAAAGAAAATCCAGAATAGAAAAGTGTGACCTTAAAGAGGAAACTTACTGAACTCTATCAATTAGAGTCTGCCTTAATCTAAACTACCAGTTCCAACAGGGAGGGACATTAATCAATCACCTCTCCCATGTTTTACTGTTCTTACAGTCTTCTCAGATATTTTTAATATGTATGGGAGATACATATATAAAAAAAAAATGCTAGCTCTGCTGGAGCTTGTAATTATAGCTAAAATAGTAATAGTCCCTGAAGTTTCAACTTAAAATACAGTAACGAAGAAAACAGAAGGCCAATTTTAGGTGACAAGCATTTTGCTGATTACAGAACCTTTTTAACACACTCCCAGTTCTCAAATAAACTAATCTCCAGACAATGCCCAGCAAGGCAGCTCGGAGCATTTCCAGCCCTTGCCAGGCCCATGCAAGCAGCGCGAAGGGTGCACCGCAGGCACTGGAACAACAGCAGTGTGTCTCGAGCAGAAGCCGAGCAGTTTTCTCGGAATAACAGAGGTCGAAATCCACCATTAGGATTTATCTGTGCCAGGAGGACAAGAGGCAGCTGTCTGCAATTGCCCAATGGTTTTATTTATTAATCTGTTCAAGAGAAGGATTATATTTAACATTAGAAAACAGCAATATCTGCACATCCCCATGCCAACTTTCAGCCTCTGAAATTCCAGTGCTCAGGCCAGAGCCTCCCAACTGCCCAGAGGAGCAGGGAAGCTCACACCCTTCAGCGGCTCAGCATAGATGAGGCAAGACAGAGTATGACTTGCGTTACGTGACGTACAGTACCTGCCTCTTGCACTCTCCCATCCTAAAGCAACGTAAAGACCTTATCCCTGCGAGAAAAACGCAACAGGGCAAGAACATGGCATAGCCACTACCGAGCAGCTGGCAACCTACGTTCCAATTTATCTCACCACAAGCGTTTCACATGTTTGAATCCCAAGTTCATGATTCAAGCCTTTACTACTGACAGAGGGAGCCTTCCTTAATCTAATGAGAACAAGACAACGTTCAAGTATTTGCAATCACCACAAAAATAAGCAGTTGCTGAGGCCATAAACCACAACTGCGAGTCACCGAGATATTAGCACTAATTTTCCTGAAAAGGAGGAAAGGGTGTGTACTAGTGAAGAACGTAACAACTTTTATACTTTTTCATATACACCTCACTATGCAAGACAGACTTAATGGTCTGAGCATCCAAGTGCTCATGATGCTATTTAAGCACAATTCTCTACAAAACAGCTTTACTACAGACTCTTTGGTGTTTAAGAGGGGAAGAGCTGTGAAGTAAAATCTTCCCCACGCAGTAAGAACGCGGATATCACAAAGTCTCTCTCCCATATGGATTCTCCACTGTCTAGTAAGGAAATCAGAAAGTACCCATGAAAGCTTTTCTTTTCTTTCGGAGTAAGTGGAACAAGAGCAGGGGACTGGCTCTACCCAACAGCTCCCAGTACTGCTGGGGAAGAAGGTGAACATACAGCTTTAGGGTATTTGGCAAGACACGAGCAGGAAATAAAAGCAATTTCAAGAATGATCACAAGCACTTTCAGCCATAAGAAATCATCTTCTCAGCAGCGTCCAAATCGTGTGCTTCGAACTTCCTGCAGAAGACAAATTCACGCTGTATGCACGAGCACGCTCTTCCACATAGAAAGGATACGCTACAAGTTTGAGGGGTGTTTTAAATTAGCCATATACACATGATTTAAGACTCACTTGAGAGGTTTTCCTAAAAGAACACAAACCACGGAGTTCATGACATTCTCAGAAACGAGCATCAGCTATTTGAAGTTTGCCGTGCAGCACGACCACCAGAGGATCAGAGCAGCACTGGGACGGGCTCGCTGCTGGTTTAAATCTTCCCTGCTCTGTTGTTCTTATGCAATAGGGCTCCAAAGGGTCCCAGCCCCGAGGTCGGGAAGGAAGCCAACATCTGATCAAACAGCGTATTAACCCCCCCCTCTCTTCCAAAGGCTTTTATTTCCAACATAGGCTCAAAGAAGTGTCTTTTGGTACGCTCAGCTGTGCTGTTCTGCTGCACACGAGAAAGCTATCGCTACTGCAAAGGAAGGACACTCAGAAAACAAGCTAAAACCTGACAAGAATTTCATAAACGTACCAAAGTTGTTTCAGTGATCAAGCTGCCTGAGAATCTGGACCGCGAGAGTACAAATAAAAGAACATAACCTGAGAATGCAAAGGGAAACCCATGTACTCCGCTATACGGGGGTTTGACACCAGAAGGGTGTTCAGATCAAGCATCGTGAGCCTTCGCTACCTTTCTCCAAGGTGCCATTCCTTATCCTTTCCTTCCAAGGAGGGAAGTTGGACCGGAGTGTAATTCCAGGGAGGTGGAGAGAATACATATGCAAAACTCAAGTGGAAACTCAATTGCTATATAAAGCGAGACAATGTTTTGTTACACCTTCCAAGAATTCTGTCTCCCAGGACCTGTAATAGAAAACTTCACAAAACCACTCCGCTGCCACCAACACCCTCCTCCCACAAACTCCCACGTGCAGAACACCCTGGTCTTTCTCAACTACCAACTGCACCCAGATTTAGAGATTCCCAGGCAAAGGAATGGGTAAATCATCAACTTCAGCTGAACGCCCTCCAGAAAATACCACCTATGCAATGGTTTTATTAACTCTGATTTTGACGGGCAACTTTTCTCGGCATTAAGGTTTTTGCTTTGGTCTCCTAGGAATCAAAGATATGTCCAGTCTTTAAGCGTCTTTTTGCCCAAAGTTAGAGCACAGGTATTTGGCAGACAAGGCATCTGAGACCGAGAAGAGGACCGACTAGATGAATTTTTGGGTTTGTTATGTGTCTCCCAAAAGGATGCAAAAGAACTAGTTCTCTCCCAAACATAAGAGCAGTAACAGAAAAAGGATTAAAAAAATGGACAGAATTTTAGTAGAAGAAATGTTAGTAGAAGAACGTGTGTTATGTTAGTAACATATTTCATGGAACATATTTCAGTGACTGCAATAAAGAATTTCAGAGCTACAGTCTAGGTGATCTTATTTTTAAAAGTATACAACTTCAAAGCAATGAGATATGTTCTGCCATGAAGCAGCACTGAACTTGGCTGGCTTCCCTTCCCTCTTCAAACAGCAACAAAGGAATACTGTTCTTCCCCAGCAGACAGAAAATACTGGCACATATTTTCAGGGAGACACCTGTTAAGGCTGGAAAAGCTCACGCTGAGTACAGCGGAGGTGGCCACGGTGGCCCAACAAACCTCAGAGTTTCACGAGGCCAAGGGAAGAGGACACCACCACGATCGAGGCTCCAGATGCCACCATGCTTCCTTCTTTTTGATCCGAACAGGTGCCTGCTCTTTCTCAACCCGATGTAAATAGTTCCACAGACAGTATAGATGCCTCATGTTCACCGGGGAAGAGTTAGAAGAGGATGTTTAGCCACATTTTGTAGATAAAGTCTACCTCCCAGAGTAGCACTTTCCCCTTACTTCTCTAAGGAAAAAAATAAAATGCTGCAAAGCCCCCCTGGGTTTTGGTCAAGAATTATCTATACTTACTTCAAAAAGAAACCTCTGCAAGTAAACTATGCTAACTATCCTGCTAACAGACTGCAAAAGCCTCATCCTTGAAGAGCTCTGGCAATAGGCGTGCTTGTTGTAACTGCAGCTTGAGACACAGAAGACATACAGGAAATATATCCTCTTCTATTTAAAAGTGCCATACCATGTACTTAATAGTCTCCAGTTTGGAGGGGAAAAAGGGGGAAAGAAAAGAAAAAAAAAGGCCCACAGAAGCTAAAAAGCAGCAGTTAGCGATTTTGAGGAAAGCTTTCCCCCTCAGACCCACCAGTCCAGACTAATACACGGTGCTCCAGACTGACCTTCATAAGGTGGCAAAGAACTTATGATTTACATCCGTCGATATACCACCAGAACTTGCAAAAAAAGCTGCGTAAACAAAGTCCTAGACAAACTGGTAACTGCACTCAATTTATTTAAGAACAAATTTATTTGCAACCCCTTAATTCCACTGGAAGGCTTATTAAGCAAAGCTTACAGGCTGTTTTCTTCTTATTGATAAGTCCCACCTTTAAAAGCTACTTAGATAACAGCCCTACGCTTCTGCCACAGCAAGTTATAGAAGATAAAAGACTAGCAGTGCAGAAGCTACACTGAGTGCTCCACTGAGGGCTGCAGAAGCTTGCTCCCAAAAGCAAGGCAGCAAACTGACATTTGGAGCCACAAGGTCCAATATGCTGCAGGAATTGAAAGGACAAGTCCGACAGCAAGAGAATAAAAAAGGTGATAGTTGGTTCCAACTTCAGCTTTCTCACAAATCTGACCAACCATCAAAAAGCCCCTATCCCACATACACTGAACACAGAGCTGTTCCACTCTAAGAGACATCCATGTTAAAAAACATCTGCAACTTAACAGGTTTTCCAGACAGCACAAAATACCGTTCCATCAGCAGCTTTCCGCAGAGATTGCAATTCCCAAGAATCTCTCAGACCAAGGCAAATGATCTTCAGGCCTGTGAGCAAAACGGTGTTAAAAAGCAAATTCACGCAGGGCCAGATGCTCCACTGGCTAAGCAAGTTTTGGGTAAACTCGGTTTTGAGGTTGGGTTTTCTTTTTCTTGGGGGCTGGGGTGGGGGCTAACAGGTCTATCGTCAGCTAAAGGCAAGATGAGAGGTGGCTCGGCTGCGATGCCAAGGCAGAAAGAGCTGCGGCAGGGGGGCGGGTTTTCTACCGGGCTAGTTCTGACGGCAGCGCTTATCACACAAGCGATGGTGAAGCGACAATCAAGAGAAACCTCAATGCATTTCTGAAAACTGCAAGTTACAAATAAGGAACACCCAAAACGTCAAAGACTATTGAACTCTCCTCCAGCAGACTACCAAACAAACCAAGAATTTAGCCATGTGTAAGTATTTTGCATACCATTACCCACATGAAGTTACAACAAGTTTTAGAGGAGATGTTAAACCTCATGTTCAAAATTTACAACCTCTAAAGCATATGAGTGAAACCTATCACAAAGAGCAGATCCCCCTACTTAGTTTTTACACTTTTAAAGCACACAAAAATGGCCCCAAGAACTGGCTGTGGTCCCACCTAACTCCCTCCTCTGTGCAGTAAAATTATTGACAAGTAGCGAAAGAGCAAGACTGAGTTTTGGATTTGAAGAAATAAAATGGGTGGCATTTTTTGGTGACTTGGCTGTACTATGAAGACTTGGCACGCACATGAAGATTTCATGTTTAAATTATCCAAACGCACTTGCTTTTACCTATTAATGTATACCTCAATTCCTGCTCTTCCTAAAACCTGCTTTAATAAAATTATATTCCTATTACATTGAAAAAGAGACTGCAGATTTCCTCCTCACAGGCAATGAACTTAACTGTATCTGTAACTAAGGAGATCAGAGCAAGGGCCTCAAAAGCAAGTGACTGGGATATAAGTAAACATAGAGACTTCTTTTTAAAAAGTTTCTTGTACACCACGCACACACATTGTGTACACACACACACTCCAAAACGCTTAGACATCTTTCAAGGCTTTCACAACTCAACTGTAAATCCATACAAGTTATTCACAATTCCCTACAGTTCAAAAAACACAAACAGCTAAAAAAGGATTGTACGTCAACATGTGCAAGAGAAAACAAGGCCATTTTTACTTTAGAACAGTGGGATTCAGCTACTGTTTGGTAAACGTACTGGCAATCGCATTTATTTCTGTGACTCAGGGTTTCCGCAGGCTGTTTCTGATCCCAGTGCTACCTGAATTATCCTTCAGCGCCTCTCAGCTTTTTGTTGGCCTGTTTACACGTCTTCATGTGGCCACAGTACTTACTCGTTAGGTTGCTAATGATTAACACAATCCTGCAAAAGAGCAGAATGCTTCTGATTCTTTACAAAAAAGCTACACCGAATGCAGTATTAATTTAATCTCATTTAGGTGCATAAAGATTCATCATTTCATTCTGCAAGTGCAAGATGCTTTCTACTATGTCGAGGCAGCGAGCAAGAAATCAAAATAATGAGTTCACAGCCACATTTCTGGTATTCACATAGACTGAAATTCCATACGCCAAAGGAATAAACTGCTGTCTTGAGCAATTAAGCAGCATTTCCTATCCACAAAAGTATCTTCTCCTTTGGTGTCACTAACCATCGCAGTGATTTCAAACAACTCAGACGCTCTTAAAAAAAAATCCTCTCTCTTGCTGGCAAGGTGAATTACTGGAAGGCTCTTTCCTTGTCAAGGACAATGCGGGTTTGTATCAAGCAGACGTGGCAGGTTTGCCACTGCTACGCTGCTCCTCCCTGTTGTTAATGCAAACAGGGGAGTCCCTAAATCACAACACGGGGAGCAAGGGGCTGGATGGGGAGAAGAGGCAACCACAGACAAGCTGGAAAAGACGACCCTGACGCCGCACCACCTGGGGAGAGGACAGATGACAGCCCAGGGGAAATGTCCCCTTGTCACCCCAGGCATGTTTTTCGGCTCTTCTCCCTCCCTGAACAAACAAAGCCCTATGAACTGTACCTCTGCAAACTAATAACCCCAGCAGGATTTTACAGCCTCAGGAACCCACCACCAGCAGCTCTACGAGATTCATTTCCCCGCCAGAGCTTCGGGCGATGCAGTCTCTCGTGGGCAGGTGCCTGTATCGCAACACGAGCAATGATCCCCGTCGCCAGGCTCGGCAGATACCCGGCTCTGCGGTCTACAGAGCAGGAGGAAAGGGAGATGCTCTTCTCCAAGATCTACAGAAGATTAGAAAATAGAGGGTACAAGGGGGAAAAAAGATACCACAGCAACGGGAACTGGTGAGAAAACACCAGGAATTGAATTATTTTAGGCTAAAAGAGATGGTTATGTCTTAACTGTATCCTCCTATTTCACTCGTATTTCCCAGAGCCAAATCAAACTGCTCTATTTGTACCACCCCCATCCCTCCGAAAGTAGTTCATGTCACACACGCCGTTGGCTGCTCCACCAGGAATTTATTTTTCTTGGAGAGATTTGCCCCAGCCCTTTCAATCAGGTTCAGCCAAGACACACTCTCTACTTCAGGACTTTTCAAAAGGACTAGATAATGTTTACTTCATGCCAAGACACCAAACATGCAAAAGAAAAAAAAAAAAGTATCTGTACTGAAAAGCAAGCCAGCTTCCACCTTCCGAGCAAACTCCCCTGCAGTCCAAATACCACATTTTTGGAAGGATCTCATGCTCAGACTAATTTTATTTGCATCCTATGTGAAGCCTGCAACAAATATCCAGCAATTTAATAAAGAGTTGGAAAGGGAGAAAAGAGACATGAATATTGGTCTGTTTCTTTAATTTGGATCCTTTGCAATCAAGAGTATGTTATTTAATATCGGGCTCTGATTTGCAAGAATAGATTCTTCTAGAAGATGGGATATTTTTAGAAGATGTTTTGATTGGCAGCATTGAAACATCTCGTACGGGAGGCAAAGCTTCCATCATTACCCCAACCCTCCTCAGTTTCTCAAGAAATCATGAGATCAATCTTATCAGGAGTTTTTTTGTAAAAGATGTGTTTACTTCAGGAGGGTCTTCTTACTCTTTTGGGGGAAAGGGAGGGGGAGTGAATGGAGCATTACCTACCTTACAGTCACTACTTTCCAGGAGTTAAGCTTTTCTATAGAAGTGAATACTAGATTTTTTTTTATTTACAAGCAAAAACAAAGCATGTCACATTCACATGTCTAGAAGCCAGGACAAGAGCAAAAAAACCCCTGAGCTATAGCAACTTTCCATCAAGCAATCCATGAGCAAAAGGCAGCAAATGAAAATAGTTTGTAGTACTGTGTCATCTTCCAGACCTTAATGCTTCACAGAATCACTAAGGTTGGAAAAGACCTGTAAGACCATCAAGTCCAACCACCAACCCAACCCCACCATACCCACTAAACCATGTCCCACAGTGCCACGTCCACACGTTCCTTGAACACCTCCAGTGACGGTGACTCCACCACCTCCCTGGGCAGCCTCTTCCAATGCTTCACCACTCTGTCCGTAAAGAAAATTTTCCTGATATCCAGCCTAAACCTCCCGTGGCACAACTTGAGGCCATTTCCGCTCATTCTATCACTTGAGGTCATTTCCTCTCATTCTATCGTAGCTCAATAAAATTATCTATCTCATTCTGTTGTAGCTTGGTAAAACTTAAAAAGGTTCACAGAAAGCAAAGAATACAGATTCTCAATCTATTGAGACTTCTCATATCTGCTGCAAACCATGTTGTCAGGCTGACAGCAGATTCGGCAACGCGAGGTCTGATGCATGATCACGCTATGAACAGGATCATTCGCCACCACAGCGAATTATACTGGGCTGAACCTGAGACTTTGCCGCTTTAGGACAACGCTCTTCTGACTCATGTCAACGTTATTTGCACATGTCAGAAGAAAGTGTAAAACACATGGTACATTTTCAAATGCATTCAAAAACTTTGAAGCCAAGCATTTCACAACAAAAGCCAACACAAAAGTAATTGTATCAGAAACAAAGAGCCATCACTGCAAGTCGATTACTACATAGCCTCAAAGGGTCCAAAGGGCCAAGCAGGCTGAACAGCCAAACTATTACGCATTTTCACTTCCCCAGACCCAGAGGATTCCCAGCTCTGGAAGAGATATGACAAATTTTTTTCATTAGCATAGCTGGAACGAGCTGTGGTAAGAACCAGAACCATAATGCAGCCATTGTACTTCAGTACTGTCATCTCGCTCAAAGGGTGAGGAAGTTCACGATGAGTACTAGAGACGATGGGAGGTTTTAACCTAAAAAAAAAAGGACAGACCTTGGTACAAAGGGAAAACGTCCCTCTGAAATTATCGTACAATCTCTTGCAATAAATGCCAGGACTTTAAAAGTGATACTAGCCAGCACTAAGCTAACAGGCAATTACAATGATTAAAAAAGGGGTGCATCTAGGTGAGATTTTTGCATGTTTTTTTACATTCTCCGAGACGTTTCTGTGAAGCGAGAGACAACACTTTTCTGTTCAGCTCTCTGCCCCAACGTGTGTCTAACACTGATCAGAGGTACGATGGAGATGATTAATCCTTGAGGAAGTCGGGCAGCTGCTGTTCTTCGCAGTAGAGAGGAGGAGGAGGGGTGCCACCTTTTTGCTCCACTGCATTGTAAGAGACAACAGCATAAGCCACAGTCAAGTAAATAACCACAAATTCTCAGAACCTCCTTTATCTCACCAAGCATCAGCTACACAAATAAAGCAAGATGCTTTTGGGCAAGTTACTCTCAGAAATGAAGTGGAACACAGGAGAGCTCTATTACTTCAATTAATACTCCCATTTGTACCAGGTCAGCAGTTCTCAAGGGCTGCAAGGACAGGCACATGCACATCCCAGTCTTTCTCAGCTGACCAAAATCCCCCATCGCTGGGCAATAAGCATCCAACCCGCTTTAAAACTCCAGTCAATCTCTATAGGACCAGAGCAAAGAAAAAAAAAAATTAAGGGAGAAAAGGCTTCACCGCATACATGTTCTTGGAAATTCTGTTTTCAGTCTCTCAAACTAGAAGGAAGATTACAGTTTTCTCCCAGGCCTACTAAATTTAAATGAAAACAAGTATTTTTCCAGTAAGGCTACTATAGCAAGACCCAGAACAGGGAGATTACTTTATGTACTAGTTTGACTAGTTGAGAAATTCAAACACCTACATCAGAGAGAGGGGAAAAAAAAAAAAATCCTACTAGAAAGCTCCAAAGGGGGGGGGGGGGGGGAGTTTCAATTATATAAGGCAAACATCTAAAGTAGCCAAGTGCTCTGGATGCAGATGGTTGTTAACAAGCAGACAAGAACTAGATGAAAGCGATTTTGAGGAATGCTGCGACATCAGAGCAAAACAATAAAGAGAGGATTCCTATGGCAGATTCACCGAGGAACACTCAGCTACAGCAACAGACTCTCATTAGTGGGGACCACTTCGTTACCGCTACGAGAGAGTGCGGAGGTTACCTCCCCAACGCTGAAGTCCTGCAGTCATTGCTTGCTCCAAGCCTCACAACTAAAAGCTTCTGGGAGTTTATGACCAAAGCCTTCACAGACATGACAACAATGAAGAAAAAAACCACAACATTTTCTACGCATCTTATCCTCTCTAGGGGTTGCATCGCTGAGCACCACAAAGTTTTCAGATACCATCTTTTTAAGTTGTGGGAAGGATGGAGAAAGGAAGGAACAAAGAGGAAAGTGGGTTCAAGACAACTAGAGTTGCTGTGCATCCCAACCACTGACCCGAGTAGCGGGCAAACCTTGGTCCAGAAGAAGCTCTGCTGCAGAAATTATCAAAGGACATAAAGTGGAAGAGACGGCAAACATGCAACTACTGCCCATGGGGGAGAGGGAAAGAGCAAAGGGGAAAGAAATTCATATACACACAGGGGAAAAATTCATATGCACATACAGCATTCAAGTAACACAGTTGATAATTTTCACTAGTTCTTCACAAAGCCACCAAAAGGCTTAATCAAACCCTTAATTTATCATAGAAGAGTGCCTTGTCCTAGCACACAAATTCACTTGCTCAAGCAAAAGAAAACATAGGTAAAATAAGCAACTCAATTTGCAGAGCGGCTAATCTGATTAGGGCTTACCTGTACCCAGCCTGAAGAGGCATTTGGTTTCAGGAGTTTAACATAACCAAAGCACGCCTGGTAACAGCAAGCAAAGGGGCGAAAAAAAGGCAGATCTGTGCCATGACAACTAGGATGGGTTACGAAAGCTTTCCCTCTACAGACGATACTATTTTGAAAATAAGAACTACCTCAACAGCCAGCACACAGCAGAATTAGCTGCAAAAATAACTAGAACTCCTTACGCTAAAAAGACCTGGACGTTAATACAGGAGGAGAGCTAATGCAGGAGGGAGAGGAGGGGCACTGGGGCACATCTGACAAGTCAAAGATTCACACAAAAGAGTGAACAAGTACAGAACCGCTGTAACTGGAGACAGATGTAATTTCAGCCTGTTAGTAAGAATTCAAAGAACAGCTCATGTTCATAAAAAAGCAGCTGAAAAAAAAAAACCAGCAAAGTTATACACTTCATAAGCCAGTTTAAGATCTAATACACAAGACTATGTCAATCAAAGCCTTCAGGTAAGGTTTTCTACAAGTATCACTTATTAAAAATAGGTTTAAATAACCAAGAGTTAAGTTGTTTTGGGCTTCTTGCCCATTTCCAGAGGCAGGGAGAGGGGGATGGTAGGGGCAGTGAGCGAGGGCTGAATATGGAAAGCTGTCTTTAGGCACAATATGAATCATCACACTGAAGAATTTTCTTTAAGTGGCTGGCTACTACTCAAACAGATTTATTTTATTTAAAGTGGTAAAGCTTTGACCAATATGTGAACAATGAGCCTTGGAGAAGTCATTAGATGACACTCAGATGTGTATATTATGATGAAAAATACTTGAAAATTAATCTATATCAATTTAATCAGCCTTGACATAGGAAAAGTGGTTAATGCCTTGAAAGATTTCCTAATGTGGTTGTTTCTTCAAATTATTTTCTGCTGTCTCAGTATAAACAGCATCTTCCCTTTGACTTTCAAAAATTTCTGCAAAGGTCGGAGAGCTACGGACAACACAGAAGAAGCAGAGAGAGTAATTTTCTTGTTTTAGTCTGAGACAGTAAAGACCCAATACCACAAAATGTTGCATACATGGAGCAAGAGCCCTGCAAGTGTTCTGCATTCAAAATGCAGATCCACAGAAGGCTAATTGTCTCTTTTTTTTTGAAATAGCCAGCACTGGAATAGCAGAAGTCACATGGAGAAGGGCTCCAATTCACACAAAAATAGGCAGATTTAGCTGCTGCAACTTTTATTCATGCTACTGCCCCAGCCTAGGAATAGTACAGGCTGTGAAACAGAAATATTCTCCCCTTGGCCACTGGGACCTGAGCCTCCAGCAGAGAAAAAAGCCACTAGGAGTAAGGAAAGCTGTTACTTCTTCACATCAAACCACCCAGATCAGGAATTGGGACCACAGGAGTCAAACTTTGTCAGAAGCTGCCAAAGCCGTGCTGAGCCAAGATCACCGAGCACCAAAGCACCCTCAAAGCCGCCTGCCTCTTGCTCAGCTCTCACCGCTGGATCAGACCCCTGCCCCGCTCCATGCGCGGACACAGGGGTACTCCGTTTCCCTCTGTGCTGACACCCACAGCACCCAGGGAGGGACAGGACCTGAAGTAATGGCAGTGGGCAGAGAGACTGCAGGTGAACAACAAGCATCGTGACCCAGGTGCAGAGCTGTTCCGTCATACCTGTTTTAAGAGGTGCAGGAAAGGTACACAAGGCATGCACAGGCCACCAGCGACTGCCGCACCCTCTGAACACATTAACCTCCTTCCCAAGCACTATTTAAGGCTAGTCGCTGTGGGTGACAGCAGTACACAGTGCTTTTGCCACCTAGAATGCAGAAACAAGTTAAAAAAAAAAAGCCAGGGTGCAAAGCACTGAGTTTATTTATGATTTGATCTCTCTTCCTGCAATGCAATGTACCTCTACTCGGCATAACATAGCGAGAACCGACTTCCACAGGCACATACAGCCCCGACGAGCGAAGCCGCTCATCACTCGGTGCCTGCAAGCACAGAGTGCACGGAGAAGGAGCAGCAATGTTTGCAACATTCAGAGGCCCCGGAGCGAAGCAGGACCAAGTCCTGCTGCATTAAAAGGAGGTGTCCTCCCCAAAGTTAATGGGCAGAAGAAACACATTAACTACCAGTCAGCCTCTGATGCAGACAGAAGACAAGGGCAGGGCAGAACTGGCTGTCACTATGCCCAAGCTTTGCAATTACGACAGAGAAAAAAAAATAAATTTAAAAAAAAAAAAATCAGAAAGCGGCGGTGCAGAGCCCGGCAAGGAACCGTCTGTAACCTCCAGCCAGCAGTCAGCTGCGTCCAGAGGGCACTAACCACGGCGGGGACCGGCTCGCGGCAGCTTCCCGGTCACAAGCTATCGGGGCAAGGCCAGAAGCTCAGAAGACTTAATACCTACCTTAATAATAGAAATACTAAATATCTAACTTGATAACAGAAAACCACAGATAAGGTATATGGAAGCAAGACATTCGTGCACTGATGTTTAAGTTAATCTGGAAAGTAGGAACCTGGCAAGAAACTCCTACAAGTGATTTAATTGCAAAGTTATCTAAACAGCAGTGCCTTTTACTACCCTCCGTTGCCCCTGTTCACCTAACTGGGCAGAAACACGGGGCTAGGTGGAAAGCTGCTGACCCACAACTCAAACTTACGCCCACTTAAATATGTGCACACAAACATCCCTCTCCATCTTTTTCTGCCAAGAAACCACTTTTTTCTGATCTCTGCCAATCACATCTACATAAAAACCCTTTGCTTCTTTCTCAGGAGTGGATTGGATTTGATAATGCAATGTAACGTCACCGGCCCTGAAACAGCAAAAGCTCAATATTGGTCATTAAGCAGGAGCCGCCAGGGAATTCACTAAATGCAGATTGCCTGGAAAGCTGTATGAGCTACTCTGCTACAAAGGCTTCTAAATGGAGACAGCCAATTTTTAACCCAACTAAGCTTACAGAGAACCCCATGAATGCAAACGGGGTAACGGCTCCGAACATTTAATCAAGTATCATAAAAGAAGGAAATGAACTCCAACTGTACACACAATGGGACGAAAAGTACTTCTGAGAGAAAATATGTTTTGCTTAGACTTGGAGAACAAGTGACAGCAGAATATTTCCAAAGCTTTATCCGTAGTATCAGAGAGGAAAGACTTTGTGGCAAACACTCCCAAGATGACTGAAGTTCTCTTATTTTCTGTTTGCTGGGCAAGACAAGTTCAACCTACAGACGGCTGCTCACTCCAGACAATGCATCAAATCACTTCCCTCTACCTAGCACCAATTTTTCTGCTCCCAACAGAAAATACAATCACACTTCCCTCCGATTCACATTGCTTTCCATTAATATTTTAAAGTCCTTCCTTACACAAATAAAATCCCTGCAACATTTCCTACAGCATCATTATGTGTTACTATGGAAACTGCTAAAATGTCACAAATACAAAAGCCTCAGGCTCTGCTGCAGAAGGAGTACCCTGATCCTCCTTATTTCCCTCTTTTGGTAATGTGATGACCAAACGTTTTGAGCCTAAGAAAAACAGAAGTCACCATTATAGTGGGGGGTATTTTTTTTTTTTTTGCATTGCTTTAAGTTACTGATTATTTTATTAGGCAAGCAGCCAAATGAGGTCACATTTCACAAATCCACCCCGTCAGGAGGCACTTTAAGAAGTGAAACGACACTCAAAACTATCTGACAAACTCAGTGCTGTACGGTGCTGGAAGGAGACACCTGACGCTGCAGTGAGATCTGTGTCAAAAACCACCCTTTCTCCCACTCCCCCCGACTGTTCCACTACATAAGTGAGAGACAACTCAAATTATGTATTTTACACGGTAAGGATGCACGCGTCTAACAGATAAAGGGAACTATAACTTTAAAATGGGCTAAATATCTTTGAGAATTGAACACCTCTGGAAAGAGTGTGCTTATGCTCATTCATAAGACAGCACAAATTAATCTGCTTCAGAAGCGTCACGAGATGTGCCAGCCGAACTCTGGCACCACTATCACAGGGAACATCTCGTTTTGCAGTTAAGACATCATGGTTGCACATGAGCACCAGGGAGAAAACAGCCATCTGCCAAGTTGTTCACCTGCACTAACCTGACGGCTTACGACTAACAGAAGAGCTTTAAATACAGCAGCGTGATGACCTCTCTGCTTGGGTACAGTAACCCGCCACGGACAACTGTTGGAACAAGAAGTGTGTTTGGGCACAAAGTTGGAAGATGGTTTTGGGGAGGCGCAGACAACAACAAGAGAGCTACCTTCAACACGACCAATCTGCAGCAAAATTTTTGAGACGCCCCATCTTCGTAACAAAACCCGTGAATTTAAGCTCTCAACAGCCCAAGTCTCTGACTGTCCCCTTTTAAATATCCTCTTTCACCAGAGTATCGCCCCCCTCACTGCTGATGTGATGCAATTTAATGGAAAAGCATGTTCTACATGGAAACCTCAGGCACCATTAACCACATCCTTAACTCGGCGCACCCGTGCCAGGTACCCTTCCCATAAATAGCTTGTTCAGTGCTGAGGTCAAAGCTGGAGCAGGCATTCCAGAAGGTAACCTTATCACAGAGAAGGTCAGAGGCGGGGGAACCAAAAACCAAGAGCTGGATGTTACTTAAGCAAACCGTTTCATTACATCAACGACCAGCACATCAGCAAGTCTTTCAAACACAGAGAGCAACAACCAGAGGATGTTAGAGACAACTCCGAGGTGCGGTGGAGAATTGAACCGTCCCCGGTTCCCCTCTGGCTCCAGAGGGATGAAGGGCAACTGCAACAGACTCAACTGCAATTCAAGTTTCTCTTTCCACTTCCCAGCTGAATTACTAGTCAATACACAGGCCTTCACCTATTTGTATTTTTAAGTCCTTCCTTTCATTCAGAAATCCAGCAAGTAAAACCTAAGTCAATTTTTTAAGTTCTACCTAAAGCGTTTTATCCGAGGACGGCCCAGCAAAGCCACCCGGCTCTCCAAGCCTTTGAAACGAGACACTTGCAAAACGCACTATATCCAGGGTGTGCCCAAAACACGCTCCGTGGAAAAATCTGTTGGGGTAGTGCCAGTTTAGCAAGGAAAACATTTTCCCCCAGCTGGAAGTCTAGCGCAGCGCTGCTGCCGAGCTAGAGCAACCAGAACGTATCTGCTGGAGGAGAGAACAAAGGGGGGGGGGGGGGGGGGGAGGAAAAAGCCCATCTTACTGCATAATGAAAACCAAAATCTTTCAGGAAGAAAAGCACATCTGTGAAGAACACCTTAACAATCTCTTCAAGGAAGTCCACATTTGCCATTGCTCCAGTTTTATTCTTAGCCATATAGTAATTTTTGTCTCGTGTCAGTATTAACAAGAATAAAAACATAGCTCTAAACTGTAGCTGCTTACAGACGCTGGTGTAATGTAATACAAAAGTCTTTTCTCCATCCCCCACACCAGTATATTAGACTTCAATATTAGAGATCAGCTCTAAATGGGGCCCCTTTCCCTTGCTCAGACGCTAACTGCAATTTCACATGAGATTGTAGGAAAGCAGACGAGTTACCACACCAGGTCTTTAATGCCAGTTCACATTCACAAACTTCACAAACATTTTTTCCTGCTGCTTCACAGCCTGTGACAGGCTTTTTCCAATGAAAAGTAAATAGTTATGCAATCCTATCCCAAGTGTCACCCACAAGTCCTAAAAAAATCTCAACTAGAGCCCGTTCTTATGTATTGCCCCACTGGGTAAGGGCTATAGAGACAAAACATAGTTTATTGGTAGTGCCAGACACCAAATCATTTCCAGTCCTCCACATTACCTTTCATACACCAGCCCAGCGCAGCCCCACAGCCCAAGAAACAGGCAGGGAACATCTGAATCCGAACCGAACGACCCAAAACCCTGCAAGAGCACTAACGGCATCTGCGAGAAAGATGCTTTGCCTGCATTCAAGCCTCGCAAATACCAAATTCAAACGCTTTCCTGCGCCACAGCACCTGACTCACCATTATTCTTCGCACACGCGACCCAACACCGAGTGCTGGTTCCCTTCTGCTCCCCTCAAAACAACTGTGACTTCAGCGCAGAAAGATAAATTTAAACCAATGCATCAAACTCCCTCTAGGATGAAAGCCAACAACACTGCCTTAGCAGAGTTCTGCGGATGGCAACGTGAGTACTTCACCAAAACCACCTAACCTCCCTTCCGTACTCCAATAAGGTCTGCATTAGGATCAAGGCTCAAAGAAAAATCAGAAGCAGCTTATTAGACATCCATTGTACCTACAAAAGGTGGACTACGACCAACATTTCTTGGAGAAATAACTGACTCGTTTTTCATAAGATCCTTCTCAAGCAGTGTTCTCATTTGGCCTCTTTTCTTAAAAGCAAGAGGGACTTGCAGAGTGTCCTACTTACTCTGGATACCTGATTAAGCATTTCTGAACAATGAACAGCTCTCTGCTATTCTGCTTTCAAATGCAAAGCAAGAACATGTTCAAGATTTGCTCTCTTTCTCTCTTCCCAAATGCAAGATGCTTGAGGGACATCTCTCTTGACCAACATATTGCTGCTGAGCAGCACGTGGATTACAAGCGATTCGGGTATGACATATACAAATTTTCATAAATAGCTGAAAACTAGAAGGTTAAGTGTAGGTACTGACGACAGCACAGTAATCCCAGCTAGAAGTCAAGGACAAGAAAAACACCACAAAAAGCCAAGCAGGTAACTGAGTATGTCATGAAGAGTAGAGGCAAACTTTTAAGATTGCTTTGCATAAATCAGGGTTAGCGAAATGTGTTTGTAGCCAGTCGGAAAAGCTTCCTTAGTCCCCACAGCCTGGGATTTCCCATCTGAATTACAGCTCCATGAAGTCACAGATTTGAGAAATTCTATTTAATAGCCCTTGAGATACAGGCTTCCTTATCATGCTCTCACTTGAAAAATTATCATCAAGGGAGAAAAATCAGAATTTCTAAATCCTATTTCTCGGCCAACTGATGCACCAACTGCAACTACCCCTCGAACAACCACTGACGCAAGCGCCACATACATCCCCCTCGAACACAGGACTTTGAAATTAGTGCTGACAAAAGCAGGTATTAGTGAGAAATCTTCAATACTTCAAGTCCAGCAATTCCAAAATCCAGGCAGCACGATGTGACACAGCACAGGGAGGAGTTAACACACGGGCTCCAAGGCTGTGAAATGATTCACTGCAACACCAAAGTGCAGAAGGTGCTCGGATTTCCCACCAGTAAATGGGGATAATTAAAGTGTGCTTAGGCATCGTGGCCATAGGCATCGTCACAACCACAACTGGACACGCTGTGGGTAGTGTCTGATCCTCGTAAAAGGTGGTGCGAGAAGTTGGTCACTAGGAACTTCAGTTCACTCTCGGAAGCTTGATGTAACTGCCATCGGAACAATGACTTTCCAGATAAGAAACCTGAGCTAAAAGATAAGTTCCAATTAAATATTTGTTTTCACTACCTTTTCAGAAAATTTTTCCACAGTACACAGACTGAAGTTGGGGATTGCAGAGAGTAAATCACATACCACTCACCAGCTTAATGACTATGTCGCTGCTCAACACAGGTAACTAATCTGACAAAAATAATTGACAAATTCTGATGAAACGAGTCTGCAGCAAAATGCAAGACAACCAAAGAAACAAACCAGCCTGAGAAAAGCAACTACTATAAAGATGCACAAGCCACATGAAATATTTCCTACTTCTGTGTATTAGTACAGGGCCACAGAAACACCAGGACTTCGACTACTCGCTAAACCGTCACTTGGCCACATAAGCCAGAGCCCAGGCAGCAGCCCTCCAGCACTGCCCTGCTCCGAGCAGCCTTTCACAAACAGCAGCTCCTGATCCTACCACGCTGACAACAGCATTTGGGCCCTTTCAAAGCAGCACAGGTTTCGCAGTCGCAGACGGCTGCTGCCTACGGTCACACCCAGCCAAAGAAGTTCAGTACGATTCTCTACAGGGGAGGCTCCAACCTGCCTTCGTCACCACCAAGCAGAGACAAAGCTTCTCTAGCTCCGCCACCGCACACACTTCTGAAGCGACACGGAAGAGGATCTTAGCTGTGAAGCAAAGAGTTGTGTATTATTAATCTGAGAGCAAATGAAATGCGACATGGTGGTCCTTGATCCACATAAACCTAAGAACGCATCGCGAACCAACCCTGCCTGCACGTGCTTTCTTTCCCCGTCAGCTGCATGGGAATCGAGAGCGCCTTGTTAAACCAAGCCCATAGCTGGCAGGGCTTCCCAACAAAGGTGTAACGAATACCTCCCTGCTTTGTTTATGCATTACATGATGGCCTGGTTATGCACCTGAATGACAGCACCTTCCTGGGCAGCAGGTCTATGAGTGCTTTAAGAGGACCTACCAAGTTTGAGAGATCCCAAACGCTACTGGAAAGATGCAATTCCTCAGGGAGCCATTGCTCTATAGCCAAGATCAGGCAGGCCAGAACAGTACCAACGCTTCAAAAGTCTGTCCTTGACCAGATACTGATTCTGGAATGCCACCATGCCAGAAAAACTCAAAGGTCAGCTCTTATCTAAGCATGATGTAAACACGCCTTTGTTTCTTTTGCATGCTTCTACTTGAATCTCAGAGGCAGTCAGTGACATGGCCACTTATGGCAAGCAAGCTACAGGACAGACTGTTTGTAGCATAACTCTCACTAAAGATCTAGAAGCAAGCAAGCAGCTTCTTGGGGGAAGGCAGGGGCACCCAGGAACAATACATAGCCAAGGGATGCTGACTGAGGGATGAGAGAGAAGTTTTTACGCTCATTAAAATATTCCGTCTCGCTACTGAAATTAAAATTATCAGGGTAAAAGTCTTCACTCTAATAAGTAAATTCAGCAAGCTGCAAAATCCACCCATACTTGACCAACCTTGCGAAAAGCCTTTGCTGTTCTGTGCTCACACAAACGTAAAACAATGGTTCTGTACAATAAGTTGGCCCAAGGCAGCTTCCCAGTGGAAAAGTCAGCTCTTCCCCTTCCTGTCTCTCAGTAGTACTTTGCAAAGAAAGATATTTAGGTGTACGCAGATGCTTGTACCAGCTCTTAAGGTTGACTTCGGGAGTTTCGCTAACAAGCACAAATGTGCTTTCAGCCTCAACTTCAGTAACGTCGGAGCTCGTGAGACCCAATGTCAAAGCACTCACGCCAACAGGACAGTCAATGCTGGGAAGACTAATTACTAAATACCCACAGGCATAAACTTTAAACTAGGTTTGGTGGGCCTGGCCTAGATGCCAGTATGCATACACACCGGCTTCTGAGCCTATAGACAACAGAAGGATCGGTCTTTTTATTAGCTTTAAAATCTGGCTTTTTAAGAGTACTCGGGAGGTTCGGGAATGTAAAGGCATGACTAACACAAAGGGCAGAGAAGTCAGCGAAGAATTTCACGCATTATGTCTCTGAATACTGCACTTCCTCTTGGGATTAAGATGAGTGGCAAAGAAATTTCACTTTGCTAGACAACACGTGAATCTATGAAACCCACAATATGGGAAATTTAATATTACTTCGGACAGAATTTTAATCAAACGTCTCCTCTAATAACTATTACAATACTTATAAATGCAATTTTGCTACTAATCCCAACAGTAAGTTTGTGGACATTATAAAACAGGAATAAAGTTATTAAACTCTCTTCTCTAACAGCACAAGAACGCCTTTATGCCCAGCCAACAGGGATCACATGCTCAGCTACCAGCTTTGCGCTGGGAGAAAGCCGAACTCATGCCACATTTAAGACTTCACATACAGAAATTCATCCTATGCTAACATCCCAAAACATGATGTGACATTTAGCTAGAATTTGAACATTCAAGAGCTGTAACATCTGTTTATCAGCGCTCATCCATATGAGTGTGTTTTTGGAGGATGCTGAAGTTACCAAGTACACACACTTGTTCACATCCACCTACCTAGTTCAGTAAATTTTGTGTCATGCAGTACTCAACCAGCCATTAACATTACTTGGACAACAGGTATCAAAATACACTCAGTTATTTCTCCACAGAGATCTGAACAAACCCAGAACAGCGCAGGTGTGCAAGTCCTGGTGACTATTTCCAGCCTTGATCGGAAAGCCGTCCACATTCCAAACAGGACCCCTGCGACTGCTGCAGGGAGCTTTTTGTCGACCGTAGCTATACTTCACAGGCTGAGGTTTAAGTTCAATAGGTCCATCAGGGTGGAAGAGATCATCTACTGATGCAAGCAAGATTTTACAGAGACTAGACACAGAACACGGCCTTCTAAGAGATTTGTTCAAAATACTGTGATACGCAGTCCTAAGAAAAAGGCTTGTCTTTGGAAGAAAAATCTCCCTTCTTCCTTGACCGGTCTCAAGACCTTTTCCCTTGATGAGGATCTTCCTCCTCCACACACAAACTGACACCTAACACTTATGCAAACAACATCCAGTTAACAACATAATTATGAACCTGTTGTCATCATTTAATGCAACTCACAGACAAGAAGAAAATTCCCAACAATAATTTCCCAGATTTAAGAAGAGAACACACTCGCTCCACACTTCCACTTGGACCAAATCCTTTCAGAGGTTTTTTCCACAGTTTGTTTAACAAAAAATAAAAAAAATAAAATAAAAAAAAATTCCCCAGTCACAAGTACACTGTCAGCTACAAAGACTCAGACTGGCCTTACTTATGTAACTGGTTTACAACAAAGATTCCCACTGTAAAAAGACAAACATTTCATTTCAGGGGACAAGTCCAACACATCATGGAGAGAACCGTTTCGAGTATTTTGGGTTTGTATCTGCAGCACACTTGCACTGCTCCAGCCAGCGTTTCCGGGACTTGCTGCTCCACAAGAACACCAATGGCTACCGTATGCATGAAGAATTTTATCTTCAATGTTGCGTGTGCTGCCTGAACTAGGAAGCGTGCTGCAAATCACACCACACTAGTTTTAACAATTACTTCTTTGATCCAAGCCCATCAAAAGAGAAGTTGTTCCTACAAAATCCAGATTTTCCATCTGCCACCTTTCACCTCGCTCCCCCCCACCAGAGGTAAGCAAAGCACGACTGCTACTTACAGCGGTACGTGGGGTTGTTCTGGGTCTGCTTTGGTCAGTTCCTCTTCTTCAACGTCAGACTCTCCTCCCGAGCTGCTGTCAGTGACATCCGAGTCAAACGCTTGTTCGCTGGATCTCAAGTTGGCCATACCACTGGCCGTGAATCTCTCCAGTTCTTCCGATATTGAGTCGCTCTTCAAGAAGCTGCTTAGGCCTTCTGAAGTAACTGTCTCACTCGCAGCTTTCCTCAAGGCTGCTTCTGCTTTCCTGGTCAACATCAGCTGGCTCCGATGCCTCAGGGGGTCCAAAGTTGGAAGCTTGCTCAGAGTTTTCTCCAAGAAGCCACCCAACTGCTGCTGGATGTGTCTTTCCACCTGCTTTGCCTGCACCACCTGCAAGCGTTTCTGCAGCCTGCGGGCACGGTTCTCAATGTCTGCCTGCCGTCGCAGCAATGCCCTCGTCCTCATCTCCGAGTCGAGAGCACTGTGGTGACCGGCCAACAGAGAAGGTTTCTGCTCCTCCAACTTACTGCTCCCAAAGTCAGAGTGACTAGCAACACCGGGCAACCTAGTCTCTCCACTGCCACCCTCGAGCACCCGCTGTTGCTCCATGGAATTAAGGGAAGATTTGTTTGCAGTGCTATTATTGCTAAATGGAGTTGTGTGCTCTGCATCAAGGCTTCTATGTGGAAGAGTGCAATTGGTCAACCCGGTCTTCAAGTCCCCCAGTTCAGAACCTCCTGCATTATAGTCAACACCCTGGAGGACAGCAGAAGGAGGAGCACACTTCCCACCATTCAGAGAACTAGAGTTTTCATGGTCTGAATTGGTACTTTTGGCCAATTTCTTGGCCAAGCCATTTACAGGCGCTTGCGGGAGAGGTGGCTGGCTATTAGTACTCATTGTTTTTAGATTCTCCAAAGTGAATTCCAACACTGGTTGCCTCCCCAACAGATCACTTGTTTTCAAGAAGGACTGAGATAAGAGAGAGTGAGATTTAAGGACTGTCTGCTTGTTGAAGACTCCTTGCAGCTTCAGAGGGTCTTTTGAAGAAACAGATGTTACATCCGAGCAGAGATAAGAGGCCACTAGCGGCTGCAGCTTGCCCAGCTCTTCCTTCGTAGGGTTGTTTCGGAAATCTAAACTGGGATCCTCCGGAGCAATGGCTTTCCTTTTGGTGCCGTTGGCAGCCAGGAGGATGTTGTTGGCGTTGCCGTTGCTCTCGGCACTGCCAGGCGACAAGGTGGAGGACGGGGGAGCCAGCTTGAATCGGATGTGGTGAGCTTCAGCTGCTGCATCAGTGAGAGCGGGCGCCATCGCAGCCATTCAGCACAGAGAGACGGGAAGTCCAGCCTCTCCCGGTGCCGAGGCCAGCTCCACTGCCTCCCACTGCCTCTCCGGAGGGCAGCCTGCAGAAGAGAAGGAAAAAGAGAAAGTTAGGCATTGCACTTATAGAAAATACAACAAACAAGACTGACAAAAGCAGCCAGACTTATCAACTCTTGGTAAAGCCACGCGAGCTTCACGTTCAGCACAGCATCCTCCCTCTGCGACCACCAGCCTCGTGCTCAGCGGAGCCACCTGGGCACCAGGCAGGTAAAAACAGAAGTAGCAACACGCAAGCCAGTCCTCAGGATCTCCCATAGCTAGTGCCTGCCTGTAACTACTATCCTCATCTTTCAGTCCATCCACCCAGCACACCAGCATCCTTCCAGGCCTTCCTGAAAGGTCTGGCCCTGGTTACACCCATTCCTCAATGCCAGCAGCTCACCAACTTCATCTTTAAAATCCTTGAGCTACATCTATAAAACAGTTTTCACTGCTTGTACTGCCAGCTCAGGTGCGTTAAAAATGACAAATTAGAACTATAACACATAACAGAGACAGGGCTTGAGGGCAACATGTCTCCATATGCTTAAACTCCCGGTGGCTAAAGAAACCCCACCACCCCACACCCACTGGCAACCCCACCGCTCTTCCCTGAAAGCCTTGGATTTGAAGGAAGTCGTTTCCCTGGTGTATATGAAACCTACTTTCCCAGAAGTACATTTCCGAATAAGCCAGGTGATTTCCAGTGTTAGCAATTCCCAATTCTCTTTCAAGAACATGGATAAAGATTAACCCACACGCACACCATGACGGAGCAGTTCTACGCTCTGACTGTAATAGCAAGCCATGGCTTAACTCAACTAGATGTAACAAGTTAAGAGAAATAACCAAAGACCTTTCATTCACGTACACTGCAACCTTTCCCGCTCC
Source organism: Gavia stellata (assembly GCF_030936135.1). NCBI lineage: Eukaryota > Metazoa > Chordata > Aves > Gaviiformes > Gaviidae > Gavia > Gavia stellata. The sequence continues at coordinate 3,650,308 of NC_082621.1, forward strand.
ACCACCTTCACTTTCTTTAACACTAAAGTGTCACTGGTTTTTAATGCCTTTTTTTAACTGCATTCACATAACCCACAGCACAGGCTGTGCTATCAGTGCAACAGTTGCTTTATTTTCCTTTTGTTCCAAAATTTATCTAGCACCTTCACAAGCTATTTCAATGTCAATTTAGTAATAAGAAGTTGCCCTGATCTCTTGCCTGATACGCCAATCCTCTAATTTCACATAAATTTGCCTAAGCTTGTTACAGCTGTTCATTAACGCACCCCAATGACCAAATTAATATGCCACTTTACAGGAAAAGTGAGGACTATCTAAAGTTTGAATACTTTGAATGAGCAAAAATTAACAGCCAGTTTTGTTTCCAGCCTCATTCAGCTGCACCACAGTTGCTCCCCAGCGTCACACCAGGTGCTTCCCCCGTAACAGGGACCACAGACAGACATCAGGGCTGAAAAACACTTAAGTACTAAAAACTGAGTTTTTGTGAAAAGTCAGAGATGAGTTAGAGAAACAAATCCACATCCCCATGGAGGGAAGGCCCACAGGACAAGCTCAAAGTTATTTGCTCTGTTTGGTTTCCAATGAGCGTGTATGTTGGCCAAGTGGCAGGTCCCTCACCGAGTCTCCGATTCAGACCATCTGCAGCCTTGCTAACTAACTCTCTCGCCAAACCCAGTTAGGTGACGCAGAGGAAGAAGACAGGGAAGAAAGGATACACTCACAGAGGGACTGATAAAAAAGAAATTGAAGCTATTGTAACAGAAGTACAGAGACACTAGAGGTGGGTTCAGACTTCAGAAGTCCCCTGTTGACAGAATCTGGCATATTTTGTAATCAACTGTACCTTGTCCTTACTGAAAAAAGGACGCTGCATGCCTAAAAATTTACTGCACGCTCACTGAAAATGGCTTTTAGTCACCATTTGGGTCCATAAATAAAGACTGAACATGACTATTCAGGGAGGAAAGAAAAAAAAACGGAACTTGCAGGGAACTTTCCACTTGTAGCTACGACGCCCTTGGGAGAGGAGGGAGGAAGACTGTCAGAATGAAGGACTTCCCCCACTCCAGCCTCCTACCAAGACCTTCACTACAGAGACACGTACGCTTGGAATGACTGTTCCTAACGGGCGCTCCCAGTTCTGCAGAAACACGCTGGTCTGTCTTCCGAAGGAAGGCTCTTGGACCAGTGCTCTTCACCACAATTACCACCACAGCATTGCAAGGTATCGAGAGCAGCTTAGGAAATACCCATACTGCAAAAAAGCAGAAAAACCTGCCCTTGGTGCTGAATGCAATGGTTCTTTATGAACGTTATCTGCACTGCAGCCGTTTAGGAGTTTACCTAGGTTGAAAAGTATTTTAGAGTAAATTTGTAGGTCATCAACTTTAGTTAAATTAACAGAAGTAGAAAACGGAAGCGAAACTTTCATACTGCCTTTTCCTCTGGATTAGCAAACTCACTTCAAAAAGAAAACCCTCCTACTAAGCTACTGCAACCCTCCTTGGCTTTGCTTTTCGTTGGGTGGACAGCATTTAAAATACTTTGGAAGACTGGAAAGCCTCCCTTAAGAATAAGGCTTTGTTCTAGTAGCTTAAAGATGACCTCCAAAAGTTATTGGGTGTTTTGTTTTTTTTTTTTTTAATTTTATTTAGGTCCTTACACACTATCTGTGTGCTACACAGCACTGTTTTTTCTAGGACTGAATCAAATCTCTACTCTTACGAACAACCCTTGGAAAAAACATTAAGGAACATTTGTAAGCATGTTCCCTCTGTTTATAAGTTTTGGTTGTTATTAAAGCCATATTACACTTATGAGAAATTTCTTCCTAACAGGGAATTGGAGGGGAGAGGGTCGTAAGGCATCTCTGAGGTGACCACAGGAAGTCTGAGAAACTTTCAGAGCGTTCTGAGAATTTTAACAGTGATTACAAGAATTATCCTGAATCTTGCATCTGCCTCTGGGACTCAAACCATGCTGGCAAACTGCTATCAATCATCAATATCAGTAGATTGATGTGAGCACCCACGCGTCCCTTTCTTAGCGCTTCTCCGCTACTACTCCCAGCGCTTGAGCTGACACGCGTGTGACCAAGAGCTTCTCCTCCTGCAGAAGTCCCGCTGGCAGACAACTGTCAGAGTCACTGGATTACCACTCCAGTTCCACCATCGCAGCGTGCGTGCTGCAGGACAAGCTCCAGTCCTGCCTTCAGCAGCCACAGCACGACAACTCGTGCTGGACTTCACTTGGGAAGATCCAAAAGGAGCTTCTTCTGGAAGGCCAATGTGGCATTTACAATGTGTCTTAAAATAATACTCAAATCCCACAAGCACGTCCTTGATTTTCACTTTAAAACTAGAGCACTGCCAGAGCAGTTAGCATTAATTAACAGAGAAAAGATGAAAGGCTGTAGTAAGCAGGTAAAAACAGGGTAATCGTAACTCGCCCATCTTCCCTCGCTTCCCGAGGAGTGCATGCGGGGCCACCGAGGGAGGAAAGTCACCAGGTCTATTCAGGTGGCTTCACCCGCAATTCCACGTCAACTACACCAACATTCAAACTCTTACCACTTTTTAAACACAGAGCAAAAGGAAAAGCGGGAATAAGGTCGAGGCAATGATGGGACGTTAGAAAAGGCACGAGGAACACGCCCAGCCACACTCTAAACCCCAGAGCAGCTATCAGGTCACAACACCCCTGAAAACAACCCTTCTGTGTGCCGACTTACTCAAGACCGTCTGCTTTTAAAACCCAATTTTACAACCAGACCTTGAAAGGAGAGCTGGCTTTCTAAGCACATGATTTTGTGCAACACCCCAGAAAATAAGCCCAAAATGAACGTGGGAAGTTTATGCTCTCTGAAATCCTTGTGACAAGAGTTTCAGGGGGAAAAACCGGGCATCTGCGCTTCCAGTGAGGTTCATGAGATGATCAGGGGAGCTCTGAGTCCTGGACACGGGAGATACCGATAGCCTCTCCTTTGCCCACCTATCTAAACACTAATTCCAGTTTCTCCCCATGCCCTCCCACCAGCAGGTCTCCTTGCAGACACGAGTCCCCCGTGGCCACCCTCCTCAGGCCAGCGAGCCCTGCACCCACCTGGCTACCTTACCTCTGCCTTCGATCCCTCCCAGCGCCGCTCGGTCACACACACACATCTACCTTGAGTATTCCTATTCCCTGAATTACAGTTTAAGCCCTTGACATTATATCCAAATTCCTGCACATACTGTCTAGTTTCATCACGTGCCAAACCGCACTGGGACTGTTCTTTATAGCTGCTGCGAGGCCTCCTTACTTCCCCGGATCTCCTCCTACGAGGCACTCACCCAAACCCACCTGGGCGCATTCCCTTTTTCCTACAGCTTGCACAAGAAACGAAGACAGAAGAGGTTACGGGTGGTCACGAGGACTTAAGTTCACACATGAAGGACGAATAACCTCTGTGTTAGATGCGAGCCTTCCCCCAACTGATGACACGACCACTTGCAAACCCCTTCACCTCCAAAGCTTTGTCCTACCCAACACGCAGGTTTTGCAGGGCGTACGTACAAAGGTGCTGTTGCATTAGAAGCAGTGAAGGTAAAGCTACCCTAAAGGAAGCGAATATTATACGAATTCCGGCTTCCCCTCTCCTGCCCCCTACGAATCAAGAGTACAGCCAACTCTTGAATTCATGTGGTTACAAATGCCTTTTAGAAAAAAAACAACAAACCCAAACTTGCTGGAATAAAATCCCTATACGCTTGATTTTGCAACTGAAATACATCATCTATGCTTCTAACCTCAGTAGTCAGAGTAACTTAAAACGCAGGTACTCAACACACAAGCTAACACCCTGAGCCCTAGAAATATTTTCCACATCAAGAATGTACATCTACCAAAAGTTATACCTATTATGCATAACAGATCCTCTACATGCCTTTTCTTATCACCTTTCAACATTTTCTAGTTGTAAGACAGATGTTTACCAATTTAGAAAGAGATTTACATGAGAAGTAACTCTCAAAGCTTTAATTAAGGAAACGTGACAGGCAAGTACAGAGACGATAAACTTATTGATAAGGCAGCTATCACGTGCAGTTTGGCAGAGTGTACGCTTATGACGACCTACATTTGGGAAACACGCTTTTTTTTTTTTAAATATTAATGAAAAAATGTTAAGAACATACATTAAGAACCACAGATTTTTAAAATCTGTACATGAGTACCTTCCACATATATTAACACTACAGACTCGCACCTAATCTCTCTGGGAAAAATATTAATTTTAATATTAAACATCCCAGGGAATGGTACTTATGCACTGGAACAAATAAAGGTATTACTGAGTTCCACTTTTATAGCCTTTGTTTCCAACCAGAAGCCCTCAAGATTAAAATAAAAGCTGCTGTTTCCACTTGGTGGTTCACACGAGTGGCAGGGTCTTTTGGTCAACTCTGAACAGCAACATGAGGCCTCCTTCTTCAAAAAGAATTTTCTCTTACGCCTGTGAAATCTCATTGGGTATAAATAAACCAAATCAATTGCATAATCTGAGGTAGAGAAGGTTGTATCAATATGATGTCAGAAAGAAAAACAAAAGCCACAAAGCAAGATTAACTGTCATCTCCCCAGTCAGAAGTCTGGAAAGTTGAACAATTACAAGCAAGAATGCCTTCACCTGGAAAATGAAGTGGCTGGAGATAAAAATACCCATTGCTGTTAAGTCACTCTTCAGAACAAAGTTGCTGTTTGCAGTCGAATAAAAAGAAACCTGGTTTAAAAAACAATAAGGGGACATTTGCACAAAGAAGCAGTCTGACGGAGACAAAAAAAAAAAAGCTTTAATTGTGAAATCCAGGTCTCCCCCCATCTAGTATCAGAGATATTTTGTTTTTCTTTCGCATAATCTGGGCAAGTTGCCCAGGAAATATGAAAACCTGAACTCAGGACTCAGGGAGCAAGTTAAACAAAAAAACAGAATTGCCTTTTAATTTTAAAGACACATTTTCATTCACTAGGTGCGGTCATACCAACCTTTGCTCAAAAGCATGTGATTGTTACCAAAACTTTCACGCACACCCCCACCCCATAAATGGCACCACCTTAATACTTCGTATTTTATAACAAGGCATAGACTGTCACTACAAAAAAATCTTTTAGAGTGCCTTGAGGACATGGCCAGTTAACGCAAAAGGAAATAACAGAATAGAGAGGAGCAGAATTAAGTGTCTCCAATCACTAGATCCCTGCCCAATCTGGTAGACTGGTCTCCAGCTGAGTTTAAATACCTTATTTCGAATGGAGTTCATAACACAGTTCTCCGGGACGCGTATGCTCAGCTAACTGCAGATCTCAGCTTTTATTGCTCCTCGGATCTCACAGGAGAGAGAACAATCCACAAAGACTGCCACCGCAGCAACTAAAAACAAGATGACATGAACTCCAGAACAGAGATACTCATTTAATAGAAGGTGATGTTCAATCACACATCACAGGTTCCTTTTTATGGGCCGTAATTACACGGTGAACTCGGTTTGCTGTTTCTCATTTAGTGTAAGGCAACTTCACGGTAACCTTTCCCACCATATCCTCTGTCGCTGCAGACCTCAACAGGAAGTTATAAAGATTTCAGAGAGAGGACTCCTAACGTCTGATAGAACTGAAAATGAGAAATCTTTAAGGTCCCTCTTCTGCTAACGTCTCTCGAGGCCCGAAGCAGCTCTCGATACAGAATTATGTATTTCAAATAAACTTTTTTTTTTTAAATAGCTAGGTTTTTTGTTTAAAACACTCGTCTTTCCACCAAATCTGCAAAAAGTAAGTTTGCAGCAAGAGATTAAGGACCAGATGAAGATGTGGCCTGTTCAGGCCGACAGCTACTCCCATTTCCTCTCTTCAGATGCGATTTTGTTGCCCTTTTTCCTCGTATCATTAGATAAACAGCACAGTTTCATCACTAAATTCAGATACCGCACTGTCAAAACTCTATCCTCCAGAATGAAGTCTTTCTGGCTATCAGCATATCCCATTTCGCTGTTTGCCTCATTCTCTAAACCGAGTTATACTTTGGCAGTCATTTGCTAACAGCGGTTCGTGGCAGGGGGAGATCCACACTTATTTTCTAACTTTCTTTGAAACCTGAACGGGACCTTATCCAAGCGCTTCCCTTCCAAAAACACGGGTCTGAACTCAGGCCGAAGAGGACACGCGCGGGGTTTAATGGAATTACGTTTACTCAAGTCCTGCATCATCAGGACTCTTGCTGATCTGAGTATGACAACTCCTTGCCCAGCCGAGAAAAAACAGAAAGCCTTTATTCCAATTTAAACTACTTGTTACAGAAAACTGCAGCCTTGAAGACGCAGCCGAACTGCTGTTTACAAGGCTGGGAATTTTCTCAACCTGAGCGGCGCGCTGAAGTCTTCGCTGCTTTTCATTCCAGACAGACATTGTATTCCTGGAAGTTGTGAGCGGGGACACGGTACTTATAAAATGCTGCGACAGAAACGGTGCTTCTCAGATCACCTGCTGTCCTGACTGCCCAAATGCTAAAAGGCTCTTTTTAATGAAACGATAAACACTTTGAACAGAGGCATGCGTGCAGAACTTAAATATTATTTGGTCTAATCAGTGTGTGATCCACCTGAGACACTTAAACTACATTAAATTCCCATTTAGGCACAAGTTGGCCCACCTGCCTCCCACACAGCCCAGTAAAAAACAAACAAAAAATGCAAAATCAGGTGCTGTTAAATGGGGACGGGCAGAGACATCACCGGCCTAGTCTCAAAAAACAGTTTCAGAAAAATTACTGTTTTCCAGAAAAGGAAAATTATATGGAAGGGGAGTGGGGGGAGGCCCACAAATCAAAACATGTGCTGCTCGCCCTTTCTCCCCCCTCCCCAAGCTTTACCCTTTCCCTGCCTTGGTAGGGCCTAAGAAGTCCTCGGGCCTTATCTTTACTTCGCTATACCTTAAGTCTTATCCTCCCTGGAAAAAGTCTTTTGAGGTTCCTAAGGACACGCACCACTCGCTGCCTGAGCAGAAAAAGGGTGGAGTGCTGAAACTCCAGAGACAGGCTTTTGTTCAGAGCGTTCATTAGATAATGGCAGTTGCGTTCACAAAAACACAGTTATAAACAGGGCAAAAGGAAGTGACTTTGGTCAAGAACTGCTCAGTTTTCACCCCTGACTTGCATGATGTCAGAATTTCACCAGTTCTCCAGTTACGGGATGATCTCTGAGAGCAAATGAGACTCAAATACAGCACTAAAAAAAAAATAAAAGGAAAAAAGTGGGGGGGGGGGGGGAGGATAAGAGAAACACACAGCTACATCTGCCTGGTCATCTGCTGCTTTATCACCTCTGAAGAGGGAACACAAGTCATCCTCATTGCTAAATCATTACAAATCAGCTATAACAGTATCACAACCAAGTTCCACAATTAACTGCTCCTGCAGCATATCAATCCATTAAGCCCTACACAGCTGTGCTACCTTGGCAGTGTGGCTATGAAAAAAAAAAAAAAAACCACCATACCCATCCCTCCCGCGCCAAAAAACATGCCGCCCATATCTCGTCTCTGACGGTGGCCGACGGCAGACACCGCGGGAAGGAAAAGCGGGCTGCCCCGGGATCCTGGTCCCATCGGCGGGTCGGGGGTTTCCCCAGCTTGGCCTTTACAGCCCCTGCGTCGACTCTGCCTCATCTCCCCCTTCGCTGATTTAAAAGGCTGCTGACTTCTCGATTAAAGAAATAATATAATCAGATTGAACGGCGTTGCTACCCGCACCGTTCCCGTGCCAGAATGAAAATTGAAGAGGACTACGCTAAAGCAGGGGAAGAGCATCAGAGGTTCCTCCATGAAAACAAAGGCTATAAAAAGGACAAATATGGTTTTAAAGAGAAAACGGTTATATACAAACAGATCCCTGGATTCGTAACTACAGCAGAGGTTTAGTCACACACAGAGAGACACGTAACACCTCAACTGCCCCCCCAAAGTGTTTTATATCCCTGTCGTCAGCGGGACCGTACCACGGCTGAAGTACTCTCCTACTTTCCTACCTCCGCGAAACGGGCTTTTACCTCGCCTTATTTTTAGAGGCACAAATCACACTGTACACAACACATGACATGATGTAACCGCAAAGAGAGACATGGCCCAAACCAGTTCAAAATATAATGGTCAGTCAAAACAAATAAAAAACCTGCAGTTCCTCCCATATCCTGACCGGTTTCATGGAAAACTACAATTTGTCATTCAAGTGCATTTTACGTAACAGGCAATATAATCTATGTAGTGCCTGCGTTTTGATCCACCTGTACGCAAATTTAATGAGCGGAGAGATGACACCTCGGTTCGTACGGAGGGTCTGCCTTCTTTGTAGAAAATCAGGCTGGCTTCCAATAAATTTGGCCGCTGTATTTTTCCTTTTATGTCACCTCCCATTTATACCCAAAAGGAGGCAAATTTCTCTGTAATCAAGCACTGGAAGATGCTAATCCCGCGATGGAAGTAAACACACGTACCGATCACGGAAAGCGTTTCAGGATAGCCGTGCTCTTCCAGCTTGCTTTGAGAAAAATAATTCCGGATCGGCAGGGCCGGTTCGGAAAAATAAAAAAAAAATAAAAATAAGCAGCCGGAAAGTAAATACAGGAAAACGGCTTAGCGGCTCCAACCCACATGAAAAATCACGCTATTGTGTACCCCCAGAGAAGGGGAAAGCGCACCGTGACACATCCACGGCTCCCGCACGCAGACAGCGGTGACAGCGCCGGGAGCCCACCGGGGCACCGGGATCACCGGGGACCGCTACGTCGGTATTTTCCAGGCGGATTTCGGGACGGAGGAGCTGCTCCCCAACACGCGTTTTGCAAGATTGAGGTTATGCAATTTAATTTTTTTTTTTTTTCTGTTTACTTTTAAAACTTCGCGTGTGCCCCCCCCCCCCCCCCAGGTTAGGGAATGGTGATCCCCCCCCCCCGCCCCGTCCCTTCCCCTCCCCGGGGGGAGCGGGGCCGGGCTCCGCCGCCGCGCTGCCGCCGGCCACGTGAGGGGCCCCGGCCCGGCGGGACCCCGCCGCCCACCCGGGCGCCTCCGGGCCGGAGGTTTCAGTTTAAAGTGGCGCCACCACCCCCCCACCCCCCCTCGCCCGAGGGAGCCGCAGCACCGGGGGCGGCGGGGTGGAGCGGGGGGGGGGGGGGGAGCGGGCCGGCGGGGCAGCCCGCCCCCGGTTCCCCCGCCGCGACCCCCGCACTTTCCCCGGCACCGGGAAGGGAAGGGGGGGGGGGGGGGTGGCGGGGGAGCCGCCTCCCGCCGGGCGGAGAAGTTGGGGCGCGGCGGCCGCCCCGCAGCGGGGCCCGGCGGGGCGCGGCGGCGCTAACAAAGGGGCGGCGGGGGAGGCGCGGGGCGGCGGGCGCGGAGCGGAGCGGCGCGGGGCGAGCGGCACCTACCACGTGACGAGCGGCGAGCGCGGTCCGGGCGGGCTCGGCCCCCCACAAAATGGGCGCAGTTTGCAAACAAGCCCCGGCCGAGGGGCAGCCGCGGCGCCGCAACCGGGGCGGACGCCGCCAGCCCCGGCCGCAGCCCCGGCGCCCCCCCCGCCCGCTCGGGCCCGCCCCGGCGGCAGGGGGGATGGGCTCGCCCGTCTCCCTCGGCGGGCGCAGAGCGGCGGCCGCAGTCCGGGCTGGGGCGGGCGGGCGGAGGGGGGGGGGGGGGCGGGGGGAGCAGCCCCCCCACCCCCGGCTCGGAGCGCTGGGCGGCGGCGGGGCGGGCCCGGCGGGCGGCGGGGCGCGGCGGAGCGGGCGCTGCGGCGCTTTTCTTCTCCCCCCGCTCCCCCCCGCTCCGGGCGAGCGCGGCGGCGGCGCGGCTCGGAAAATGGCGGCCGGGCTCCTTCTCTGCCCTCCCCCTCCCGTCAGCCGGAGAATGCACCGGGGGGGGGGGGGGGAGGAGGGCGCCGCAGCGCCCCCGCCGGCCGCCGAGCGCACCGCGCCCGCTGCCCGCCCGCAGCCAGGGGGCCCCGCCGAGCTCCCGCCGCTGCCGCGCCGCAGCGCCGGGCGCCCGCCGCGCGGAGGAGCTGCAGTGCGGGAGGGGCGTCCGCCGCCGCCGGCGGGAGGGGGGGGGGAAGGGGGGGACGGGACGGGGGCGGGGCGGACCCGCCGCCTATTGTCCGGCCGCCGCGTACGCCGCTGCGGGCGGCTGCGCCCATGCCGCCCCCCGCCAGGGGGCGCCCGGCCCGCAGCGCGCAGGCGCGCCCGGCCCCGCTCAAGGGCAGGGTTCCGCAGGGGCGCGCGCGCGGCATGCCGGGAGATGTAGTGCGACACACACACCGCGCCGCCACGTGCCGCCGTCCCGCCCCGGGGTCCGGCCCGGGGGGGGGGGACGGGACCCAACCCACTCCCTGCAGAAACTTTCACTGTTTTCAGCATTTCCCCCCCCAAAAAACCCCAACACTTCCCCTTCTTCCATCCAAAGCTCCCTGCAGGGAAACTTTCACCGTTTTAAGTGGTTTCGCCCCAAAACACCACCTCTGGGTCTTCCCTCTCCACCTGCAGCCCCAGGAGCTTTTTACCGGCTGGTTTTGCATTCCCCCAGCCAGGCTCTTCAGCGTTATTCCCCCAAATTCCACCTAAAAATTCCATTTACAGCCAAAGCACCCAAAACCACCCCAAGCCAGCACAGCTTTGGGAGGCGTTCCTGCAAAATACAGTCCTGGCCGCACGCTGCACCCCCTCCTGCACCCCCTCCGGCGCTCCCGGACGGAGCTCCGAGAGCTCCCGGCAGCTCTGACCCTGGGGATCCGCGGCCCCTGATGTCAAGGCTCCCAAGAGGCTCTATGGCAAACGCCGCAGGGAGACGCGGGGTTGGAAACCTCGGGAGCGCGATCCCCAGCTGAGCAGAAGAGGGTTTCCCATACCACCATAAGGATGCTTTCTCCCCTCCTCGACAAACTCCATCTCGCTACACGCGCGGGACACACAGAGAGGCAACGGAGCAGGAAAGAATGACTTTGGGACTGCAGAAGCCATTTCACCTCTTTGACCTTCGGTTTTGCCATTTGCACGAGGGTGACGCCGATCTGTCCCCAGCGCAGCCGGAGCCAAGGCATGCACCTTCACCTGACGCGCTCGGGGTGCCACAAAACCGCTCAATATCGCTGCCAGGCAAAGGCACTCTCCCCCCTCAGGCGGGTCTACATGTCGATTTTGATTTGGTATCTATTGCAGCCAGCACGCTACTTTCCCCTCGCTATAGCTATGCTGCCTCTACAGCAGGAATGCAGTTATGCCAATAAAAAAGTGCTTTATACCATCATCTGTCTGCAAAGGGAAAAAGCTACAGCAGTGCATGCTGTTACACACCGTCAGAGAGAAGTACTTGCCCTAGGTTTAGAGCAAAAAATAAAAAGTTGTACTGTCTCGACTGCAGGATTAGGTAAAACCTATGAATACTGCTTCCGTAGCCAGTATGGGCAATCCCGATCTGGATTATGCAGACAAGTTTCCTTCCTCCTCTTGCTTCAAAACCTACCGCCACACAAGGGGAAAAGCAACGCTCCCCTCCTTTAAAACGGGTTTGGAGACACAGAGTCAAGATACTACTATTGCACTATGAACTCCAATCTATCACTTAACAAATCACGCCATGGAACTGTCATTACAGCTGGTTTTTGGGGTCAGGAAATCCATGGGCAACACATTTCATCGTTTTTTTCTAAGGGCCTGTGTGGCCACCTACACTGGCGGCCAAAACTACCCCAGAGGCCAGATACCGACTGTGTCTCCACTGACCAACACAAATGCTCAAAACTTAGCTCATACTTAAGTGTTTTTCAAGAAAAACATCCAACTAAGGACAGCAGAGAGACCACAGCTGCTTTTTTACACCCTAGCAGGGAGCTGCAGACAACCAGCTCTGCTCCCGTGCGTGCTGTCCCTTGCAGTCACAGCCTTCCCTGCCATTCCCCATCCCAACGCGCCGGTTACCCAGTCTCAGCAATTTCATGCGCTACTTTGAAAAAGGAGTCTAGGGACCTCGAACTGGGCTTTAAGTCAATGACAAAATAGTGCCGAGGAGGAGGACGACATCAGGACAGTGTGTTATCAGCAACCCCATATCCAGCATAGAACCGGGTCACACGGAGAAGATATTCTATTCTTAAGGGTAACAGAAATATTCTTTCTGAAAGATGGCCACGTGATGAACTCAGATGGCAGCTTCATGCTTTCTCCTGATGCGTTTCTCCTCGCCACACTTGGACGGCTCTTTAGGAAGCCAGGACACAGGACCCTACAACAGCATGCACAACTCTGATTTTTTTTATTTTTTAGGTTTTTTTTTTCTAAATCTACCTTGAATCAGTCCACCTAAAAAGCAGACATAGCAACAAATGCATTTTTATACTCGAACAGAAGAGGGAGGGCAATCTCTTGTGGAGGAAATTAAAAGAAATTCCTGTGCAGTAAAGTTTCTAATCTTTTGTTCATTCTGCACTGCCGAATTTTCTGCTAATTGAGGCATGCCTAACCAGGAGCTGAGATCTCTAGCTTGACAGACTGGTACAGATCTGGATCTTCCTGCAGCATAGACAGATCTACAGCTTTCATCATTCAACCTGATCCAGAGATGATATAGCAAAAATTGCTGTGCAGTCTAAAATGATACAACTTTGGCCTCTGGCACATACCTTTTCTCAGCCCTTCCAGTCTCCATTTTCCATTAAAAATAGTGCCACATCTCCTCCAGGCCACCCAGTTACTCCTGTACCAGCCACCCTCGCCCACGAGTCCGTCGCACAGCTTCGTTACCGCTCTTGAGATGCCCCGCATGAACAAGAGGAGCTCTCCCCAGCGAATCCCCATTTCTACAGCATCATCCTTCAGACCTTTCTTTGAAGTCACCTTCTTCCGCAAAGCATCAAGAACATGCAAACCACAGGGTTCAATATACGGTGAGTGTTATGCACCCAACTACTCATACCTGATCATCACCTTGTCTTTCCCACACACATTCACTGCCTCGACCTATCAATCCTCATGACTTGCTTTGATCGTACCTGCCTCAGAAGCTTAACAGTCTCTATACAGTAAGTATATGAATAGTTGTACATATAGTTATATTGACAAATACGCTAGGACACATGAAGGGAGACTTTTGAGCCTGCAAAGATGCTAAATCGGTTTGAGAAACATCCTCAAGGTAGAGAAGGCAATGACCAAAGAACACGGTGACGAGACTCCCTACAGATACAACCGCAACTTTTGCGTCTTCATTTGCAACCTCATTAGACATCCTAACAAAAAGCAGCGAACTCAAATGTCACTGGCCACAGAGGCTTCAGAAGATGCAAGACTTGTCTGGTTTAAAGCTAAACCTAGATAAGCTGTAGCAACAACAAGAGGCCTTTGGAGTGATCATCGCTCTTCTGATATTCTTCTTCAACATTAAAGATGATGGCCAGTCACGGTAAGAAAGGCACTCCTTAGCTGTGACAGACACAGCACATCCCAGCCAGTTATTCTGAAAATGCTCACTAAAAAGGAGAGAAAAAGAGCAAAGTCCTTAAAAAACAGAAAGTAGAGCCACATGAAGGTAAATAGTGCAGAGGCTGGTAGAGCTCAGCACCCCGATCCCTCCCTGATCAGGCAGGTACCTATTCTACTAACGTATCCTAAGGTCGAGCTACAAACCTGCATCTTCCTTGGGGACTGCTAGATCAATGGATTGTTTTAGTTTGCTTGATAACAGAAAATGAATATACTACTTCCTAAAAAAGCTGAGTGATCCACGTAAGTAACACTGCTTGTTTGAAACCCCCCCGCCCCGACGATTTAGATCAAGCCATTTCATACAGACATTCATAATTTCAAGGCCAACACGCGTTGCTCGCTCTCACGTTGGAGAGTCTGCTCCATAGAGCATCGGTACCTCTCAAGGTCACAGCTCTCTTGTTACCCAGGCTAGGAGGGAAATTACTTTAATCTGCTCTGAAGTTAAGGGGCATTTGTCATTATGACATAGTAATAAGCTATTTTGAATCAACTGTGGTTTCAACTGCGAAATATATTTATAATGTTTCCACTGCGAAATGTATTTCTATAGTTTCCATAGGGATGAGAAGGTGGGAATGTATGACTATTTAACAAAGGTTAACAAACAAACTTCCCCACTGTATTTTTGAATCCCTGCCAAAGACATTGGTCTCATCCTGCCAAAAAGGACTCAAATACACCACACTGTTGCATCAGATCGATGCACGTTGTACAGAAGAGCCTGATCTCCCAAAGTCCTCGCAGGAAGTTCTATTTGTACCAGTTTGGTGAATACAGCGAAGTACTTCCCAAAGAAGAACGGCAGGCTGAGTACTCGCAGTAGTAAAGCGCCCTAAATTTTTAGTTAGTCCAGCTGGGGACCGATAGCCAGGTTTTATCAACTTGCAGAGGGTAAAGCATCCAAATCTACGTTTGGTTGTAACCCTGTATCATGTAGGTCCCCATGAATTGCCAACAATATTATCATGTTGGCTTAGATCCATCAACAACACATGTACGAAACTGGACATGAGGTGCAAGAGTAAGCCTCAGGTCCCATCGGTTTTCCTGGGTATTTGCTTAAGAAACACCATGATGGCAGTAACTAAGCCAATACTTCTTTATGGAAATCAGTATGTTTCGTGCAGAGTACACTGTATGATCCCAGACATTTAATGATGCAAGCAGTAAAGTAAAACACAAATGAAAAGCAGAATAAGTAAGGTGATAGCACACTTCAAAAGTTGCATTCCTTTCATTTCAGGTTATAGGTAGTTATCATGGGAGAGGAGGAAGGGAAAAATATTAAAGAAGAGGAGTGGAAAATGTGATCCTGCACTAACCATGTAAAAGCTCATGTCTTGTAAAACCGTGAGGCATAGGCTAACCGAGTTTCAGGGAACGACCCTTTCAAATCTCAACACTGAAATCTATCTTACGGGTTTTGTATAGTCACAGCGTAGACATTTCACACTTGTGTTCCCACTGCGAGGAGTCACGTTCAGTTCCACTGTATGACAGACAGACTGAGGAGTTTTCATGTAAACAAAAGATAGAAGAATTAGTTAGGAACCCAGCAACTGGTAACAAGCATGGGTACGCTACCAGCGGTACAGGGCTGGGAGAGAGACCAGATTTACACCCACTGCACAACTCAACATTCCTCCGTCTTCCAGTTGGAAAGTCTTGAGGCACTTTCCTTTATCCTGGGCAAGGGAATCCACGAGCCATGGCTAAGGCTCGCAGAATGTCTTTATAGATTTGACTTGCACCAAACCCTGCACCTCACGCTCCCTCTCGTGAGCCAACAGCAAACCTGAGACCTTCCAAGGCCAGCCTCGTGTCACTGCTGATACTGGGACACGAAAGCTCTCCCTCTGCCACAAGCAAGGTGACACTAGTTTTAAGAGTCTCCGTTCGTTAATTCACGTTATAGTCTTCTTTTTCACATGGCTTTTCTCAGATCAGGAGAATTCATTTCTGTTTCTGCTGTAGGGCACTTGGAACAGTTCTATTGCTGTTTGGATTTCCACACTCAGGGAAAAAATTACTGCTCTATTGGTAACAGCTTATAATTCAGTTTAATCCCAAGCTGGAGCAGCAGTTTAACCGGACTGAAACATAGCTGATAACCAGGATATTGATTATTTACTTTTGGTCATGCTCAAGAGTCATCTAGCATCTTGAGATCAGAGCGGTGTTCGAGTGCTTCTGTTCCAGAGATAACACAATCCGCCAGTCTGAGCCCTGAGTTTCAGGGCTTCACGTAAATTCCTCGGTCCCAGCCAAATCCACCTGCCTTCAAACCCTCGGCAACGCAGGAAAACAGAGATCAGAGGTGGAAAGAGTCAAGTCCCTACATGCTCTCCTTATTAACGATACTTCCTATGACAAGTCTAGCGCAGGAGAACCGGTGTCCAGGCGACCGCAGGGAAATGGCAGCGAGAGGAGAACAAGGCAGCTAGTCCCCCGTTCCTGCAACCACCAGCACAGCACAGCGAGCTTTGGAGCAGCAGTCTGCGGATTTCTTCCTGCGCCCTTTAGATGTGAAGGGCCAGGGAGACCTTCCTGCTCCTCTGCTCTGAGAAACACCCCTCCTCCTTGAGGAGCTGCAGGTAAAGAGCTTTATAAAACTTAAAGGCTATAATGGAGTTGGTCTCTATGATGAAAAAGCATTGCTAACTGTACAATGATATTAGGCGCTAGAATTTGAGCGCAAGTCAGGGATGCGGGATACAAAAGCACTCAAATGCGTACTAATCAGAGGTTTAAAGCGATTGGCACAGGAACAGACGACACATTCATACACTCAAAAAAAAGAAGGTCCGACTAGATCCTCGCCACAAGAAGCCAACGCCTCTAAGCAAAAATGCTGAGCGGACGTGACGGCCCGACACGACGACGGTCTGCACGTCCTCCGCGGTACACCCTCCAGCAGACTTACGCGTGACCCGCTGCCACGGGCACACCTCCTTCCCCTCGGCTCCTGCCAGCGCGTGGGAAGCAGAAAGGACCTGGCGTTATCCTCCCACGTGCCCATCCCTGACCCACTCCGCTGGAGAAAGCGGGTGTCTTCAGCACCTTTCCAAACCCAAACCCGGGGTTCTCTCTCCAGCGGCCAGGCTCCATGGCGCGGGCACTACCTGCAGCCTTCCCAGCCATCCACGCGACGATGACACTGTTTCCCCATTTCACAATGGCTTAAGCGCTCTTAATCTTACTTTTTTACTCCTCCAAGTTCTCCAGACTGAAGCAGGAGGCTAAGGAGCTCATGTTTGGAACCGGAACATTTTGTTAGACAGCGCAACACCACTGTCGACTGCCGTAGACCCTCGTTAGTTGGCATACCCGCGGAAATCACAGGGCTGACAACACCCTCGGGCTACGCAATACCCACTGGGTGTCAAGCTCCACGCAGCCACGTGCTAAGCCCCTGTTGAGCCAATACATCGGCGTGTGGCACTTTGGAAATAAGGACCAGTTTCCAGAGAAGCTACCCGCTGACTTCCTACCACTTTCAGCAGGAACAGACTTCCCAGAAATTTAGTGATAACCTCCAAAACCTATGACAGAAAGCTTTAATTCCTTTTTAAAGCCCACACAACAGCTTACTGTTATTATGTGTACACAGAATAAGAGCCTTTACTGTTGTGTTAGCCAACTGGAGATCAGATACCAGAGCAGATTTGTCTAAGGTCAGTGTGAAAGGATTGAGTAAAGATTTTTGGTTTTCACATTACAAGAGAATTTGTCTAAATTCAGCCTCCGTAATTGGCCTAAAGTCAGGCTGCTTTGGCTTGTAGATTTATGAAAAGAGGGAAATATCCCTCCCTTTAGCGCTTCCCTTTAGGTTTTATTCAGCTACGCACAACTTGATTGCTGTACCTAAGCGTTCAAGACACAATTCCTAACCCGTAGTAACATTAGCAAGGCAAGAGGTGACTTTTCAAAACGAGCATCAGCAAACCCCTGCTCCAGAAGCACTACGGCCGCTTCACACGTGGGGAAGCCAGAGCCACGGGAACGTGAGCACGAAACCCCACGTTTAGACCTTTGGTCTTCACGGCACGAAGCCGAGACCACTCCGGCAGGTACGTGCTTGGTATTATAAGTCTGTATATAAACCAGATTGCATCAGCAAGTAAAAAGGATCCGATTGATGTCACCTGGGCTTTAAGGATGCACGGAGTAAGGGGGAAGATGGAGTAGGAGATCTTTCTTCTTCTGGGCAAGTCATACCTTGGTGTCTCGATGCTGTTGCATACGAGGACAGGTAATAGCAGGAAATTCATACCCACGCTCCCAAGAGGAGGCGACGCATCTCTTCGCTACGCACGGGCACTGGAACGGTTTTGGAGAGAGAGAAACACCCTGTACACACACAGGATGAAGCCACATTTCCAGCCCTACTCCCAAACCTCCATTTTAAAGTTACGCTTTCGCCAAGAAACTACGCGGAGGGCTCCGGACTCATCCCGCACCGTCACAAACTAACACGCCGCCTGCAAACGCAACCCGGCGCGGCCGTTGGCGTGACCCCAAGCCGGGCCTGGCCGGGCGCGGAGAGGGGAGGCCGTACCTTGCCGGGCATCTTGGCCGGGCCCATCCTCGGCACCTGCGGTCCAGGCGCTCGGCCGGCGGCGCGGGGAGGGCCTCCGGATCCTTCCAGCCTCCGCCGACGCCTGGGAGGTCCGCAAGTTTCTTCTTTATTTATTTGAGGAGGTGGAAAAATCCAGGAGCTGGGGAAAGAAAGGGCTGTCAGCAGAGGGGGGGGCACGGCCCAGGCTCACCCCCGCTCCCCCCTCACCTCCATCCCGCCCCGGGGCTGGGGACGGGGCCCGGCAGCGCCCGCAGGCCGGGCCGGGGGCTGCCACCCCCGGATCCTTCTAGAAGCCCCCCCGGGCCCGGCCTGGCTTCCCCGGGCTAAAATGGAGGCCCGGACCGGGGCGGGGGGGGGGGTCCCCGCTCCGCACGGAGCCGGCCCGGCCCCCCCCCGGGCAGCGCGGCGGGGCGGAGCTCTCCCCGGCGCCCCGGGCCCTGCGGCCGCCCCGCACGGCGACCCCCAGCCCCCAACTCCCCGGGCGGCCGCGAGAGGAGCCGCGTCCCCCCCCCCCCCGCCGCGGCCCGGCCCGGCCCCCGCAGCCAAGTTGCGGGACGGCGGCGGCGGGGAGGGGGGGGGGGCCGCGCCACTTGGCCTGGCGCTGCCCGCGGGCGGGGGGGGCGGTGGGCCCCGCTCCGGGTCAGGCCGCCCCGCGCCCCCCCACCGCGGCCCGGGCCCCCCCGCGCCGCCCCGCACCGGCGGCGCCTCACCCCGCACCTACCTGCGCCGCTCAACCAGCCTTGAAGTGGGGACCTTCCGCCCTCCCCCGCCCCCATTGGCTGAGCGCGGGGCATGGGCCCGCCCCATTGGCCGACGACGCGTCAGTCAGCGCGGGAGGGGCGGGGCGGGCGGTGATTGATGCGGTGCCGCGGCTCGCCCCCTGCCCGGCACCCCCCGCACCCCGCACCCACCCCCCCCCCCCGCGCCCCCGGGACCCCCCGCCCGGCGCTCCCCCCGCCCCGCGCTGTCCCCCCCCCCGCTCCCCGCAGGCCCGGCCCGGCCCGGCCGGGAGGCCCCGGGCGCTGGGCCGCCTCCCGGGGCAGCCGCGGGTCCGCCCGGGCCGCGGGACCGGCGGGCGGGGGGCGGTGGTGGCCTCGCCGCGGGGGCGGCTCGGGGTGTCCGGAGGGCGGCGGGGCACGGCCGCCCCGCGGGTGGCACCGGATCGTGACCCCCCCGGGGGACGTGGGGCGTCCTGCGGGCCACAGGCCACGCGTGACCCCCGGGTGACACGGGGGGAGCCTCCCAGCGGTGTGGAGGCACGCCCGCCGCGCCGGTGACCCCGGGGACCTGTCCGCGGGTGGCGAGGGCTCCTGCCCCGCGGGGGACACTGGGCTCCCGTCCCACAGGTGACACCAGGCCCATGTCCCACGGGCGACACAGGGCCCCTGGCCCGTATGTGACACTCGGCCTATGTCCCACAGGTGACACTCAGCCTATGTCCCACAGGTGACATGGGCTCCCGTCCCACGGGTGACACCGGCCTTGTGCCCCATAGGCGACATGGGCCCCTGTCCCACGGGTGACACCGGCCTTGTGCCCCATAGGCGACATGGGCCCCTGTCCCACGGGTGACACCGGCCTTGTGCCCCATAGGCGACATGGGCCCCTGTCCCACGGGTGACACCGGCCTTGTGCCCCATAGGCGACATGGGCCCCTGTCCCATGGGTGACACCGGCCTTGTGCCCCATAGGCGACATGGGCCCTTGTCCCACGGGTGACACCGGCCTTGTGCCCCATAGGCGACATGGGCCCCTGTCCCACGGGTGACACCAGCCTTGTGCCCCATAGGCGACATGGGCCCCTGTCCCACGGGTGACACCAGCCTTGTGCCCCATAGGCGACATGGGCCCCTGTCCCATGGGTGATGCTGGCCTTGTGCCCCATAGGTGACACAGGCTTCCATCCCATGGGTGACAGCAGGGTCCTGCCCCACAGTTGACATGGGCCCCTGCCCCACGGGTGACATGGGCTGCAGGAGGGCCAGCATCCCTGCCCCATGGCCCCCCACCCACCACCGGGCCTGGGCCGGCCCCGAGCTGTGCTGGGGCTCCCACGGGTCCCGGCCGACGTGACCCAGCAGCAGCGGCTCCCTCGGGTCCCTGTCAGCCACACGCCGCTCAGCCCGGGGGGCATCTTCAGCGTCACCCTCTTCTCCCAGAGAAGGAGAACCCTTCCACCGGCATCTCCTCCTGCCTGCTCACGTGGGGAGACGCAACGGCAGTGCTCTTCCTTCAGCTGCTTCCACTGTTGGTTTTTTTTTTTTGTCTTTTAGCTTTTAACCCAGTGCCGGGCTGGGTTTAATTCAAAGAAAAGCCACGACTCCACGTCCCGCAGGCCAACAACGAGACAAGCTCCTTCGCTTTTCACCGATGGTCCTTCTGTGTGACAGGAGTCCCTGTTTCCCGCTTGGACAGCGGAGCTGTGGAGAGGATGTTTGAGATGTTCCAAATATGTCAACGCCATGGACAACATCCTGGTCCCCCCCGGAGAGCCCCGCTCCCCCCGGGAATCCCCGGGGTGTCTTGTACCGTCATAAAATATCCCCAACATCTGAGCAAAGGTGAGTTCTTCTGAGGATCGAAGGAGGAAATTCCCAGTCCCGGCTCCTTGGGCAAGCCGGGCTGTGTGGGGTTTCAGGTGATTTCTTGCCCCTGCCCCTCCCCGAAGCCCAGGCAGGTCCATCCCCGACCGCTGCTGATGGAGGGAGAGCCACCGCTACACCCAGGGGCTTTATGCGGGATTAGCTGAACGTTGGTAAGTCGTCCAGCGCGGGGAGGCAGGAGACTTCCTTCGCTGTCAGAGGATAACCATGCACGCGTTGTTAGATACCGGCAGGCTTTTCCTCTTCGGTAGGTATTTTCCGTTTTAGGACCAAAATGAGTTTTTCAGCACCACTTCTGGTGCAGGGAGGGTGCAGGGGGACCCTCTGGCCCTACTCAATGTAGCAGCAAAACTGCTCGAGATTTAAATTAAAGTTCATAGATGCCCTACACAGAACAGCCGCATTCACCGTCTCCCACGCAGACGCCGTCCTCTGCCTCCGCTTCCCCGGGGAAGGTGGTTTTCCTATGGTGGTTGCAACCAGGCTGTTTTTCCTGGTTATCCTTGAAAACCCAGACTACGGCCGTATTCCGCAGGTGATTGCCAGCGACGCAGCAGATTGCCTTACCGAAGCGCTTAAAAGCGGGTGCAGTAGATGTGCCCAGTGCAATGGGTCTGAGAGAGAAACACCCGCCAGAAATTGCCTCTTCTAAATCTGTTGAGACATACGAGAAACCAAAAGAGGCAGAAAGTAGCAAACGAATCCTCCTGCCTTCTTAAGCTCCCTTTCCGAATGTCCCGACAACAAAGAATTTTTGTTGTTCCACACACATGCGGATACGAACTGCTGGATTTTGGAACAGGAGGAGATTTTTAAACCGATAAAACGTCTGAATGCAAAGATTGTCAGAAAGGAACTTGTGGCTCCTTTCTGGACATGGTTTTCTGGGGTATTTTTGATGGAATTGACCTTTGAAAGTGGTTTTTTTCCTTATCTGGGAGGTGTTTCTGATACTTCCCTTATTGGTACCATTAGGATATTTGAAATCCTTCCCATCCTTTAAGGCCAAATAAAATAGTCTGGGCCGGGAGAGCGGGTCCCAGATGAGAACGGGCCGGAGCACCACACGGGGCGGGGGGTAGGACCCCCAACGCCCGATGGATGGACCAGCAGTGCAGCCAGAGCCACGGATGAGACCTACGGGCACTGGCGGATGTAGAAGCCATCAGTGCCCGTGTTCGCCTGTGCCGCGAGGCTGCAGAGGCACAGGGGGTGGCCCTGCTGAGCATCGCTCCTGCCGAGCGCTGAGAAACCCAGAAAAGCCCCAGATTGGCCCAATCCCGGGTGAATGTGACTGTTGGCTCTGGAGCGGGGACGGTCACCCAGCCTGGGTCCCCCACGTCACCCCGCCGTGCCCGCTGCCCCGTTTCTCATCGCTCTCACATCTCTTGCAGCTGCCACAGCGGCTCCTCAGGCTCCTTCACCCTCCTCTGTCCCGTTTCCACCTCCACGGGCTCTTCTGGGTCCGGTGTTCCCGGTCCGTGGCTTTGCTCCACGACTCTGCCCAGCTGGATGCGAGGACACAGAGGCTGGAGAGGCGTTTGCTGTTTGGGTCCGGTGCCACGACCCCAGGGAAGGGACCGGGTTCCCTCCTGTCCCTGCTTCCCCGGCTGCCCGCCACTGTGGGATTTCAAAGCGAGGAACATCCCCCGGGGTTTGTATAGCGGCTGGACCCAAACTAACTGAGAAATCAGGTGCTCCACGAATAGTGATTTGAAAAGCAGACAGGCAAAAGAAGCAGAAGAAGTCTTATTCTCTGTGTTAATACAATTTTAAACCCTGCTCCTCTGAGGATCAGGAGTACAGGGCTTCCTGCCTTAGGAACCCTCTTCTTCTGCCCCATTTTAAAAAAATGAACCAGTCTGGACCGGGCCTCGCGCAAAAAAAGTCACCGACTTTGACAGAGGGCCAGAAAATAGGGAGATGATGCAGCAGCAAAGTTACTGATGAACAACAGAACGAAGCGTCATGCACCAGTAAGAAGCTGTAGGTGTTCATGAAGACCAGGTGCCAAAAACATTCCCGAGCTGGAAATCCGAGATACTAACAACTCCCAGTGTTCGCTGCGTTGCCGTGATTCCGACACACAGCAAAGTATTGCAGCTTACCAGTCAAATTTCATTAATGCTTTGCCTTTCTCCGGAGACATCTAAAGCTCAGCCGACCATTAACGAAGCTTCGTCTCACCGCCAGGAAGCGTACAGCCGAAATCACCCGCGTTTGAGCCGACACAAGAGACACTGCAAGTGAGACACAGGAAGAATAACTCAGCTCTTGCTGCCGCGCGTAAAGCAGGGCGGGAAGTCAGCTACAGAGCAGAGGATTTAACTACGGGACTGCATTCGTACGCACAATTGTAAAAGTTCGGGATTAAAAGAAGCATGGGGAAAAAAAATTGGGAGGCAACTAGGTGGAGGAAAGGGTTAAGTTCAGTGTCACTTTTACTTGGCTCTCAAAAAAATTACTGGATTAGGCTAATATAGTGGATGAAAATGAGCGCTTAAAGCTTTAATCCAAGACAATTGTATATGCAGCAAGAGGAATTCCTGTACAGCCACGAGCCTCAGCCTTCCTGGCAAGCTTTTCCTCCAGGTCTGAAAGTACAGCGGAGTTTGTAATCACCTCTCTGCTGAGCCGAGAGCAGCTGCAGCCACAAACAATGTTATGAGCTGCTACGGAAAGCAGAATAAAAAATAAAAAAGATAATCCGCTCCATACCTGGGAGCTTATTAAACCCCCTGTCGAGCTGCAGAATGTACGCTGACGACAAACAGAAACATTTTTGGAAGCCTCACCGCGTGCCCCAAACGTCAGGTGTAACACCCCACGCCTCACCCGAAATTCCAGCCCCAGAAGTCAGGCTCGCAGCCCGCTGCGCTGGAAGCCTGCGGCGGATTCGCAGGTGACACCAGGATCACCAGCGGCTGCAGGACGGAAACCAGCCCCCACGTACCCCACGGTGGGTCCTGAAGCCTCTCTCCAGCGCTGCCGCGCTCGCCCACCTCCCGAAGGATGAATCCCAACGCTGACCCAAAGGATGTGGGGACGAGCCTGCTTTTAAAAGTAGTTTATTTGGATTTTCCACATCCTTTAATGAATCGCAAATATATTAACAGAAAAGACTTTTTTTTTTTTCTAAGACTGTACAATTTTTGAAATAAAAAGTCAGGAAAAGCAAAAAAACAAAAGGAAAAAGACAACTTACATTGTTTCAATGCAAATAGTACACACCACACCCACACTTTGCATTTTTCCATAGTTTTGTTGTAAGAAAATGACAGTTCCCTAATTCTTTTCAGTGAACACACTTGCTCTAACCTGGCTGCCAGAGTGCCTTCATGCTCGCCGTCCTTCTCCCTGCCCCTCTTCAAAGAGAGCAAAATTTTACTGATTAAATACTAACTTTGTGTATCTATTTAGAAGGTAAAATAGCAGCATGGTCTAAACGTTACTTGAGTTTCTTGGGAAAAAAGAGAAATCATTTTAAGGTATGATGGACACATAAAGCGAGGGACAGTTTTAAGTATTAAATCTTCCAGGTAGCATGAATATCCTTTTAACATCCCAGCTGAATTAAGAGCTCTTTCCAGGGTGTTGAAAATTTTACTACAACTGTTCACACTTTTTAGAGAACAAAAGAAAAGGGAAAAATCCCACCTCATTTCCTAGATCTCTGGTCCCCATTTCAACAACAGAATGCGTTATGGAAAAGCCTTGAGAGTAGCACCTGCTTACTCCTGCTTTTTGCTTAGAAAAGAGGTTGGGAACCAAAAGGAAGCCAATTAACACGTTAATTGGTGGCATTCACACAAGTGCTGCCTCCAGACCTTATGCCCAGGTGCTGCTTAGAAACTCCTCCTTGCGAGGGATGCCCTGGGAAGCTGCGAACGCGCTCCGCGGCCGGATGGGAAAACCACGCCAGGACGGACACGGGTAACTCAAGAGCACCGTGCCCGAACTCTACCGTAGATGCAGATCAGCTCTCGGGAAACATGAGCTCCACATCTTCCTTGGGGAGGACTCATCGGGAAAGGGGATCACCCCAGAGTATCTATCGCCACAAAAAGCGGTGCGAGATTCGGTACGCTCAAGCCAGCTGAAACACGTCATGATTTTCCAGTCGATTCATCAACGTTCCAGACATGAACTGATCAGAAGTATGTGGCAGAGGCACAAAGCTCCTTTAATATATTATAATTCCTCAGATTTTAGAAATTCCTTTTCAGGCTATAGGGAATTTAAGCCTATTTTTCACTACTTATCCTCCTACTTCAAAAAAAAAAAAAAAATCAAGAGAATTATATTTTTGCTCAGCACTTGAGGATTATTTTTCAGATGATAAAGGTGTCTGTGTGGCTCATGACCAGAGAGGAGCTGTGACAGAAGACGTGCCTAGTGTGAGACAAGGACAGAGTTTTAAAAATTGGGAGTTCTAAAGGTAACTAAAAGACCCCTAAAAACCAATAATTAAAAAAAAAAAAAATTAAGACCGATCACAACAAATATGTTGCTATGAAATTTATATCATTCCCAATTTATTACGCATAAATTGTTCTTTAAAACTGCTTATATCGTACACTTTCTTTATCATCACTGCATAAAGGGCACCAATTGTTGCTGCAGAATGCGACAGAGAAAGATCATTTTGGACTCGTTAACGTGGCGTAGCTTTCTTCTGACAGAAAGAGCCTCTGTAGAAGAGGAAAGTGTTCCTAAAGTGAGAATCTTAGCAAACAGCTTAAAAAAAAAAAGAAAAGACAGATAATTGCACATTTTTGCATCCTGCTTGGACCACACCTTACAAAACAGTTTTAAAAATTATACTAATCTTAGACAATTATTTGACGCATTTGACTAAGGTTCAGGTTGTATTAAGGCTTCCACGGTCTTCCCAGTCTATCTGCTTAGAAACACGCAGTCACGCTGGATTAAGGGTTTGATGTTTTCACATTACAGTCGTATCTATGTTTCTCTCTTGATTTTGCCCTTTATTAGTTTTTATTCTTAAAAGGGGAAGAACAAGTCAAGGGGTATATGAAAACTGAAGCAAGGTGTTGCTGACTTGTTTCTCTGAAGTACAAAGTAAACACCGACCTTTCGGAAACTAGGTGAATAAGTTAATTCTTGGTTAGAACATGAAAGCATTTCATGAAAGCTTTGATGCTGCAACGTGATTCTCCTGCTACACTTCCACTCCTACGAGTCTGCACTCTAAGTAGGGACACCGGATTTTACGTAGTCTGACACGCTCCCGGTCCTGAGCATGTGCATTGGGTTTGTTCACTGGAGACGCTGCAGCTTTAAGGTCATTTACATTCCCTGGCATTTAAGTTACACTACAATATGCAAAAGTCTTTAACAGCCTGCATTTGTCAACACTGTCCTTGAAGAACTTGGAAATGAGGTTCAGCACTCTGCTTACCAAGAAAGAACCAAACTAAGACACATTTCTGGAAAAAGAACAAGACACTGCTTCATTAGTACTATCCCCACATCTACTGGCTTCGTTACAGCAAACCACAAGTCTTTCTTCCATGATACTTTTCCAGCAAAGGGGAGTCCAAAAATAGCATTTCCTCCTCAGTCACTTTCATAAATGTGTAAGAGCCAACTAGTCAGACTCAGTAGCAGCTGAATATTGCACTGCCATTAACTCTGTGTACAGTTTAAGTCTGAGTGGTGTACTCATGGTGTCAGTGGAGAATAATGACAATGCTGGCTCAGTGATGTGAAGACCCAGGATGCGAAGGAAGGGGAGAACACAACAGTACCAGTCACACGCTCAAGCTCAGATACTGGCTTTTGGAGGTTAAAATTCATCACTTTCAACTGCGTGGAGCTGTGTGTCGTCTGCATCCGTCATGCTGCTCTCTTGGGATTCATCTGTGCCAACTTGAAAGAAAAAGAAACACAGAGAAGTCAAATACTACTGCGCTGCTTCTCTACGAAGGTTCCCCCACAGTCAACTCCAGCACATCAAAAGCAGAGTAGCAATGGGTTTGGGCTTCCCCTCAAATGCTTTAAAGTCATATGGCTTTTCCCTGACCCCTGCCAGCTTAATGAAATCTAAAGAAATGTGTTTAGAAAGGAATTAACGTGACGTACACACTAACAAAACATGCTGCCTTAGCCATCATCCATTAAAAATCTGAAATCTCTGACACCTAGTTAGGTAAGGATTGGTACGAAAGGTTACAAAATCACCTTAGGAGCAATTTAACCCTCCCACTCCCTCAAAACACACTGGCTGCCTGAAATGCTCACACTAGTTACCCACTGGCATTAGTGTATTGCGACCACTCGATTTACAATCAAGTAATATTCAATTAGTAGTGTTAGGCAGCCTCTACTTGCTCCCTGCTTCCGTGAGAAAGAATACTGCATCAGATACGTGGCAAGAGAACTGCTTTGAGTAAGTGCATACAGCCGTTTCTGGCGCTGAAGAACGACTCAGATGATGGCTAGCCTAGAGCTTCCAGGAAAACTAGATTCCTACTGCTATTTGAATAAAGAGAGCATGCTATGCACAGCATACGAGATAAATGTGTATGTACTGAGAGGCTACACTTAAATGTTTAACTTCTATACTTGTTAAAAGTAGAACAAAGGTAATTATCGAGTGATGGTTATTCTTCACACACAGGAATGCGACTTGAGCCTGCTTTCCATAGTACAATTTAGCCTATTAAAAGTAAATTCCCAAATACCTAAGTTGTTTCATGTGGAGAAACACAGATGCCTTTTATTGCTTTAATGCAAAACACTTCACAGGTTTCTGTACAATGGACACAGCCAGTCCCATGCTAGGCAATTTAATGGCTTACACTAGCCAATATGTCAAAAACAATTCCCCCCCTGCCCCAGTACTACCTTAATTTACTTTTAGGATACATGAGACAAACTAAAGAGTTATTCAGCTGAGACTCTGCAACTCTTCTACAATTTATCTGCACAGCCAGGAAAACCAAATTGCTTACACACACCCTAACACTGTTTTGTTTTGTTTACATTTATTGGAGAGATTAAGCTGTTGTTTTTTTCTTGTTTGGGTTGTTTGGTTGGTTTTGATTTTTTTGTGTGGTTTTTTTTGTTTGGTTGGATTTTTTGTTTTGAGGTGTGGGGGTTTTTATTTTTTGTACTGCGCAGGTGTTGCTCAGCAGTTCCAGGTCTCTGTCTCCATCTTCTGGTCAGAAACACACTCAGCCCCAGTGAGCCCGTGTTCCCAGTTAGCCCAACTAGGACAGCAGGGAGAGAGAAACTCTTGATGCTTCAGGAAACGCAGTGCAGGATAAGTTTCCACTATTAAAAAGCACACTGTACACAGGATCAATAAAAATCGACGTGATATATAGCAGAAAAACATGACAACTTTTTCAGTTGAAGATTTAGAGTTGCAGAACATAGCGTACATCTATTAATAAGAAAACTATTCAGTCAATATTTATGACAGAGCTACCCATGCTTCATGGACTTTAAGCTCATAATAAAGTTAGAGAGAGGAGAAACCCGGGCCATTCCTTTGTGTGGATTATTCCCCAAGTAGTATATTGGGAGTGTTGTCTTTTCTCTTGATTCAAATGAAACTGCTTCCATGACTTTTGTCAGAAGCTACCTTTTATGTTTAGCAGACCAAACAGTTTTACCCAACATCCAGTTTGTTTGACTTCTGACAGAGCCTCTACAGACAGTTTCAGTCACCATTCAGTCACCTTGAAGTGATTTGATGCTTCTATAAGGGAAGATATGCCGCTCTGGGAACATCTTTCTCTCCTAGGGTACTGTTAGCCAACCATGATTTGTATGAATTTACAGTAGTCATTATCTCTGTCCTACTCCATCTACAAATTCTAAAGAAGTGTCACAACCCGTTATTTCATTCTTACTGTAGGAAGCATGAACGAATTCTTCTGAATGAAGAGCCTCCGGAGTTCTTACTTGCCGAGCAGCAAGGTTGAGCAGTATGTTTCACTTATTAAACCTGGGGTTCTTCCTACCACCTAAGTGGAAATACCTCCTTGAATGACAAAAGGGTTGGAAATACAAACCTGATTCATAGGGGTAACATTCACTGATTTGCTCTTCTTGAGTTATTGGCTCCTCATCATCTGGAAGGTAACGTTTATCAATGGCCTCTTTAATCTGGTTATTGGCTCCTTTGGGATCCAAGTCCATGGCCCATGAGAAATTCATTAGGGCCAAATGTGTCTGACCCAGTTTTTTATAAACCTGAAATAAAAGCATAAAAGGCTACATTTACACGAAGTTGCTACTTGAAGGTTTGGACAACAAACATACCAAGCCACAGTTAACTGGTATTTTGTGAAAAGCAACAGAGGGTAGATATCAAAGATTTATTATACAAGCCTCAAGGGAAACAGCAAATATGTGTCGAAAGAGTGAGCAAGTGTTTCTATTTAAGACTCAAAAAAATTAAATAGCAGCTGACAGATTCAGAAACATAAGGAGGTGGATCTTCAGATACAAATTTAAGCTTTGGAACTCTGCAGCAGGGTGGTGTAAAAGCTATTAGTGTACATGTTTTGTTTTGTCTCACCCCCTCGCCACCCTTCCAATTTCTTGAGTCACTGTTACCCCAAATCTACTTGTGGCTCAGAAAAGTCCAAAGTCTCAGATTTGCAATGTCAGAGGCCCAGAGAATAGTCTGGGGAAGCATCACCACACGCACGCATTAATCTTATACTTTTCCCTACAGCTCTCATATTGAGGACTAGCAAAGGCAGGTTACATGGTTAGAGAGATTTGATCTGACTCAGCACGGCCATTCTTACATCCTCAAGTGGCATTTAAACTGTCATTGGCAGGTGGAGAAAATAACGGGACATTAAGTGACACCTAGCTTGTCCTGCTCAACTGAACAGCAACATTTTCAAGACAACACTGCATTGCAGAATCCAGCCCATATTTTACCTTCTTTGTAACTCGCACTGAAGCTCTCCTTACCATTAAGGACAGATAAGCAAGTAATTTATCTGTGTTAAGCATTTAAACAGTGAAAGTACTTAAGTTTGTCAACATGTGGCAACTCTAATGTCAGTTTAGAGGTCCAGCTACTCCTGGACAAACACCAGTCAACAAATTTTAGCACAAATCCTTTTACCTCTCTCCAGTTTAAAAAAAAAAAAAGAAAACTTGTTGATCAAGAGTTATCCAGTACTGTGCTAGAGGCAAGTTTGTCTTGCTGCTTCCTAGTGAACAGACAACCCCCTGAAGAAAGTTGCAGAACTTATTTAAAGCTTACCAGCAGAGAAGATGGTGAGGAAGGAGGATTTCTATTACCAGATTAACTTTTCTCTGGCATTAAAACACAAAGAAGGTTGGAATGTAAACACAGCTGTCAAACTAGTAATACCTTTTCCTTTGCTGGCTTGCTCTATTAGCCTCATTAAAAGACTCTCCTTGCTTTCAAACTGATGACCCTCTACAACCCTTTTGGGGAGGCTATCAGCTGAAAAGGACATTGAGGCTATTGATGGAGCCTTAGGAGTATTCTACAATTACTCCTTGTTCAGCATTTCTGATATAATGCATTAGAATATCATTCAACATTTTAATAGCTACACGCGCAAACAACCAACACTGATGATGATGGATGGACTATCCCTCAAAATTTTAAGGATTTCCACTGATCAATATTGAATCAAGTCTTGATAGAGTTCCATTTCCAGGGAAAGATACATGGCTGTGTGCATAACCACTGTATCTCTTTTCAGTGAAGTATCTTTTTCAGGATCAATTTCTTGCTTTTTAAAAATTAATTATCTTTCAGGTTGACAGTGGTGAAATCAAAGCAGGCAAAGAATAACACTGGCTTGGGTTATTTTTTCTTGGTTTGTTTTAAAGAGAGCTGAAGGCTGCTCCAGTAATAACTGTCTTTTGCATTTAAAAGCTGATACATAATAAAACTGTGAGCAGTAAGCATTATTTAAAGCTTTGGGAATTTTTAGAACACTGCTCCAAGTGGAAGCAGCTTGGTGACAGGCATCAAGTTTTCTCATTAGGCGTACATTTCTGCAAAGGAAACCAAAGGACTTATGATCACAGTTAAGTTTTACCTACCTTTCCTATTAAAAAGTAAACAAGAGACTCTTTGGGAACAATCTGTTTCAGTTCTTCAAGTTCTTGTAAAGCAGACTGAAAAGGAAGAAAAAAGAGCTTAGTAAGTACAAGCTAGCAGTCTGCAACCAGTTATGACATCACTAAGCTGTGACTCAGCACTAATGTGAAACAAAAAAGTTCTGGCGTTTAGATACAGCATATTCCATCAAGAACAATAGTACAGTCTCACGAGAAGCATTTAAAATTCCTTTTACATTAGTTTCTCATTTGAAGATTGTAGCATATTACAGCCCCATTATTACAGAAATAAAGCAAGTTTATCAGGCTTTGGTCTCCTACAACACATCTAACAACTCCGACATAAAATGCCCCCGTCGCTCCCAAAAAGGCATAATAGGGTAGAAGACAAGAAGCTGACAGTGTATTTACAGTGGGCACTTCCTTTAGTATACTGAACTTCTGAAAAAGAAATAATATTGATGTGTTTTGTGCTGGATGCACTGCTCAAGCCTATGCTTTTGAGAAGTTCTAGTTTTTGATATGTATCTCCAGACTGTTACAAATAATGTCTGTGTTTATATTAAGCATTTGAAGTCCAAAATATTTAGTGAAACTTCTACTTTACTTTTAAACTAATTGTTGACACTGGAGCAATTTATTCTGCTGTGACAGTAACCTGGCATTATTAAGAAATTTTACCTAAAAATATTTAGTCTGCAGCTAGAAATAAATTTTGTTGTTAGTTATAAAACGTTCCATTCTACTCTCTAAAACTTATTCACGAGAAGACAATTTCAAGCTAGGGCTTGCTACATAAATGGAAGTGTAAGCCTACATTTGTTTACCTAACACTAGCCAATTTTATCACATTATCAGAATTATTTTAGTACTGGTGCTAAAAACCAAACCATTTCATTAAGATTTATGTATTTTATGGGAACAGCATAACTTTAGCCTCACAAGTCTCAAGCTGATAAAGAAAGGAGTCCAAATGTTTTATTTCCCAAAACATCACTTCACCATGGTGAAAAAATTCCTTCAGTAGCGCAGGGGCAGTAAGACAGCTGACTATAAGATTTTTTTTTTTCCCTGTTGTATTTATCCTCTGCTTTTAAATTTTAAAAACTATCTATGAACGGGCACTTCATTAAGCCCTTAATCTTAATACATTTTATAGTTAATTGCTTCAGTTATGAATTTTCAAAAAGGTTCTAAGTAAAGTTTTCCCTTTACACATGCACACACATTTCTGAAGCAAGGTTTCAAAAACCAGACTGCAGCTTGTCTTCTGTGGCCAAAAAAACCAGGCCAGAGGACAGCAGTCACTGAAAAGACAGACTGTGGGAAGATCTTCACTTATTCTAAACAGGGTACAGGTCAGCAGGGCATCAGACCAAAATTGCTTAGCTTCTTATTTTTCACTCGATAACACAGCCTTTGAAATAGCTGGTTCCTATTGCTGTAATTGGTTATGGGGCAGTTTGCTGAGCCTTTTTTTAGTAATTTAGTATAAACTCATGATAATACAGCCACATGTTGGCGACAGCTGCAATGATTTCCCCTTCTTTCCGTTCTTCTTCCAGGGTCAGGCTAAAATAATAGTAATTAAAAAAAAGCATCACCCGTTGGCCCCACATTTTATAACCATCAAAAAATGTAACATAGCTCCCTTGGCAAAGGTGGCACTTGCCAAAGCAAACGCTTTATGTTAGCCTCTACAAGATAGACCAATGTCCCAGGTTCTTCCTGCAAGCCCTGATGCCACCCAGTGTTAATCTGTAAACATTTAGCTTCCAGTGCATCCCCATTCCTAGCTACAGCAATTTAAAGATAACTTAAGGTTGTGTGCGTGTACCCAATCTTACCTTGTATTTTTCATTTGCAAATAATACAGAAGCTCTATGGAATTTGCATAGCGGGTTCTTGGGGTCAATGTTAATAGCTTTGTTTAAAGTATCCAAAGCCTTTTCAGATTTTTTCAGTGCATGCTGGACCTATTACAGAAAGAGAGAACAATTTTAAAAGGGAAAAATAACAGCTCATCTGCCAGACAAGGACAAATCCTTGACTACATGTACTTACAGTCTGTTCCTTTAAAAAAAAGTATTTACCCAATTCTAGACCAAGTCTTAACAAGCTTTCCTATAGGAAGACGACTTCACCTCACCTTGTCTCCACCTCAAAATATTCTCCCCACCCAATGGCTTACAGAAATAATTTAACCTTTGGCCAGAAGTGAACTCAATGCCTTTCTCTGTATATAAATGAGAAGCAGCCACCGTCCCTGTAGAATTTGACACAGCTTTGCTGCCATGTAGAAGGCAAACGAATGCCAGCAGGTAACCATCCACCACACTTACACAGCCTTAAGTCACCATCGTGAATATCTGAGAGCTGCTTCCCAACTTTATAAGCAAGCATTCACTAGAGTGAGGCTGCTGTTTTCCAAGGACTGCAGTAGCAGCTAGATAAATGACCAATTTTTCAAATAGTCCTCTAAATTTAGATGGCGATTGAAGTCGCTGCCTGCTACTTAAACTTCCCTTGGCATGAAGTGGCCTAAGTAGTAAGTTGTCACATCTACAAGTGACTGGAATGAGGGCAATGCAGACATACAGCCCAGACAAAAATACTGCACTCTGAAAAGTAAGACAGCTGCCTTAGCATTTCATAGAACTGGTAGTGCTGGTCCAAGTGCATGCAACAGCAGTTAAAAACCACTTAATTTCTTATGCATTAAGTATAAAAAAACCCTATAAATACTCTGTTCACATTAATATCTGTACAGTGTCTTGATTTTCATATCACTACTATTTTGGCTGACTCGCAAACATGCCCTGATAGTATAATTTCATTACTGGCTAGAAGTAGTTTGGAGACAGAGGAAGGTTTGTTTTCTGACACATTAATCCTGTGGTTATTCATTCATCTGGCACTTAAGATCCTTCAGTAGGTACTCTGAACTCGATGGGCTTTTTTGCTAAAAAAGTTCAGAATGACTTTTCTACTGCGAACAAAGCACATTAAAACACAAGGATAGAGTTAAGTGCAATCTACTTACTACTCCAATGTGACACAGTAAGACTGAGCTCTGAGGATTGATATCAAGTGCTTTCTGGAAATGCATTTCCGCTAGACTGAATTTTTCCTGTTTGTAATAAATCATTCCCAGCCCATACCTGCAAGCAGAAAAAAAATTCTGTTAAGTAAGACCATACTCTAACCAAACTAGTCTTTGTCAGTGAATATGACCTGGCAGAAATGGTCCATAAACTTGCCAACCCCATCCAGGGTGGGAAGTGATTTCTTGTGGGAAAAAGCTACGTCTAAAATCATCTTGGGTTTTTTTGCTCATTTGGGTAGTCTGAAGAATTGGTATCTGATACACAGGAAGACTGGCTAAACAGCTACGAAGTAAAAAGCATACAAAAGCTACTTAAAAAGCAGTAACAGTTAGCTCTGCTAGTGTATATTTTTTTCCCCACAGAAGCTGTAAGAAACTGACTGTATCCTAAGGTATAAAGGGGCAGATCTCTCATCTCTCCAACTACAACTGAAGATCAACCAACCAGGTGCATGAGGAGCGCTGCACAGAAGAACAAAATAGCTGGGGTATTACAGCCAAGAAGATCTGTAGCAACCACAAAACCTCCAATTTTTTTGCCCTCCTTGTGGAAGTAACTGTTTAATAAACAGATGAGGCCCACACCTTCTGCTTTGCTCTCTTCTTAGAGAGAACAGTGGTAGGGAAATGATAGCAGTGGCAGCATCCAGGAGATATTTCTCCAAAGGAGGTTCTGCATCACGTGCAAAAGGAGGGGGATGAAGCAAAACTTACCATGCATTATAGTGTCTAGGGTTGACTCTGATTGCATTTCTAAAACAAGCTAATGCTTTGTCTAGTTCTTCTGTTAACACAAATTCATGCCCCAACAGGGTGTAGGCATAAGCATAGTTTGGATCAACTTGAATGGCTCGCTGGAAGAACTTGATTGCAATGTCATGCTCTCGTTGCAAGCTGAAACAGTTTCCTGCAGCACACCATGCCTAGTAAAAATAGCATTGCAAAATTAGCACACTTCTTACAACTCCAAGTGACTAAGTTTGAGCTGAACAGAGTTTTCCATACTGATTTACATAATTATATATAACTTCCTCCTAGATTAAAAACCACCACCACCACCACCGCAACAGTTAGTTAAGTCTCACTCCTGAGAGGCAGATAAGCCTAAATACACCTTATAGCTACACAAGCTGAAATACAGAAATCGAGAATCTAAGGACACCCAACAAGTTTGTGCCAATTAGATACTTTGATGACTAACGACTAAAGCTTTTGAAGCTGTTGAAAAGGCTAGAAATAAAACACCTTAGATATTCAAGAATAATGAAGGGGGAGACGGTACATTCACTTTCACTCTTCAGCTCCCTCCAACTGACAAATCTGGAAATCTGCAGAGCAACAATTTCAGCAGCAACCTCTTCTTTCCCTCCTGCTCAGCAACCAGCATCAAGATTGTAAAGCATCACGGCCCAGCGTCCCTTGCTTTCCCAAATTTTTAGCATGACTGCCAAATCGCGTAACTGTTCTCCACTCCTTGTATCAGAATCTGCATTTTCTTGTCTCCAGGCTATCTTACTACAACTACCAACTGCTTCATTGGTTTTGATTTTTCCACTATTAGACAAGCTAACAGGACAACATGAACAGGATTCTCGCCTCCAACAAAAAAAAAAAATCCCAGTATAATCTACAGTTTTCTCAACTCTGTTAAGAACACATTTATAAATGCATACGTCCATTACTTTTAGCATGACACCCATTAAAAGATGCCTGGCTTTTTGTGTATCACGACTTTATATTACCATACAGTCTGCAGTTTAATGGACTTTGGCATAAAAATGTGCAACATTACGTCTGAAAAGGAATTCTAGAGCAAATATGTTTTAAGTGCCAGGGAATTAACTACAGCAATTAAAGGTGGTACTGAAAAAAGATATTCCTTATCTTTGCATACTGGCAGCAGGAGTGACTGACTAACCCATGATCTTCCTGGATGAATGGTGCCAATGCAATTTTAAATAACCATTAACAGATAAAAGGTTTCAACCTGTTCCATGTAAGCTGATATTCTAATTCTAAGAAGTCATTTCAGGCATCATCAGTTCAGCAGAAAATCCTGCCACCTCCCTCTCCAGTTTTGCCATGCAGTTCTCACAGGAGAATACGCTTGAACTAGACTAGAGCTCGGAGCTTTGTTCTCAGTCATTGATTTTGCCACATACAGTTGCCCTCTTCTCTTTCAAGACCACAGCATTTTATACCTCCGGTGAGTTTTTATCCATGTCCGTCAAATCCTTTGAAAGAACTGAAAGAGCAACATCTTTCTGCAGATGCCACAGCGTAGTCGAATAGATCTCCATGCCTTCTACTCTGTAGTTTTCAATCCTCCTTACTTCCGAAAATATTCTCTCAGCCTAAGAACAGAAATTAAACTTAACACAAAATTTCACCCACCAATGCAGAGCACATAGGTCAAGGTTAGAAGCCTCAGATGTCCAGACTGAGCATCCTCTTTGCTTTGTAAGTGTACTACACAGAGCTACAAGTCCTGTAACTTCCCTTGCAAGTGAAGGGAGCAACTATATGCCAACATAGTTATGCCAGCAGAAATGCAGCTGGCCCTGCCTACTGCTGACTTGGATTACATTCCTGTTTCTATCACGGCGCACAAGTAAGGCAAAAAAGTTACCCACAAAATCAGAAAAAGTGTAGCATACTTCTATGGGCCAGTTATGATTATTAGCCATTCTAACAGATGACAGGTATTGCGTTCATATGAGCGCTACACCCCTCCAGACACTGCATAGTAATTACAAGGCAAAAGGCAACATGACGATCACTGCGGTGAACACGGCTGACGCAGGGATGGGGGCATGCACAAGCATGTGACAACACAGAGGTGCTTTACTTTCATTTGAGACAGCTATGCTTCTTATCAAGAGTTGACTAATGAAATCTTTCTGGTGTAGATATCTATTTCATAAACTGAAGTTCCAGGTTACAAGACTCAAGGCAGCAACAAGGGAAGAAGCCTAGCTTTAGGAAACCATTAGGGTCTCTAGCCTGTTTTCAAAATAAGCTATTAAGCAGCACACTGTGCTCCGTCTCTAACCAGACTGTGTGTACAGTTTAAAAAACGCTTTGGAACCCACTGCATTTGGCTCCTGCACACATTTTTGACATCTGTCAAGAAGTGTTTTAAAAAATTCTGAGGAAATGGGCACATCAGCTATCAGGACAACAGTGACAAGGAGAGTTAAACTGCTGGATTACCCTTAACTGCTCTCGCTTCTGTTTCTGAAGCAGTTTGGCATCACCTCAGCTGTGCCAATGCTGTCATTTCTGAGGCTGCAAAGGAAACTAGGTCACTGATGTGATCTGCGTTAACTAAAAAGGACAAGAGAAGTTTTTGGGTTTAGAACTCAAATTGTTTCAGTGATCTAATTTACAACATTGCAGTACAAACAATTACATCAGCACAGCTGTGGGTGAAGATAGGGAGAGGCAAGGAGGACACCCCAATGGTTGGATGCAAGAGGAAATACCTTAACATTAAAAGAAATCTAAAGTGTAACTCAGCCTCTTCAGGAAAGCTCAATGAATAGTGACGCAGACTCAAGATCTAAATCCATTCCACGTTTAACTTCTATGTTTATAGAATTCTCTCAACTGTAAACTTCCCATAGCTTTTGCAGAAGTCTGCAGGTTTTGTGCAAAGCTATGCAAAGCAAAAGTGAAAAGAGTAACAATCAACACACACAGTTCCTACCTGCATATATTCTGCAAGTTCGAAGTAAGCTCTCCCAATTTGGCACAGCACCCAGCCAGTGTTGTAGTGGTGGGATGGTAAATGGCTTAAAATATTAATCGCTTCTTTGCAGTTGTATGAACACAAGGCTAAATAACCTTTCCCCATGTCACGGAGAAGGCTCATCAAACCTTCTAGGAGAAAAATACAATAAATAAAAGTGGAAAAAAAGACAGCCAAGACTTATTTACTTGAAACTGCTAATCCCATAAGCTCTTCATTGTGGCAGGCACTGCTCCTGAATTCGCCCATGAAAATCTTTCAGGAGTTCCCAAACACAGGCTTATGCGCTCATAACTTAGGCATGATATTCTAAACATCAACCTTTGTAATGGAAATCAGAGAGTAACGACTTCTTAACCCAGCAAGAGAATGCTCAGGAACAGAGAAACTCTGAAGTTCAGGGCAACTGGAGTTTTGCATTTACAGCAGCTATTCAAACATTTCGTTAGGTCTGAACACAGTTTCCACATGTCTGGTATCCATGGATACATCTTCTTGCTGCTTGGAAACATTATCGAGCCAAAAGAGAGGAATTCAGCAGTTTGTCTAGGATTTTCTGACAATCTGAATAAAGACTTGTTTAAAAACAAATGGGAAATATAAAGGGAGAACAGACTACATAAACCCAGTTTTGAGGGAAGATGACTGGGTTACTCATAGCTTCTTTGAATCAGTTTCCAAGGATCTCGCCTGAAAATATATCAACCATTAATAAAGATTAGAGCTTGCAAGATGTACCTGCTTACAGCTAGCCACATTTAATACTTCTTCACATATTCTTTATAAGTTAACTAGAAGATATTGAATTCAATCAGTTTTTATGATTATACAAAGGTGATAGCTGCAGACTAACTGAAACAAGAAGGAAGCAAACACTGGAGCAACTTTTTCTTCATTCAACCTTAAAACATACATATACTAATGTTTACTCTACTACAGTCCAGTAGTATTCAAACAGACCTGCTGCTGCCTTCTGTAGCGTAAAAGCCTGGATCTGTGGTGCAACAGTGGAAATTTTCCCTTCTGAAATGATGGAAGAGTCCAGTTTGGTAATTTCCAAACTGTCATTTAAGTTTGGTTGAGTTATTCCTCCCTTATTTGTTTTACTTTTTGTTTTTCTGTTTGGAATCTTAGGTGGAAACTTCATTTTTAATTTTTTGCTATTTTCCTGCAAGTAAGAAGAGTAAGAGTTACATATATAAAAGTCTCTTAAATTCTGGTAACTAAACACAAAAGTGAATTGTGTAAAATTACATTTATGCCTCTTTGCAGCCTTAACAATAATGCCCAGTGTTTGACTTTTAAACTTAAGTACACAGACACTCAGTAACTTCACTGAATATGTTTAGTAGTTCATTTTTAAATAGGAAATGTTCACATCGCCTAACTACAGTCCATGAGTATTTGCACTTTGGTGTTCTGCTCCATTGTTTGAAGAGCAGAAAACCGATGTGAGAATAACTTTGTTTTGGCAAAAAAAAAAAAAGTATTTTCTCAAAAGGAATTCTTCAATAAATATATCTGAACAACACAGCCTCTTTATCAAATGGGTTATGCAGCACCCCCTGCATTTGTCAACCCAGCCTGCATCTTTGGTTTTGTTCACAATACTCTTCTTCCTACTATTTCAGTTGAGCACTTGAGAACTTAAGAAATAACTGGCTATACAAAACATGTCATGATGTCATGATGCCATAATATGTTATTTTTTAAGTTCTGCTTGTTACAGAACCTGTTCTTAAGCTGCTAGAATTGCTATGCATATGGGGAAATTGTTAGGCAGTGAAGTGGCATGGGTAAGAAACCCACAAGTTTGCAAAACACATGAAGTTTGTTACCTTTGTTGTAGAGCTATCACTAGTAAATAGGCGAGAGCTTCTTCGAGGCAGTGCGTTTGGTGGAGCAGCAATTGTTGGGCTCAATACCTGAGGTGTTGTACTGAAAACAAACAGCACATTAAAAACTAAAGATCTTTGCTCCATTTTTAATAAAAAGAGCTTTTATCTTTGTTTAAACAAAAATGCTCAAGTACTACAGCACAGATATTCCCATTTCAAGGGATGAAAAAATAAATCTACCTGTTGCATGTTAAGAACGTGAGCAAAATTTCCTTCCAGCTACTTTTTCGTTTATTGATGAAATGGTCTAACTGCAAAGGAGATTTAAACCAAAACAGACCAACCACCACGCACGAGCTTCCTACTTATCCACTGAAGTTATTTTACTGAAGTTATTTTACTTAACAAAAAATACACTTCTTCCTCATCCAAAGAGGAATTTTGCAGGAACACCCACACAGGTTGGGCAAATAAAGCACCAAATTCCTTCAAGAAAGGAGATGCAAAAGGTAATACCAAGATGATTTTTTTGTTTGTTTGTTTTTTCCCTTACCTTGTCTGTGGGCCAGAGCTCTGTGTTTGTGCAACAAGAATTGGAGTGACTTCCCGGCTATTTCCACTCTGTGAGAAGACAGATTTTGTTCCAGCTTGGCTTATCCTGCTGACAGTCTGCATAACACAAAGTTTCTACAGGTTTGTTATTATGTCACTAAGAAGTCTCAATCTCTGCTATATCAAACCAAATCCATTCTGCCTATCAAACACTGCACCAAGGAAGATAAAGATAGGATAAATATAGATTCTTTCAATAAAGGGTGAGGGTCCCCTTCCAAGGAGGGCCCATCAAAATTTCTACCTGTTAAAATGCCAATAACACCGAGTTTACCAACTTCATGCACATTATTTGAAAGATATAAAATCTCCATCTAGTGGCAAGAAACTATATGTTAAGATGCTTGTGCAAGAATAAAAGGGAATGAAAAGATGTCGTATTTAAAGTTCCTTCTCCACAGAAAGTTGTAAGGAGATCAAGCACAGAAAGAAAAATATTTTTGAATTATCATATTATGATTGCATCCAAAAGCCATTAACACCTCACTGAGGTGCTCACTGTACAACATCTGAGCCTGCCGCTCCCATTTAGCATACCTGTTCATCGCATAAATCTGTATTTCACAAATCAAAGCATTTACCGCATGAGCCTTTGGAGCGGATACAGAAATAAACTGCTTCATCAAAAAGGGACCTGCATTATGCAGCATAGAAAGTCAACAGAGACCTACAGTCAACTTAACACGGAGCAGCAAGTTACTGCATGTCAGCTGAGCAACGCTTTGTGTGCTCACGCACATTTTTTTATACCTTTTATTTGCCACAGGTTACAAGCATGTAATATGACTTAGCACCAACACATTGTCTTACATCTTCACACATCTTCAGAGAGCTAAAATGCGCACTTTGATGCCTACCCTGGAACAGCTGAGGTGTGAGAAATTCATTGTCTGATGTCCAGACTTCTTATAAAGGATTCAGAACAGGTCCTCCCCTCCCTGCCTTTAAGAAAGCTTAAAGCCTATCTTTCTGCCCACTGCAGGGGTGCCAAGATTCAACTCGGCAATGGCAGTTTGGAAGAGGTGTTCAGAAATCAGCAAGTGGGATCAATGACAGCATAAGCAACACCAGTTTATGCATTATCTGACTTCTAACGTTCTGTCCTTTCCTTCCCTTCTCAGTTTCTTTGTTATCAGAGGACAGTTTAGGCGGCCAGCAAGCATGCTTGCCCACTCAGATAGGAAGCCTTTGGATCCATCCTAATGTTTCATTCATTTACGTAAGTGTTTCCTAGGAAACTGCCTCCGTTAAGTCATGCACATTCTAGCCACAGCTCCACTAAACCTTTTCTAAGTCAGTAATTTGAAGAGCAGAAGTGAAATTGGCCAAGTAATTATTTGCATTGGACAAAGCACACATCAGAATTCTAAGCTGTTTATTAAAATGTATTAAATATTTGTGTTTAGGTAGTAGCATAGATGCATCTGGGCAGAAAGCATATTCATGGATTAGCAAAAAATTTACACCTCGGTGCTGTTGCGCCATACCTAGCAAAGCAACAAAGAAGCAGCAGCTATGACTTGATTCCCCAAAGCTTTTCATCTATCATGTAGTAGACACGTGATATTAAATGCAGATGAGTACTACATCGAAGAGCTGTGCTTTGCTAACTATTTCAATTTTTCAAACTCATGACAATTTACCTTCCTACATATGCACAATCCACCACAAGGCAGTGTTTTCAACTATACCACGGAAAACTGCTTGGTCCTGAGCAAATACAGGATGGGAATTGGATCAGCTGCACGAAGCATACTTCTAGCAGACTGTTTCAGCTCCGTCCAGCCCCAGCAGAACAAAGGCAAAAGAAAAAGGCAAGCAGGACTAAGAACTGATAGGAAGTGTTGCAGTAATGAGATGTCTAGAGACAGGATACCATAATGGCTCGTGCAATGAGATTCCAGAGTTCCCAGTCACAGACTTCAGAAGACCATCCAAAGGAAAAAAGTTACCTGATTACTGGCTTTTATTCTTTTAAGTACTGGGCCAAGGAGAGAAGACAAACGCAGTTTTTAACAGCTCCCAAATTTCACTTACAGAATGGCGCAGCAAGCTGAGCACCAACTGACTTGTCCTGAGCATCCAATGTGGAAATTCAACTTCTACATTTTGAGGAATTCAACACTACCACTTGCACTTAGCTTTACTTTAAAAGAGTTGGCCACCTATAGAACACTAGCATCCCTCATGCAACTTCTAGATTTACAAAAAATACAGGGAAAAATCCTCAGGTTTTTTGCTTTTAGAAAGGAACAAATGGTTCATCAACTGTCATCAACATTCCACCTCTCATTTATCACTATGGCAACTATGGCAGTTTCTTACGGAGTAAAAAAGACAATTTTTATAGTTTCCTCTATACAAGACGTAGCCGAGTGAAACAGCACCACTCTATCACAGCCAGCCCTCCACGGACCACCAGCAGTATCTTGATTACTCTGGTCTGTAAACTAGAATTCAAGAACTGCTTGCAAGAAAGCAGTAGCTTCAGCTCCCTTGAGGCTTCTAGGATTATTCGAAGTCATCCCTGAAAATACATTAATTAAAAGAACTTGAACTGAAACCTCCAGGTTTGGACTGTCTTCAGACTCCACCTCGCACACTGAAAAGTTATGAATCCTTCGTTGTTTAGAAGCATCACTGTTTGTACATTCCTCTCTGATGGCGAGCAGACAGAAGATACAGCACCTTCCTCAGGCTGCCTCTAGCAACACCAGCTAGGCAGTCTGCACTGCCCGGGCATTTCGGGTGGGGAAAAGAGGACTTGTTTTAATTAGAAATAAAAGGTTATTGCTTATCATTATGAAAAGTTCAGAAAACAAAAATCTGTTTTGCTAGCCAAAGGAAGTGACATAAGCTGAAAATATTTACAATGCAGACATCTTTACTTGTTATATGGTGTATTTTTTTTTTCTTGTGCCTCATTTGCTTAGCTGAAAAAGACGACTTTAAAAATAAACTATTGAGGCTTTAGAAACAGTTGTTTCAATGTAACAGACTATTCTACAATGAATTTGATTTTAACTAAACACTTCAGAAAAGTCCAAAAAGTTTTGTCAGGGAAACACCTGACCAGCTGTAGTCAAATTAAACTGCTCCCCTCACCCCCAACCTCACTAGCCTGTAAACACACGTGAGCTGGTGATCAATATTATTTCATGGCATTAAATAATTGTTAGTAAGAGTAATTTTTTTTTTAAATGCACTTTGTAGACAAATGAGACTTAAATTTAACTCTCACTTAATTAACCCAAACCATTTCCACAACTAAAGGAGGCTGCAGTCAGTTCCACACTCAGACAAATTGTTTTTCAAAACAAATTTTGTAAACAGTGGATAAATTGGGTTCTCCCCATTGTCAGCACAACTCAGCTCACATGCAGGGTTTTTTTATCTGCAGTATGGATTCTTCTTTAAGTACGCTGCAAACCTCATAGAGCAGCAATCACGTTCTAGAATGCAAGATACCTTCTTTGAAGGTGCTCCTGTGGAT
Source organism: Gavia stellata (assembly GCF_030936135.1). Classification (NCBI taxonomy): domain Eukaryota; kingdom Metazoa; phylum Chordata; class Aves; order Gaviiformes; family Gaviidae; genus Gavia; species Gavia stellata. The sequence continues at coordinate 3,693,932 of NC_082621.1, forward strand.
GGCACATCAATTACAGAAGAAGAGTTTGTGTAGTTTTGCAAATACGATCCATCTCCAGGGCTTGGGGTTTCTAGTGGCAAAATTCCAAAGCTGAGAACAAAATGAGGAAGAAGGGTCAAAATCTAAATATCAGACCATGAGAGCTAGCCTGATTCTGTGGTTAAAACAGAGACCCAGATGATCAGCTTCATTTTGGAGCTACTTCATTGATTTATGTCAACCCTCTAATATCTTACTATCCTCATCTATAAAAGAGACTTTAATAGAAAGTATTCTTATTCCTGAAATGGAAAGATACAGAACCTTCTTTGCCTGCCTGCATAGTAACTAATACACACAGACAATCCCTTGTAACATAATGCTGTTTAAATAAGATGGCATATAGGACAAAGCATATATTTACATGCTCTTCAGAAGAGAGCTACTCCTCAAGGAAAGCTCTTAAAAGTAGCTTTTCATAATAAAGTTTATTCCAGAGCAGAAACATATTCCTTTAAAGATTTTTCCAGTGTGAACATCGCAATAAGGAATCTACTGAATCAACAGTTCCTCTCTTCTAATCAAAAATATCAACTGCTTGTTTAAAAAACAGAAGAGATGAACACTAGGACCAAGAGCAGTTACTGAAGTTGTTTAGCTTTCACTTCTGCAGCATTATCAACATGCACATTCAAGTATGCTGTGCAGCACCAGACATCTTTCCTGTTTCAAAAAACCATAAATGTTATCAAACGTTATAAACTTCTGTAGACAGAAGCTGTCTATCTCAAGGACTTACCTCGGAGTTAGTGGGCTCAAAGCCGCAGGTCCCCCCAGTAAACTCCGCCCAGTTTTTGGTTTATTTTGAGCCTGTTTAGACAATATGGCAGTTCCTGACCCAAGAGGGACAGCATCTGGTGAAATTACAGCCGAGTCAATGTAAGACATAGAAGAATCCGTGTTCAGGGAGGAATATTTTGAATTGGAGGATTCTAGGTTGATTCTGTTCAACTCCTGAAAAAAAAATACACACAGAGTACTTTCTAATTAGCATTTTTCAGTTAAGCTGGAAAGACTGCTTTAAATACAATGCATTCACAAAAACTCACAATTGTGTCTTGGGGCGTTTCCATAAGGACAGTCTCAGGCTGTCTGTGGGATATGTTGTGATTAGATACCAATGTTGTGCAAGTGTTAGGCAGACAGCTGCTGAAGTTCTGTAAAGATGTTAATTTAAATGTTTGGTCAGGGTCTGGTTTTTCACCTGTAAGATTGGAAGGAGATGTAAACAGAGTTATTCCTGAGTCTATGTGCTGAATATCCAGTCTGAAACAAGGAGAACAGGGGACAAAGTATTTTAGAAGGGGTGCGTTTTATTTCATTGTTTTAAAACCCCTTACGCTAAATCAGAAGTGTTCTTCCACTACAAAACCCTGGTCAATCAGTTTTATTACAAAATAGACTTGCTCTTTTAAGTTCTTCTCAGAAGCACAGTTTCTAAGGTCTACTGACTGTAGGTTGGAAAACATATGGTGGTGTTAAATCAAAAAAGTGTGTAAGTAGTGAAAATGCAAGAAAACAAGACAAAAGCTCTAAACACTGGCAAAGAATTTTAAATGCACTATTGCTCACAAAACCACTCCCAAGGAATTCTGCTGGCATTTTCCTTACTAGTTCTGGACAAGGAGTAAAATAAACCTTGCCACATGGCAATGGCAAATCAGAAAGCGCGACATAACCAGAAACGTAGAAAACATCGTCATTAGTAAAACAGTTCTGCAGACTTACCTATTTCACATAGCGATTCAAAAGGGGACCAGAGGAAAGGATTTAAACTAAGGCTCTTTTGGTAACATTCTGATCCTTTGGCAAGCCGGTCTGTCTTGCTGCAAAAAGAATGTAACAGTTTATAAGGAAACTGAAGAACAGCACTTTTGTTCAAGATAGCTTTCTAGAAGAGGAGTTGAAAAACAAAAATACGTTCAGAGTCACAGCAACGTTCCTCATTTTTCAAGCCACAGAGTAATATTGAGTTCTTTTGAAATTATTTGACATATTTAGATACAGAAGAAAGTTACGCAGACACAGTCCTCAAAAAAGTTACATAAGCACTAGTATAGCTTGAGAATTTTCATTTTAGAAAGATGCTGTTCTTTGCAAAGCTTTTTTTTTTTTTTTTTTTTTTTTTTTTTTTTTACACAAACAGCAACCTGATTGCTAGCCTTTCAGCCACTTTAAGTATCTATGGATAATATTTTTGCATATAAATTAGGGACTAAACTGAACACTTAAGTATCTGGCTCCAAAGATAGCTTCTTCTGGAATAAATTTTTCTGAGAACAGGTATACTAAGGAAGAAACCGAGAACCCCACTATTCCTATTCAAACATTTACCGAAACCTTTATTATATCTAGGCAAGAGCAAAACACTTAGATTTGTGAAGTTATTCTGACTGGCAGTCCTCAAAACTCTCATTTGAAGGTTATAGCTATACATCTGTAAAACTGATAGAGAAAAATCACAATGGCAACACTGAGAAACAGGCCTCGAGAGTTTCTCTTAGGGAAGAATACAGAACAAACCCAAAGGTATTTAAAAAAATAAAGACTCTTGGATTGCATGCTTAACAACCTGGAAAAGAGGAATTTGTATTTTCAGTCAGAAGCTCTGGGTGAAAGGCAAACCATTCTTGCATTCCCAAGTTAAATGGCTGCTACAACTATCTACCTCCATCTATCATACTCTGAAATTGTGCAGGCCATATAAGCCACAGACAGGTGTGGTGACTAAAAATATATTTGACTAAAATTGGGCTTGGTCAAATAAAAACCCCCAAGCTTTATTAGCCAAAATAAAAAAGCAACATTACCAGTAGACATGTCCCAGTAAGGAGAGTGTAAAGCATGCAGAGTCACCAAACTCCATAACAATGTCATCATGGCTTTTCTGTTTATTCAACACTCCACCAGATAAGATCTGCTCTCCTTCTGCAAGCCTTTTTAAAAAACAAGAGGTTTAAAGGGGTTACAAGGCTCACAGTATTGGTAGTCCAGTGTTTTCACCCTGCTGCAAACAAAAACAGAAATCCACTGTCAGTGTTCACAAGTTTCAGACCACATACAAACTAGTTCCTGCAAATGAACTTTAAATAAATGATGGCTTCCTCTAGCAACATGGAGGTATGCAGTACTCTGAAGCCGAACATCTCTACTGGGAGGGAAGAGAAAACAGAACAAACCCAAAACCCCACACCACTCCAAAACCAGAGACACATAATACTACATGACTTTTCCAGAAGTGACTGATCTTAGGCAGAATACTAAAGACAGGACAAGTCTTCTAGACGCTTCATTTTTGAAGGTACTTTACCTAGTAACAAGCTAAGACAATGCTTAGTTTGGCTTTGTTTCCCCAACCAAGAAATACAATCTGCACGGCTCCACACACTCAGTTAAGATCCAGTATTGGGATATGGCACAGACTGTGGATTTTAATGCCTTGCTTTCTTGCAAGAGGCGTTCAAAAGGAGAACAAAAACTCGGTTTGTATCTACTACACCTGCAGCAAGCAGTACCACTCACATGGAATGGGTCGCTCGCTATCAGGCTTGAAAAATGACTTTATACACTTCTGGGGATGGGACGCATTCTTCTGGCATTTGAGACCAACACCTGCACAAACAAATCATCTCTTCTTGCCTCCACATGAAATTATACTTGTAGGTTAGATGCTTCTATTAGTATAGACCATTCCCACAAGAAAATAAGGTACATCTGTAGAAGTGAGCTTGTATAACTGTAACAGCAATGCTTAACAAATTCTAAAGAGTATGTTTAAGAAATCCCACCTATCTAACTGAAATCAATTCAGAAGCTGATGTACTATATGCACACACCAGACAAGGGAGGGAACGATCAGCTTCAAATTTATTCCACTGGGACCTTTCCAAGTAGAGCATTAACATGATTTCCCTTTCAATAGAAGATGCAAAGAAACCTGTATCCTAATAGCTCCAGTAGTGTTAAGAGTGTCAAAAGAAACACAACAAGTCAAGACATCCTAGCTACTCTAAAGATGTCAAAGGACTCGCCTACTAAAGAGAGTATCAAAGACTAAGGATCTTCCCCTGCTGCCTCTGGAGAGACCTGCATTTTGGTTACATGTTGTGAGCAGGATCAAGAATCCTGCAAAATAATTGCGTCATACAATGTGAAACTCCAAACATCACGCTACTATTCTAAAGAAATTAAACTTTTTTTTGTCATTGGAAGAGGGCCACCCAAAAAAAAAACCAAACCAAAAAAACCACAACACATAACTACAAGCTGTTTTGCAGAGAGACTTAAAGCTTCTGCAAAGAAGCCCCACAGTATTAAAGTTTTTTGAACAAATGTTTTTGCCTTTCTTAGTGCCTCATTCTCTCCAGTCTGAACCTCAGCCAGACATTGTTTCCTACATTTGAGCTGAAAGGTCTACAAAGTGAAATACCCTCATCAACAAACTTTCGGGGCATCAGGGACTGTAGCCTGAGCAATTTCATTATATACTCTTGCTGTTAGACTCCAGAAAATCAGCAAGATATCTTGGCACTACTATGTCTCCGCCCAGGTTAGTGTTGATGTTGAATACATCATTCTTGGATGTGGACTCAAGGTGGGTTTGCTGTGGGTTTTTAAAAACAGATTTCTGTCTGCTATCTTTTCCCTCACCCATCCGTTAGCAGTAACTGGGTAAGAGGAGCAAGCTTACTATTTGAGGGAAGTGGCCTATCTATTAAATTCATACTGGAAACACTTAATGAACTAAGCAAACTATCAGAGAAACACAAAACCAAACCAACCACTTCCCAGAGTGGTCTCCTTGAGTCATCTCAGCAATCAATGTTTTCTCCCCCTACACAGCTTGACAACTCCTTCATAAGTTATTGAATACCTTTTAGAGGTTTCTGCAATATGGGCTAATGTTCGTTAGGTCCATATCTGAAAGCAAAATGAATTGAACTTATAATAATCTTTAGAGCTGAAGGACCAATGAATTACTAGTTTATGTAACATGACAGCTTTCAAAGAGAAATCCAAACAAAAAAATGCATTTGTAACCCTGGCCAGAACATCAAGGATTTACTTACTTGCTGAGGTCAACACAACATTTTGCAAGCAGGTATTTACATTGCGGGGTAGTACAGCTGTGTCCCTTTAGGAGCCTGTATGCTTTATAGGCCTTTCCTGAGCGGTAGTAACACGTTGCCAGTAAAAACAGTGCTTCTTCTGAATGTACTAAAAAATAAAAAGATAAAAAAATCAGCAGCTGGTTGTTTACCATTTTGATACAAGGTATTTGGAGGCAGGGAGTAAAAGTCAGCTAGGAACAAGATACAAGAAAATGAGTATTGATATTAGAGAAATTAATTACTGAGTGAAGTGCATTTCTTTATTCATCAGCATATAACAGACTTCCACATGCCATTTTCTTTTATAGTCAGGCCACCTCTTAACGTCGACTGTTGTAAGAGAACTTTGATCCTTCTGGCTACTCAATCTAAATTAGTGATTAGCCAGCCTGTTGTTAAAAAAAACCAGCAAGTCAAGCAAAGCAGTCATTCCTAGTAGAACAGAGTTACTTAAACAACTTGTTGGCCACACCAAGACTTGGCTCAGAGTATCATTACACCTGCTAGTAACACTTTGCACTAGCTTAAGCAGTGCGTGAACGCTGGCACAACAACGGCTGTTAGGAAGTATAAGAACTTTCAGAAGGAAGACCTATTTCAGCCTAAGTAGCCTAATTAACAGTTTTAATCCTAATTTCAAGTGGTCTCTTCCTGTTTGCAATTTTACTTTGTTTTACTGTTCTAAAGCACCTGATGCTCTATCTTCACATGACTTAGTGGAGCAGATTTTCCAATTTTAATGACTGTCAAAGTCAGTCAATTACCAGTCACCTCTACCCCAACATTAAGTCTTGTCCTTTTTGCCACCTACACTCATTATTTCACTGGGAACGTGCCTTAAGATTACCATTCAGATGCTTTATTTATTTTATGTTAGAAAGTAGCACTAGGACAAGACCTCCTACAAATCCTCTCCCCAAGCTGAGCCCTCACAAGTTTCTAAATTCTGAATGAAGTAGTCAAGCTTCAGGAAAAATCACCTCTATCCAAACAGAGAACAAGAGTAATCAAGACAGAAACATTTCTCTATGGCAGAAACTGAAAGTACTTAGATTTGATGTCTGCTTCAACACTTCTTCCATTGCAGAGATGAATTATGTACCGCACCGAGAATGTTCTATTCAAGGAGCTTGACTTGGCATCTAGATTTAAGACTGAGGTCAGACTGGCTGATTTTACTTGTGATTACAGCATAAAGGACAGAGAGCTAATCCCTGAAGTGACTTTAAAACCTTACTGTAAAATTACCAGCTGAAACTTTAAATGCCAGAGAACGCACTTCTGTGAGGCGACGGTGAGCATTACCATGCTGTGGTGTTCATTCGAGCATTAAGCTATGATTGTGTGAGATATCTGTATGACTTGATTTTAACTCTGTTTTCTGGGTTTTAAGCAAAAAGAGGGAGATATCCAGATACACTCACAGATTATGTACAGCCATCGTGTCTGACCCTATTCTTTGTACTTCCCCAAACGTTACACTCAAGTCACCCTTATGCAATGATGTATTTAAAGAAAGGCTGTCTATAAAGGCAAGCAACTTAAATCTCCAAGCAATTAAGAAACCCACATTACTTTATACTTTTCAGAACATACTACCATGCAAACGGAATTCAGCATTAAAAGAAACAATTCTGATCTTTGTTCATCTACCTACATGGAACTCCTCAGAAAAAAAATCAGTATAGGCATTGTACAAAAACCTCTTTGGGCAACCTGCTCAAATCCTTTGCTACACTGAAAACTGACTATTTTAAGCTTGTGTCATCACCTAGACAGTGACAATGGAAAACGAAGACCCAAAGAGAGGACATTTTATTAGCCTTATCCTAAAAACACCGGAAGATCTTTTTGAAAATTAAAGTTAAATCAATTCTTTTATCCACTAATTTAACACGCTTCAAGAGTTCTGGGAAGCTACCAAGCCACAGATGTCCCCACAAAGACAGTAATTGCAGGTGGACTTAAAAGAGGTTCTTCTCAGGGTAAAATCACTACTGCCAATATGGAGTCACTGTATTCACATTCAGCAGCTTCTACTCTGCAGTAGAACTACTTATTTTAACCAGAAGCCAGATGTTTTGTTAGCAGCTAATTGCCTGAACCAAGTGACAGCATGCACGCTGTTCTCTCTCAGCACTGCTGGTCACCGAAAAAAGCCGTTTGAAGTACTCTTGCAGAGTATTATTCTGCAAAGACAGCATCAGTATCAAGTCATATGTTTTTCTCTTGGCTGGTGCAAAAAGTGGATTCTCTTCATTTCTACATCCTCGGCAACTACCTTCAATCTAGCATTTCCCTGCATCTCACCATGTGCTGTGTTCAGGGGAAAAACACTAAAACATCCCTAAAACACTATTTCCTTTACACACACCTAGATTGTAAGGTTCCATAATAAATGAGAAGTGTTGTGTAGAATAAGCACCAGATAGAAGACCCCAGATTTCACAGGTAACCTTGACATGAGGAAAAAAAAAGTCTTCAGTTCTCAAAAATTAGGTTTGTGCTTCCATTGTTAAGAAGAGCATTGTGGGCCTGTCAGGCAAAACATTGAAAGCAAAACATTTCATTACAAAACACAGAGCATGAAACAGGTTATATAGTTTAATTCACATTATAAGCTCAAATTGCTTAGCACAAGAAATTATATTATGCTTATATTTTAGCTTAAGGGTTGGGTTGGTTTTTTTTCATGTTAGTGATTAGGGGACAATACCTTTCAAAATAGAGAAGAAAAGCTGAACACCAGTATCAAGGAGAAAGAAGTAGAGAACAAAAAGCTTATCTGAGGTCATGGAGGAAAGGTTAAGGAAGAAGAGGGACTAGAACACAAGAAGAAAGTGGTCTTTGAAGGACCCAGGAGAAGTACAGATTTGTGTTATTGCTGCCTGCTCAGTATCCAAGGATTCAACAGGAGATACCTATTCCATACATTCTAATTCTCATTGTCTCAATTTCACTATGCTTTTTTTTTTCCTCTCTCATCATCACAAGATTATCTCTTTCAGCTAACACACCAATCAACATTATCTGAACAGCATTATTAGCAAAGACAGCTTTCAATGTGAAGTGCACAATTTGTAGAATTTGTGCACTGCATCTATCCTCAAGTGCCCTTGGAAGACATGCAATGCTTAAGGTTATTAAAAAACTCTCTCCCATTTGATACCATGCAACAGATCACTGTAAACATTGTACTTAAACACACAACTCTGAGTTTAATGTTTTTAAGGAGGTTTTACTGTAAAATAATACTGCTGCTGTTACATTATTTGATTTTCCAACCTAATTATGAGGCATTCTTCTGCTTTCCCCAAGCAGAAAAGTTAAACTCCATTACCACAACAAAAGTAAAACAAAGCATGACCAGAGGCTCAAAAATCCTAAATCAAAATTGAAAAAAGTATCAACTTTATATTTGTAAAGTACATACCTTCTGCATATAATCTTTCTGCAAGGAACACTGCATCGCGGTAAGCATAGTGGTTAAGTGCTTGCCATATAGCAGCCTGCAAGACAAGAAAATAATCTAAATTTAGAGAGAAGCTTTAAAAATGCAAAACTCATTAGCCCTTACTGTCAAAAGGCAAAGTCCAATTTTGTTTTACTGGAATCATAAGAAGAATGGAGAAAGATAAACATGCAGGGCAAGTTTTAGTTGTTTCAGCTATTAGTAAGGAAACTTTAAAAAAAAAACCCCAAACCTTAGCACTGAAGTCCTGAACCAGTCTAAGAGTATTGCTCACTAGTTACCATACACAACCATCTATAAACCTCAGCCAACATGCACTGAAATAACAGTGAGTACTTCCACTCGTTACTGAGTTTTAGCCTCGTGCATAACTGAGGATGGATTATTGCAAACTACCAGCAAGCAATAACACATTAAGTAAAGGTAAGAACAAAAGCCAGCCCCTAACTGGTTACCAGAGTATACCATTTTGCTCTTTGCTGTGCCCAAGGAGGGGCAAGGGAGGTGGGAAAAAGCTAGGGTGCCAACCCATTTTAAAGGCATTATGCATAAACCCATTTCAACTATCTCCTCTTGAGACATGCCAAACCAAAACCCAGCAGGACTAGAAATCACGTCATTGTCTGAGGTTGTCAATAAGTATGGTAGGTATACAGCATTTTCCTTGAAGAGATATCAGTGTTCCCTGAAGAGCCAAGATGAATGCGATCCACTGCTTTTTCTTGCGGCATTTCGTTTGGGTCTTTGCTCATCAGCCACCTCTTTACTGCCACTAATGAGGGTTGTGAGGTATCGCACAAGAATGAATGCAATGCAAATGAGATGGACAAATTGATATATACAGACATATGAAGGTAACCTACTTCTGCATTTTGCTCATATACGCATACTTGGTCAAAACCAGCTACCTGCTTAAGGGTACCATCTTCTTTTTTCATGAATACCAAGCTCAAGAGTTTGGGACTCTCAATATTTGTGCAGACTCGAAAGATGGCACTACTCCAGCGAAACGCAAATCAAACGTACATACAGGGGTACAAACCATGCACACCATTAAAGCAGCTGTCATAATTGCTTGCACTGCTGTCACCATTAGCTGAACTACAAGCAAGAGCTGTCCAGCAAGGGAATAGGGCCGGGGTACGCAGGTTTGACAACAAAACACTACTCAACCAATTTTCTTCAGATCAGATTAAGAGACTTCTGTTATCTGTAAAAGAGGGGTGGAATGGGAAAAATAATTTCTTTCAAGATCTGTTCCGCCTTTCCTCCCCACCTATTACAAGTGATGGTGTGCACGCTTATCAGGGTTTGTGTTCCGAGGTTAGCGGGGTTGGTATCAGGATTGCAGTTCCTTCCCATCTGGCAGTCTTGCTCAAGTTCCAAAGCAGTTTCCCATATGCAGCAAACAGCCATTTTGCAGTAGTTTTGCTATTACTGATCCAAACAAGATCTGAACTTATGAACTCAAGGTGGTCTAGTATTTCTCCAATATTCGTCAGGAACTGAAGACAAACAGAATTAGCTTCTGATAGGTATCAGACACTCCAAAACGAAAAGAAATCTTCCAGAGCTAAAGAAATAGCGCCCTGTAATGCTATTCCCAGTAGGAAAGGCAAGCGCCAATTTAATAAAAAAAAAATTCAAACATTACATAGAGTTACATGTACCATATGCTACTTCTTCCAACACAAACTTGACAAACTCAGGGTGTGAAAAATGTGCGAGTTCTCTTCACGGGAAGCCTACACAGCCTTCATGAACAGTACACACCAGAGTTTCCAATTACTATATAGAATATTATACACAAAATCTCTACAGAGGTACTATTTTCTTCTGTCAGTAGGTCCCAACAATATACTTAAAAAGTCAACAGGTACTTTTAAGCTCGTGTGAAAGTATTAAAAAGTAATTCTCTTAGTTTGATATTATAATACAAACACCTTATTATTTCTCTCTGGCTGTATTCCACACTTCAGATAACTTCAGCCACAGAGTCTGCCTGAAGTGATTACTCCCTTTTACCTTGAAAAGCTCCAAGGTTGTACATTGTTCTGTGCACCGCAGACAGCGCAGTACAAGAAGTACAAGACAGAAGGAGGGTGTTAAAATCTTTCAGACTATACCCAAGTTAGAGCAGCCTAAGGTCTCCTTTTTCTCTTGCTCTCAGAAGCAGCTCTTCCTTTACCAAGTCATGAGTGACATTTAGATGAACCTATCCAAGTTGTGCCATCTTCAGATTAAAAAGACTGTCTTTACAGGGATGTAACTCAGCATGCTTACAAAACAAAGGTGTGGTGGTGGTGAAATCAAATGTCATTTGACTTCTCAAACAGGAGCAAGTTGCCAGAAACAATCTTGCCAAAGGCTAAGAGGGGACACAAGTCATTTTTGGCTATATCACAGCCACATTATAAAAGTTACACTACATACTGGCTCAAATAACAATTGTTGCTGAGCAGAGTCCCAGGGAAAGCAAGAAGTCAGCTGGTAGTATCCCTGTTATGTAATAATTGTCATTTTGCAACCCAAAAGCTGCAAGTTGGAATCATGCCTTCAACAGATGAAGGCTGAAGGCTGGATTGTTGCACACACTCTCCTAAAAGAGGAGGAAGAGGAAAGGAAGGTGGCAGGCGATCAGCCATACCTATGCAGTAACAATTCTATATCAGAACAGACATCTAAACTACGACTGTGCCTCAAACTACCGAAAAAGAAGATTTCTTCTTATGCACCTTCTAGGAAGCAAATTTTGGACAGAAACATCAATCTCTTTACAGAGTAGTAACTTAGTTTGTTCTAGGAGAAGTTCAACACATCTACACAGCATTAGCAGCACATGACAACTGCTAAACCACACCAGAAGAGTGGTCCAAAGCAAAAAACTTTGGGGGCATTTATCCAATAAAAACTATTTAATCCCAAAAGACTTCAGAGCAGGACAACACAGTACAACCACAAATGCAATCCAAATGCAGTCTTAGTTTCCTCCCTATGGTAGTTATCAAATGGAACCTATCAACAGAAACCCAAAGAAGCAGCCTCCTCAAGAGTGTGCAAAGCAACTTTGGTTGCAAGGTCTGTTCTCAGGGCTACAAACATGGACAGGAGGGAAGCTTGAAGTGTTTCAAAAAGTTTTATTTAAGCATGCCTGCGGACCAGATAAACCTCCAGGTTTTAGTCACTCATTTTAAATATGCATTAATTTGCAAATGCAAAGTGAACAGGGAATTCCAAAACTACCATACCAGCCACAGCTCTGCAGCAAAGCATCCTCAGAGAGGGGAGCAAGAAAATAAAAGCAGATTCAGACAGGTCCATCTTCTATGCAGAAAATCCTGTGCATTGTCCAAGTGTCACTTCATATCTAAGCCAAAGAACTCTTAAAAGATAGATGTTCTCTTCTGACAGTTATATAGCCTTGGAAATTATTTTCAAAGCTTTATAGGCTATTGACATGCTAAGCAGTTTTATCATGATTTAAGAATTCTTCAGGGTGAGCAGAGGGGAGGAGAATTTTCTGTGACAAGCTGTGCTGCATTTACTAGCTACGCAAACTCTGCCCATTAAATAAGCAGACATTGGTATTGCATGTTTTCAGCCATGACAGTAGCCTTGGAGTTCAATCACCACTCAAGTGGGTCACAGCAGATGATCACCTGGAACAGCTAAATTCCAAGGAAAGTGTTCGTTTTGTTTCCAAGATGCTTTCAGAAATATTTGGAAGGCATCCAGTCTGTTTCTCAGCACATGGGATACAAGGCTTTATGTCTGAGCTGAAGAGTTTTAAGTTGACCACACCACAAAGTACAGTAGAGGTCTGTTGTCTATGTAAACTCTGACACTTTTGTTCATCTTAAGGGATTAAAAAAGTTAGTCAAAATCTAACCAGTGAACAGGATGCCTTTTGGGACATTAATTTCGTGTAATTAAACCCCAACATTTATAAGGCAATATATACAGATTCCGTTATTTATCTCTCATGCTTTGCATATCACAACTGTAAAGATGACAGTTTTTTCCTGGAACGCTAAGCCCTGTAGACATCTGAAAGGCTGAGAGAGAACAGACAAATAGACAGGAAAAATCTCTGCAATGACAAAAATGAGAAATAGTGTCAACTTTTCCAATCATATCGTTAAAAAAAATAAATCAGAAAAACAGAGCTAAGTACGCAGACTTCTGCTAAAATGGGAATTCAGAAATGCAACTGACTTCACCCAGATGTGTACTGCAAAATGGAGACCACTCACTGGACACGTTACACTAGTGAGAAAACAAGCATGAGCTGGTTTGGAAAGGTCCTGTCGTACAGCAGTCCAGTCTCCACACCACTGCTCATAGCCATGGCCCAAAGAGCACTACAGCTGCAACAGCAGATCCAGGCAGAACTCCAGTGTTGACTTCTTTTGGGATGGTGCATTGGTGGCTTCCTTGCCACAATAAGACCAAGACCACAACAAATAACAAATCCTAAACTTACCAGTGTTGCTGTAAGCAAGGAATAGCAGCAAAGCTAACAGCAGTAGAGCCACTGATAAAGGAATATTTGGCATTTGAAAGCAGGCAGAATCTAAATAGATACATTCAACGTAGCAAAGCCTCATCAAACCATCCAAGCTGATAAGAGCTTAAGAATGGAGAAAGACATTAGAGAGATCTTTACCTTTCTGAAAAATGAAAACAAGACTGCACACTTCTGTCAGGGAACTCTCAGAATAGCAAATATTTTCCACTTGGTTAGTCTAATTAGCACAGTACCGGAAATATTAAATATTCCTTCCTGTCATTCACTCTGCAATGCATTCTTGCTTCCTTTTCTATTGTAATCCCATGTTTTCCTAGAATACCCAACTGGTGCAAAACACCACTCCAGCTCCGAGGGTAACAGCAATGGCCTAAGTACAACCACTGCAGAAGAGGGACCAGGTGGCCAGAAGCATTTCCAGCACTACATTGACCCTTCCTCTCAAAGTGGACGAACAGAACAGTGGCATCAAGGACACAAAGCCCTGGTCTACAAGAGTGCCATCACTATCACCATCTCGCACAGACAGGGTCAAGTCAGCAGGGTGGTCTTCCACAGGAGGAGTCTTTCTTCCCCTCCTACCTTTTCATGAAAAGGAGAGAGGAGAGCCAAAAGCAAGAATTTTCACCACGTTCATTACAGAACACAATCATGTACTACCAAGACACTTACGAGAGGTTCCCAGCCTAACTAGAGAAACACTCCCACCCTGTTAAAAAGCTAAAAAAAAAAAAAAAAAAAAAATCAAGAAAAGAATGGAACATGAATAAGAAGACTGATTAATGAAGATTACAGAATAGTTAGAGTAATGGGCATACAGGAAAGGTGGAAAGAAGGAACTCTTTAATTCTGTGAATCATGCCTTTCAGATGGGAAGACTGAGAACAAGAGCAGGAAGCCCATCAGGGTAACTGCAGTGAGACTAAAATATGGTAGAAAACCGAAATTTACATTATTTTCTCTCCTAGGTCTCTCATCAGCCTGAAGGTACTAACTCCTTGGGAAGAAGGAACGTCCTTCATTTGCACGACACGTACAGAGCCGAGCACACTGTGAGCATTTAAAAATGAAATAGCAGCAAACGCAGAAAGGTAAGCGAGATGGAGAGAGGTATCAACAGGTCTCCCAGAGGATCTACGGGGGGAGCCGAAAGGGCCTTTTCTGGAAGCCGACTCAGCTGCGGTGCCGCCGGAGACCGACACCTCCTGCGGGGAGACCGGCTGCCCCCGGGCGGGGGCCCGACAGGGCAGAAAGGGCGAAGGCAGCTCGTCCCAGAGGCGCAGGGGATGGGGAGGGGACCCGAGAAGGAGCGAGGAAGCCCAGCAGCCCCACAGACTGCCAGCCGGGAGGGCGGAGGAGCCCGGGCTGGCGGCGGAGAGCGGCCGGAGCGCCCTGCGGGCCGGGCCCGCTCCCACCGGCGGAGGGGGCGCCCGGGGTCCGCAGCCCCCCCTGGGAGCGGCCCAAGCGGAACGGGGCCCCCCGCCACAGGAGAGGGCCCGGCGGCGGGGAGGCCTCTCCCAGGGAGCGAGCGACGCGGCGGGTCCGGCTCCCCCCGCCAGGCCAGGCCGGGCCGGGCCTTGGGGCCTGAGCGCGGCGGCGAGCCCGAGCCCGTGCCGCCCAGGGGTCGGTACCTGGACGGGTTCCTGCAGCACCGTCATCCTGCTCTCGCCGGCCTCGGCCTCCGCCTCCTCCTCACCGAGCCCGGAGCGGGGCGGCCCCGGCCCCGCCTCAGTGCGTGTCCCGGCGGCGGCGCGGCCTGGCCCGGCCCCTGCTCATTTAAACTCCCAGCGACCGTTACCGGGGCAGGCGGCGGGGAGGGAAGGAACGAGGCCGGCCAAGCGCCGAGTCCGCCCGAAGCTGGCGGCGGAAACACCCGAACGGCCTGCCGGAAATAGCCGAAGCTCGAGGCGGAAAGAGCCGAGTGCCGACGGAAAACAGCTGGGAAAGCCCGCTCGTCAGCCAGGCGGAAGCGCCTCGGCCGACGGAGCCGCCCGAGCGCGGCCGGAGATAGCCGAGCCGAGCCGAGCCGAGCGGCGCGGCGAGTGAGGCGGGAGGGAGCGCTGAGGGGCCCCGGGCCGCTCGGGTCTGCCGCCGCCGCGGCCTCCCCTCGGTGCCCGTGAGCACCGGCACGGCAGCGCACACGGCTCGGCTGAGGGAGGGAATACGGAGCCGCGCAGTTCTGTCCCTCACAGCGGGGAGGGTGGCAGCTGCCTCAGGCCCTCAGCACTGGTGCCCGGCGTGAGGGAGTGCCATGAAACCCCGTCCGGGGCCTGGGGCTCAGCCCTCAAAGCGCCTTTGCACCCATGCAAGGTAGAAACTTGCATTTTGTACCTAAAAACGAGGCTCTGGGGTGTCCTGGGTGCTGCAGAGGCCTGTCAGGAGCCCCCCAGCATCCCTCACGGTGTTGGCCTGGGGTCTCCCTCCCGCCATAACCGGAGGCCTGCTGTGTGCTGTGTCGGCCCAGCGCCTGGTGCTGGGCTTTGGCTGGTGGTTCCCTCGCCTCTGCTCCCAGCGTAGGGGGTCAGCACGGCCCAGGTCCTGCCCCCGTCATTGACAGGGGGGTCCTGAGGTTGTGTGCTGTCAGCTCTCCCCAGGTAGGTACAGCCAAGATAGCCAGGAGTAAAATGGGCAGATTGGGGTACGGGGGCAAGGGGGGTAATTTGACAGTTACAGCTTGAATCTGTTTGCAGGTGCCAGTTCGTCTGACATCTCCTGGCCCAGAGAGAGTGCTCGTCCCTTCCCAGAAGGGTGGAACAGAGATGCACAACTAAATTTCAATTTATTAAAAGTACTGACCTATTAATAGCCATCTGCAACTAGCAGAGGCCGTCCTTCTCCAAACCCCTCCGCAGGCTTCCTGTAATACAACCACCACATAACACCACCCCCAGCACACGCGTGCACACCTACGCACGTGGACTCTATGCTCTCTCCTGCTCTTGCCAGTAACTTTTTTGCGCTTGCACTCAACTGCCTGAAGGATCCTGGCACTGCCTCATGTGCTGCTGAGCACTGCAGAGGACACGGGGGAGCAGGGGGCTGCATCTTTACGTGAGAATTAAGAGCTGCGTGCATGGTGCTTATGTTGAAAAGTTGCGTGTAGAGCAGGAGCGCTTGGCCTGCCTGCTTGCCCACCCTCTTTACATGTCTTTCTCTGCATTTCTGAAAAGCGTATTTGCAAGTTTATCACTCCAGTAAATCTGCAGGTGTTTGCTTTCAGGGTGTGAGCAGGTTGGCATGGAAAGGCAAAGCTTTCTTCAATCCCTGACCTGAGACATGTAACAAAATGGGTCACAGAGCAGTGCTTTCGCCCTGGGATGGATACCTGGCTCGCTATCAGGTCGTTTTGCTGACCATGAAGGGTGCAAACAACACGATGCAGTGAAGTGTCTGCCTTCCCTAAAGGCCTTTGGCCTCACACGCTGACGGTGATGATGGTGATGTGTGCATATGTGGGTCTGGGGGTCTGAGGGAGCCTGTCAAGGAGCACAGTCCATACTCATCAGCCTCATCCCCATCTCGCTGCCCTGCCATGCGTGGCTGATAACTCCTCAGGATGAAAGCTGGCTCCATCTGTCTCTTCCATTTCACAGGGCACAGCGCTAACTCTCCTGACATCCAGACCATCTTTGGTATGAGTCTCTGTCTTATCACAGCCTGAGGAGATACAGCCATAGGCTCTCCTTAGAGTGGGAGGTTATATTTACCTCTCTTCAGAGTCCCCTGGGCTCCAAGTAAATTGTCCAAACTATAAAAAGACAGAGTCTCGACTATTGTCTTGGGACATCTCGATTTATAGAGATTCCTCCAGTGCTGAAGTGCAGGTCTGTGTGTGGGGTCACTCACTGGTGTCCACAGATGCTTTTTATAAATGTCCATGGGACTAAAACCACCTCCTCCTCAGGATCCTCAGCTTTTCCAAAGGGGGAGGCAGGGCACGAAGGCACGTATAGAGGTATATAGCTATATACATACAGAGGTATATACTGTGCCTGTTCAAGTGCATCATTCCAACCTGCTTTGGTACAAATCAGCTCTGCTTTATCCTAAAGAGACAGAACAGGTCCCCAAAGGGTAGCGTGGCTGGTTGTTACCCCAAGGGTGCTTCAAAGGCTGTATTTCACAGCCCGCATGGTTTTCTCTAGTTCTCTCCACCATCTTCCACTGCTCTCTTTCTGTCTGTCTCTTTGCAAGAGTCTCTTTGGTTTTAATTTACAGTGTCG
The DNA here is from genome assembly GCF_030936135.1 of Gavia stellata. Lineage (NCBI taxonomy): Eukaryota > Metazoa > Chordata > Aves > Gaviiformes > Gaviidae > Gavia > Gavia stellata. Next base: position 3,711,305 of record NC_082621.1, read on the forward strand.
TTCCTGTCTGCAAAGAAGCTGGAGGCTCAAATACAAGGCTTGTACTCTGCATATAGGAGCGGGAGTGCAGCCTCTTGGCTTGCCAGGGCAGGAACATCACAGCTAGCAGGGCCCCCAGTCTCTGCTATGGATTTCCTCTGCAAGTTCAGGCAGGTCCCCTGCCTCTCCTCTGCTCGATTCCTCTCTGCAACAGCACGTTCCTCTGCAGGAGTCAATGCCACGGTGGTGGCAAGGGCAAACGTGACCCCGGAGTGAGTGTGCAGCAAGCAGTGTCCTTTCTCACCCTGTCACTGCGGTCCTTTAACAGGTTAAAACACGGATAGTACATTAAAGATGTGAGATGCCCAGATTCTCCCTAATGGAAGCTTTAGAAATACCACAGACAGAAGCTAAAATCTAATCTTGCATCTATAAACTGCTTATGTTGCTTTTTATGAGCATTTGAATCAAGCAGTGGGAATTGAAAGCAGCTGTTACTCAGCCACTGCACAGAAACGAGCAAGTGGCAGCTGAAGTCAACCACATCGGAGCAAAACGCCTTCAATTTCTAGTCAAAGTCACGGAGCGAGAACATTGGAATAAGAAACAAATCAAAGAAAAGCGTTTTCTGCTGCCAGGTGTTCTGCTGATGGGAGGACTGAGTTATCTGTCATGAATTATTCACCACTTCTAATGATGCTATGATGATTTTTTTGCAGGTAGGAAGAGGGAGAGAGCCACCAGCTTGCATCGCACAGCCCCCAGACAGCTTATGGCTGCGAACATGTCATCTGCCTGGAGCCGTCCAGGGAGACCTGTCCTGGCTGGGCTCCAGCACCCCAGGGACCCGCCATCCCGTGCCATGAGGGTGGAGGTGCGACCTGGCCCAGAAATACCCGTCACTTCCCTGTTTTCCTTCCCCCTTGCTGATTCATCAGGATTCAACTTTGTGGAAACCACCCTTCAAAACTAGACTTTTGGACCTGTCAGTGATATAGAAAAAAAGAATGTTTTAAATGTTTTCTCTGATGTTTTTGTTTTTTTTAAAGGGCGCCTGGCCTTTTTTGGCTGGGACAGGCAGCATGTTGATGAAGGAGAAGTGCCTGCTGGTCTCTGCCATGACAGGGACAGTGGCAGGACCAAGCAGGTCCCTATTTGCTCCATGGGCTGTTCAGCCTGGAGCTGGAGGGAATGCTCATAGGGCAGCATGTTGTAGGGTGGATGGGCTACAGGTCCAAAAAAGGGCTGGTTTTAGGGCAGAGAGGACATGAAGAACCTCCCAAGAACAGGGAGTCTGTTTGATGCAGCCTGTCCCTCACGCTCACTTTGCTCCAGGCCCACCTACCTCCATCAGCAAGACGTGGCCAAACTGCAGCCCAGCTCCTGGCCCCAGGCTGAGGGTGGGGTGATGAACAAAGACCCTCACCCCCAAGTCTGAGCTCCTCCCTCACATGTAGTAGTCATAAAACCTGCCTTGTTCCCCTTTCTGTGGGAACATCCTTCCATCTCCGATCACCGGTGGTCCCGGTCTCCTCCATCTACCGCTTCAATGAGTAGTCCAAAGCAGAGATACCATTTAAGGGAGGAAGGAATGAAATTTAATGAGCCAAATGTCACAGGAAAAACCTGAAAAGAATAACTTAAGGTTTAAAACCAAGTTGCAGATGTCTCATCGTATACTGAGGCTTAGGCACACACACGTGGAGGCCAACTCTTTGTGGTGGCTCATGCGAAGCATCCTGCAGATATGCGACATCCGGGAGGGGACACGGATGGAGGAATCTCACTGTTCGGGGTGCTCCGGTGGGTGCAAACATTTCCGAGAGCCTGGGAGAAAAGCATGAGAGTGCTTAATGCAATGAATCTTTGAGACGAGAGTATTCCTTCTCAGATGAACCCAAAATGTCAATAGCCGCAATTCCACACCATTAAAGAAAGAATTTTTTCATGCAAATAGTTTTGTGTAGAATTAAATCTCCCTGGCAGCATTTGCCACCTAACCACCTATATTGCTGAGCTGACGATCAAGAACCGGAGACAAATGGATTAAAAACAAGATAAAAAGGATGCTGAACATTCAAAGTTCAGGCTTCTGTCTGCCTCCGTTTTAACCTTCTGATGTTTAAAGAAGAGATTTTTAAATGTTTAATTTGTGTATTTAGCAGTATCTGAAGGTCATTTGTTTTCTTCCTTTTTTTTTGCCTGCTGCCTTTCACACAGCTGAGGAGAGGAAAAATGTTTAAGAAAGTGAGATAACAAAACCAAAGAAACTGGCAGGGAAGACTGGGGCCAGCTGTTAGTAATTTGGATTTTCTTTTAAATTGAATAGATTTCAGAGGGATTGTTCACCCAAGAAGAAACCTGTTTCTCTGTTTTCCTCAGACAGACTTGGAGGAACACAAAAAAGCTTAACAAGCATCAATGGTACATTTTGCATATTCTTTCTAATGTTAATGGAATGTTGATATTTCTTGAGTATTAGAACAGTAGTGTAGAAATTTTCTCACTAGGTACTTTTAGTATTTTCTTAGCATCAAGTCATTCACTGCTACAGGTTTTTAAATATTTATTCCCACTGGCTGCTGTTTAATGACCACCTGAGCTCCTGGTGGGTTAGAAAATGTATCGCCATAAACGACACCATCCTCTTTCTTTCTGAGCGGAGAATCGCCACAATTAACCAGACCACGACTGACAGTCACAGGGCTGATGCTGTCCCGATAAATTTTAAACGTCACGAGTTACAAATGAGGTTCATTATCATGAATGCAGCTTTTTGTGCTTTCAAAGCTGGGATTATTCCTGTGGCATTAGTCCACTGCAGGGTTGCTTGTGGGGTTTGGGTTTTGGTTCCTCTGCCCCTGGCTGTTACATGCAGGATTTCCAATTTCAGAGGAAGCAGCAGGAGACCCTGATAAACTCACCTGAAGTTTCTTCTTTCAGCCAGACATGATGTGCTTGACAAAAGCTGAGGGGGAAATGAGAAATGAGAGCATGAGAGGTCAAAGCATGCTGTGAGCTGTGGTGGGGCAGGCAGAAAGGCAGCGGGGGGGGTACCCCCAGCCCAGGGCACCCCAGGGATGAAGGGGATGTGCTCTGCCAGGACTGAGATTTCTCCTTCTGTTCCCACCTTTTGCCTGCCATCCCAAACCTGGTTAGTGATACCAAACCCCTCTTGGAGATGAGCTGGTACTGCTATCCCCAGTTTTCTGAGGCCAAGGGAAATGGGCATCCTCTTTTCCTCAATGCTCTCCAATTTTAGGGGTTCACAGATTTAACCTCACCCTATGCCAGGTTTTCACCGTCTTGGAGCCTCGAGTGATCTGGGTCTCCAAACATTCCCAATTAGCCTCTGCTGCGAAAGATGCTGGCCTTGTTTATTTTTGATAGCTTACAACAAAACAGTGCCAAAACCGGGGATAAAATAGTCCTGAAACCCTTGGAAACATGCTGTCTTCAGCTGCTTTTACTGGAAATCACCAGCACAACCTCCTTGTTCCTACCCCAGCTGACATGTCTCACAGGTCTCCTGGGGGAGGCTTTGGAGGGTGGTCCACACCTCCCTCTCCGTGGTCATCAATGTCCTCGCAGAGCACACATTTTGCATCCTAAGACAAGACAGCCGCCTCTGAGATGGCCCCGATGGGAATCTCTTGCTCCTACCTTCATAGTTGATACAGCCATTGGCATCTTCTTGCCCTGCCATGAGCTGCTCCACCTCGCTTTCCGTCATCTTCTCCCCTGGAGGAGGAGGATGGAGAGGTGAGGGGAAGGGTTCTCAGCCCCCCAGGACCTTCCTGCCCTTCCTCCAGAGAGCCAAAGCCACCAGAGGAAGGGAAAGGGGATTAAAAAGGAGCTGTGCACCACTAGACACTGGGGAGTGCTGGTGGGAGCCATTCACTCCTTCAAAAGCCTACGAACAGCAGAATAAAAAGGGTCTCTCTGCCGTGTGAGACCACCAAATTAACCCGAGCCACTTGCTCAGAAAGAGCTTAGGGGTGGCCTGTGTCCTGCTCCCCCCCAGCGCCAGCCCGTACCCAGTGTGACCAGCACGTGGCGCAGCTCGGCCCCCATCACCATGCCGTTGCCCTCCTTGTCGAAGACGCGCAGCCCTTCCACAAAGTCCTCGAAGGTGCCCTGCTCCTTGTTGCGGGTGAAGTGCTGCAGGATGGGGAGGAAGGTCTCAAAGTCCAGAGTCTTTGTGTTCATTTCTGGAAGGGGAAGAGGAGATGGGGTCAGAGATTAACTTCATTGGGCTGAAGTCAACCTCTGAGGACTTCCTACTTAACCTTCCTGGTCTCATTTCCATCTGAGCACAGGGGAGAAGCCCCACAAGGTGATGGGACTATTAGTATATTATACTTGAGATTGGAAGATCTAGATGAGGAATAAAGTATTAACATTCGGGGGCTGCACACAGACCACTGACATCAGCCAAAACTTAAAACCAGCAGGTAGGTCCTCTGTCACCAAGGCAATGCGGCTGCACTGGGACTGGTCAGGTTACACCAGTTTGCACCAGCTCAGGATATGGTCTGCTAAGCATCAGTTGCCACCATCCCCAGCTGAGGACAGCCTATCCCTTACATCAGCCATGGTACTGGGAGGGAGAGTGAAGGAATTATGCAGGAATGAAGCCTTCCTGCATCATTTCCTTCCCAATTCCTTCATCTTGCAGGGCTGTTCCTACAGGGGACGTAATCCTTCACTTGCTGCCAGGGAGCACAGGGATTGCTTGTCCCACCCTGTCCCCGCTGCCCCAGTTTGCTGTCACCTTCTGGTCTGGGCTTGCCCAGCACCTTCAGGACCTCCGCGTTGGTGGGGTTGTGGCCGAGCGCCCGTAGGACGTCCCCGCACTGCGCGTAGGTGATCTGCATGGCTCCTGCGGGCGTCCGGTCAAACAGGCTGAAGGCTTCTTTGAACTCTGCGGGGAAGAAGAGCTCAGATGTCCCCTGCCATGCTGGCCCCAGCTCCCACCCCACCCCACCGGAGCAAGTCCTGCCTGGCAGGCAGGGAAGGGATGGACACATGCGTGGCAGGTGCCCTCTGCACCCGTCGCTGCTGCCCAGGGCAGGCAGCCCTGCGCTAGCTTGAGCAAGGAGCCACCGAAGCTTGCCAGACTCCTTCAACGAGTCAGTCAGCTTCTCGAGCAGGTTTTGCCACCCGTGCGGAGCTGGCTGGATGAATCCTGCCGGGATTCCTGCACCACCTTGTGCTGGCAGCACCGGCTGCAGGTGCAGGCTGCTGTTTCTGCTGCGGAACGTCCCCTTCCCCTTTTCCACTCGGGTCTCCTGGGGACCCCATGACTGTACCGCTGCACCCCCACGACACCCGCAGTGCCCCGTCCGCTCTGCTGGCATCCCCCCAGCCCCAGCCAGGCAGACACAGCATGGCATTGCTCGTGTTTGGGGAAGGGTGACCACGTCCACCGCAGCCTTGCAAACCACACGTCACGCCAGCCCTGCATGGAAGAACGCGGGAGATTTATTTCCAAGCGCGCTCCCGTAAATTATCATGCCATTGAGTGTTACATTTTACCTGGAGGAAGGAAGCCTAAATTAGGAACAATTAAGGATCGCTTTCCTTCTGTGTACGATGCTTTTCAGCTTCCTGACCTGCTGCTGGATTCTCTCTTTAATCCCAGTGTTGGCTACATGGACATCCATGCACCTGCGGTGCTCAGAGCCTGGTCTCTGCCTCTCGTTTCAGCCCAGAAGATCTTCTCCACTACAACAGGCTCCTCACTGGCGTCGAGGTGCAAAATGTGGGAAACCAGTCCTCCAGGAAACACCCCCCCCAAGTCCTTACCCTCCTCCTCTGCAGGCAAGCCAAGGGCCCCGAGGCTGGTGGGTGGCACCTGCCTCTCCAGCCCCTCCACGCAGGCAGCGAGATGGTGGCTTTCCTGCAGCAGATGCTCCACACACTTCTGGATTTCATCCTGCTGCCTCCAGGCCAGCGAGTCCACCTGAGCAGTAGACTGGCCCAAGCGGGTGATCAGCCTTTCCAGCCAGTCCACGTGAACGCTCAGAGCTGTGAGTTTCTTGTCCATGGCGCTAATGAGTTCCAGGTTCTGGTCCATCTTCTTCATGATGTCCAGCAATAGTTCACTCAAAGGGTGCTCCTGCTGCTCCTGCTGTTGGGTGGGATGAAGCAATCGTGGTCTCCATGCAGCGGTGGAGACATCACGGTCTGGTCGGCATTGCCTTGGGTTTGGTGGGAATGCTTGCCCAGGGCTTTGGATTTGCTCCATTTTCTACTTGGCATCTTTATATCTTCTGCTGAGCCTCACCATCCCGTGGACCTGTCCCCACAATGTCCATGCCGTGTCCCTGTAGTCCTGTCCATGGTCCCCCCCAGCACCTCGGGATGCTGCTGTTACCCCACTTGGCCTCACAATGGCTCCATCTCTGCAGGTGAGATCCCTCCATCTGGCTTGGGGGGGGATCCAGGGAGGGACATCAATGCCTGCATGTCCCTGGGACAAGAGACACCGCTATGAGGGTGCTCAGTGATGTCCACTCCCGACTACCCGGAGCCATGGGAGCACATCACATGCTCTGGGATGTTGCTGCAGGTTAAATCCAAATATCTTTGCATTTTAACTTGCTCACATTCCACTGGTGCTCTTTTCTCCTTTCAAAAGCTGCTTTAGGGGCCGAGCCTGCAGGATACTGGGTCTCCTCCTCCCAGTGTTCCCACCAGGATCTGCCCTCAGATCTCGTCCCTTCCCGAGGCTGTACAGAGGCATTAGAACTGCCCACGGAGAGATGAGAAATCCCAGTCTCAGCTCAGCCCCTCGGCATGGGGCTGCCCCTGTGATCCAGACGCTGCTCCTCCCATGCGAAACCCAGACTTTGAACCAGGCTGCATCTCTCACCACCAATGGAAAAATACCTTTTCCCTGCCAGGCTCTGGAGCTGGGATAATCCTGTTTGACTGGGACACCCTCAGCGCAGAGCAAGGAGCCAGGATCCAGTCATTGCTCCCGACAGCTTGGCGTTGCAGTTCCAGCACTGTCTCCCACTCCCCTCCGGCACTGCTCCCGTCTCCATCTCCTCTCCTGCCTCCTCCCTTCCCACCAGCGCTCTTCCCCATCTCCTTACAGGCCTGACGCTGGTCAGGGACACGACTTTCTGATTTCATATGTCCCTTCTACCTGGTAGGAAACCTCACGAGATCGTCCTGGAGGATGAGCAGCGTGTTGGGGGGAATGGGGTACCTGGATCCTGCTGGGCTTTCCCCCAGGAGGGGATTTGATGTGTGGGGGCTCGGCTCTCATGTCTGCTGCGAAAAACTACCTGGAAAAAGCACTCCTCATTTCTAACGCCGTCTCTGGGAGAAGGGGAAGTCAGCACTTACCTTCGATTTGCTCTGCAGTGAATTCAATCTGTGGGGAGAAGAGAGCAGAGCCGGGCATGAGGGCTGTGTCCCTGCCGGGGTAACGAAGGGGCTCTCCCCTGCGTTCAGACCTCTCCCTCCCCAGGCTCCGCAGCCTGCTCAGGGCAGGGGGCCGTATCCGTGCCGTGTCCGGCTGTGCAGTGCCCGGGAGTGCTCCTGCCCTCACTGCGGAGCCGAGATCCCTGCGGAAAGCGCAGCTGGAAGCAGCACAGTGGGCAAGGGGTGGGCAGGCAGTGGGGATGCTCGGACAATGGTCAGGGCTATTTTGGGTGGAAAGGATGTTATTTCAAGGCTTGATTCCTAGGTCAAGTGATTAAACAGCCTCCGTGCTTAGCCTGCTGTTAACAACTCTGCTGCCACAGCTCTGGCTTAAAAATGTAACTATATCCTGGGGAATCACGGGAAAAGTGAGCTCCCGTTGTAGAGACTGGGATAAAAGGTGCTCTCACGTGGAGGAGACAACGCAGGCAGCAAAATAGTTTAGGATGGAGACAGTGGGTGGCAGAAAAGCTTTTTAATGCTGCCGGGTCCCCGACACGGTGTCTCAGCCAGGAGCTGTGGGGCGTTCGACTCCGCAGCTGGAGCTCTGGGCAGCAGCGTCCCAGCGCAACTGCGAAGCAGTTTCCCTGGGTGAGTGCTGGGCAGGGCTGGATGGGGAAGATTAAAACATCCCGCAGCAAGAAGAGGATCACTCCCAGCCTGCTGCATCGAGGCAATCTGATAATTTTTCCCTCCCAACCCTGGCTCTCAGCCTGGCTAACACCGTTTGCATGGCGTGTTGCATCGCCCGTGCTTGGCAGATGACAGGCGTGCAGAAAGACGGTAACGTCTTCATTCCCCACTCACCTTCACGCTCTTGGGATCAAAGGCAGGCTCTCTGGGTGGCTCCGGGGCTGGAGCCAATTTGGCTGCTTCCTTCTTTGGGTCAGGTTTCTTGAGTGGCATCGCGCCGGGTCTTTGCAAAGGTGCGGGGATGAGTCCTGCCGCCCAGCAAAGCAACCGAACGGAGGGATGAAAGGCAAAGTCTGCTCCTGCTCTTAAATACCGAGCCTTGTCCTCACCCCGGAGGGGCAGGCCAGCTGCTGGAGCAACTGCTACTTACTATAAAAGGAAGAAAACTCAAATGAGAGGGGCCCCAACTTGACAATTGCCCATTGTCATCAGCTCCCGGCGCAGCAAAACCACCAGCCACCCCCCCCAGCCACAAAGGGGGGACGTCTCCCCCTCCAGCACCTGCACCGGGTGGGCTGCATGGGGGCCGCTTGCTAAATGATCACTGAAAACCTAAACGTGAACGGCCCCGGGTGCCTGGCAAGAAAACAGCAACACGACGGCTGATAACCCTGCCGCGATACCCATGGGAAAAGCACGTCTGTTTTTAGGCAGGCCTGTAAGGGCGAGTGCTGCAGAGCTCTTTTTAAGACCGGGATTTATGAAGTGCTGCTTCAAAGGAGCTCAGTCCTCTCTGAACGATCCCCCCAGCCTCGTGCTCAGGGTCTGGTTTGCCCCAATCTCTCCCCAGGGCTGAGCTTGTGCCCTGGAAAAGGCCATGCTGCAGGCGAGAAGCTGTGCTCACCTCCGTCGGGGTGGCTAACGAGGGTAAGGCAAACGATGGCTAAAGCCAGGCATTTAATTCATCAGCTCAGGATCTTTCACAGCCCTGCACCACTCGGCCCACGCATCCCCAAAACCTGCCGGGCAGAGCGGGCAGAGGGTCTCCTTTTGGCTCAGGCATGGGCAGGCGCCGGGGGAGATGCTCCTGCTCTTACCCTCCTCTCCCAATGGTTTGAAGACCCGCAGGAGAGGCAGAAGAACTCATCGAGGTTCAGCACCCCAGAAAATGGGGCTTGAGGGTTACACCGAGACATCCTAAACCATCAGTTTAAATATAGCCAGATTGCAACAGAGCACAGGAGAAGGAAAACCCAGCCCCAGTTTGCACTGGGGTCCCAGAGCTGGTGTTTTGGTAACAGAAATAGATGCGCAAAAATTAATTGCAACAGATGAGACCGTCTTCTCTGCTTGGAGATGCTGCCCGGCCTCGTTTCTCCAGCAGCGCCTGCTTAAATTGGGCTGCAGGGATGGTTGCAAGCCGCTGGGTGGAACAGGATCCTGCGAGATGCTGTTAGTCCTGGTGCGAGAGCTACGAGGTCCTGGTGCTGGCTGGAGTCTGAACCATTATATTTGTACATATATATACACACACACGTTATATATGTATGTATTTAAGTTTTGTTTATATACAGAAAATGCAGTTATATTTGTATTTTCAGCTGGCTGAGTCAGGCTGGTTCAGGTCATGCCGTATCGCAGCAGCTCAGGTTTGGCATGACTGGGTGGGTCTAATCCTGCTGTTTCGGAGCTGCTGCGGGGCTAGGAGTGATGGGAACAGGGGGGGTCACCAGCTCAGCCCCGTGCCCAGAGCCCCCCCAGCCGAAACGCTGCTCAAGCCGGAGGCTGAGCCGTCGCCAGCCGGGTTACGGGGGTCTTTCGTGAGGAGGCAGCAGCCGCAAACTGCTGGGAAATTTGCCGTCTGCCGTCATCTCACGATTGGTAGCGTGGATTCGGGGAGCTGAGGGGGCTGGGTGATGGGGCTGGGTGGGTGTCATTTGCAATGATTGCTTTCCAGATCTCTCTATACTACAGCAAGTCATTTAGCGCAAAAAAACCCCTACATGTTTTGCTAGCTGCAAACTCGGAGCCTGGGTCAGATTTCGCCTGCAGTGGGAATCAAATTGTCCCTGAGCGTTGCTGCCTCCCCCTCAGCCAGCATCCATCCATCCACTCATCCACCTGGCTCCAAAATAATCTCACCTTCACTCCGTCCTCGCTCCCTGGCAGGGTCTGGGTCAGAAATCAGTACCCAGAAAGAGCCTTCAGAAAATATTGATCCTGCAGTTCAACTGCTTATCCCTTCTCCTGCCCTAAATGCCCATGCAGCATCCCGACGAGCAAGCACGGGAGCCGCGGTGCCGCTCGGCAGAGTGATGCTGCCGGCCTGATGTCGGCACCCACGCGATGGTCCGGGGTGGTGGCTAAATTGGGCCGGGGAGATGGGCAGCTGCCGAAGATGCCCCTAATCCCTCCTTGATTTACAGCTGATTGCCATAGCAGGGAAAGCAACCGAGAGGCTTGTTTTCCTGTCGGATTTAATCAGAGGGAGCAGCAGCACCTCCTGAGCGCCGTCATTTGGATTTGCTTTGCTCTCTCAGCCGGCTGATATGCCTTTCCTTGCCGCAGGAGCCGAGCAAAGGTCTGACCCTCCTCCAAGCAGCCACGGGGGCTCGTGGTTGGGACCAGGACGAGCCGCTCGGCCAGCAAAACCCTGAGGGAGTCTCCGGGGGCTCTGCCCTGTGCAGGATTTTGCCCTTACGGAGGCAGCAATAGCTGCACCCGGCCATGGATTACATGGGCCAGGGGTGAGGCCCCGGGCTGGGAGCCTGCTGTTCCCAGGGTTTGGCACTGGGCTTTTGAATTTCAGCCTCATCCCATTAACGACGACCTGTTCGGGGAACGAGGACTCCCCGCTCCGCGCCCCCGTTTCCCCAGGGGGACGTCCGGGCTGCTGGGGGGACACAAGGTGTTGGAGCTGGCGGGTTCAAGCCAGGCATCTGCTTGATTCTGAAACACAGGGGACAGCCCCAGGGCCTCCCCGTGGGGATGCAGGTGACGAGGGACGCTCTGATGGTGTCAGCTGCTGTGGGCCCAGCTCTGACCCACCAGCCCTGCCTGTTCGGTTTCTCTCATTCACGGGCTGCGTGAGGCACCCAGCAGGGTGGAAACTCCCTGCTGCCGGGACTGTCCGTCTGTCCGTCTGCTCCTGCAGGCAGGAGCGGTGCTGATTTAGCCATCACCCCCTCCGCAGAGGCCTGAACGCAGTCGTGCAGTGAGGTCCTTTTGCAAACCAAACGTAGGAAGGCAGCGGGGTCCTTGTCCTAGTGGGGAGCAGGACTGATCCCAGCACGTCTCCCCAAAACACGCCCCAACCCCGAGAGAAGGAAAAGGGTTAAACTGGCGTCTGCCTGAAAGACATCCCATCTCGGGGGCATCAGTGCCGAGGTGATGCTCACGCGCTTGCACCCTCTGCCTCCCTCCCTCCAGCCACGTCTGGGATTTTCCCCACTGTCCTTCAGCTCCTTGGGACCAGCCTGGGGCTGGAGGGGACCGAGCAGCGCGGGGGCAGTGGGGGGATGCTGTGACAGCTGAAAAATGAGCCACCAGGCAGTGAGAGAAGTTTCTGAAAAGAGAAGAGGAATCTGCCTTGAATGAAGAGGATTTTAGCACCTAGGGCTAAGCCAATAAACCTCTGCCATCCCCACCCGAACGGGAATTGTTTGCACACGCTCCAGGAGCTGCTTAAAGCCGGCGAGACGTGGAGACTGAATAGCAGCAAGCATGGTGGGGGGAGAAACCCCCCTGCCTGGTAAGCCTGCCAGCGGCTCCCTATAGCACTGCCGGGGCAGTGCCCACCGGGACAGGGGACCCACCTCAGGGTGCTCCCCCAGCCCTGAGCACCCAGGGACGGGCTGTGGCCCTGCCGCCACCTCGCCTCGACGGGGACCACAGCCGGGAAAGTGCTCCCAGAAGATGCTCTGTCCTGCTGACAGTGCCAGCCCTCTCCCTCACCTGCGGCCCCGGGCCGGCAGCAATTCGGCTGTCCCCAGGTGAAGGCTTTGCTTTCTCCAGCTCACCGTCCTTGAGGTCCCCATCCGAGTGGCGCGGTGGGACCATGGAGGCATCCGTCCCTGGGGGAGGCATCACGGCGGCGCTCCTCTGCTGCTGCCTCCTGAGCTCTGCATGGGCTCTGGTAAGTCTGCGTGGGCCCGTGGGCTCCTCCGGTCCCTCTCCCGGCTTTAAATATTGCTAATTGTGCAACCCGCTCCGGTTGGGGGCCATGTGCCCCCCGGCTGCACGTCCCGCTCCGCAGAGCTGCCGGGCAGGAGCTGGGTGGGAGGGGAGAGCCTCTCACTCCCGCTAAAAGCTTTCCAGCAGCTGTGGAGACACCGCAATGTGATGGTTTTTCCATTTCTTGGATGCATCCAGGGCAGGGTTTGTTGCCTTGGAGGTGTCGGGGGAACAGAAAGAGCAGGGCGATTTAGTCAGCGCAGGCGAGGCTGGAGGGATGCGGTGAGGGCAGCCAGCGCCTCTCCCAAAGCCGGGACCCCCGCTCCTGCCCTACGCCCCTCACCAGCCCCCCCGTCCACCCACCCAGCCGGCTGCTTCTGGGAAGAGCTTGAATGGGAGTTCAGGGTCTCCTCTCCGGGGCAGGACTTGGCCATGCTCACCTGTGGGCAGTGCAGGAGCCAACACAAAGCCTCTGCATCCTGGCCCCTTTTCACTTCCAAAGCTGTTTCCCCATCCTGGCTCCAAACTCAGGATCTCAGCCCAAAACATCCCAGAAGACCTTTGCACATGCGGCGTGACCGGGAGGCTGCAGATGCCGCAGGCTGCACCCACTTTCATCCCGCTGCTCCCGGCACTGGGCGCCCGCTTGTTTGCAGAGCCCCGGCCGGCCACGTCGAGCAGGGGCTGCCAGACCCGGCTCTGAGGGGCTCATCGTGGGCAACGGGGACCTCCAGCGCCGCTGCTGGGGTGGGCGAGGAGGAGCCGGGGCAGAAGCCTGGCGTGCCGCTGATTTCTAGCGCAGAAACATGAAAGTACGTGCATTTCTCAATGGACCACGGACAGGGTGGAAGGGGGGCTCGTGGTCAGCCTCAGCCTTGCGAGAGGGAAAAAGGAGAGCAGGAAGGCGCGCAGCGCTTTTCTCTTCCCCGTGTCGTTTGGATTTACCCAAAGCTGCACAAACCCGACTCGCCTGGGGAGGGTCGGGAGAGCCCTGCTATACCGTGGCTGCTCCGTTAGCTTTGCCTACCAGCACATCCATTTCCCATGCGTGCTCCTGTCTTCCCTGCCTGTCTCTTGCATTGGCTTTGACTCTCATTTCTTGCCCCAAGGATGGTTCTGCTTGATGCTACGAGTCTGTGGGCGAGACCACCACGCTGCGGGGTTCAGCAAAGCGTTGTTTCCATGTCGGGAGATGATGTTCCCATAACAGCCCTTGAGCCCCTTGCAGTTTTGGACTCGGTGTTAATTAGCTGGTTGGATTCAGGGGTTGGTGGCAGGGGGCAACGGGGTGTTTTGTGGCAGCAGAAGTGACGTGGGTCCTGCCCCGAGTCGGAAAGCATTTGTGGGTGTCTCATCAACCACCTTTGGGGTGCTACTGGGACAGAGCAGCTTCGCTCCCAGCTCCTGGATTCCGGCCACGGGTGGCTCATGTCACCGAGCAGGCGGTGGCAGCTCTCTGGGGGCATGGAGATCACCAGGGAGGGTCGAGCTCTCCCAGGGATGATTCATCTCTAAATTGTGAGCACGAAGAGGAGACCTGAGCCAAGCTGCCGCCTGACACTGCTGGCCCAAGACCAGCCACGCGGAGGCGGCGGGGGCATCACTTCGGTTTTGTCTTGGCAGGTCGACCCCGACGATGTTCTCACAAAGGAAGAGCAGATCTATCTCCTGGTGGAAGCTAAGGAGAAATGCCAGAGAGACATAAAAGCCCAATTGGAGAAGATCAAAGGTAGCGTCGCTCCTCTGCGCGTGGGCCAGCCAGCCCTGGTGGAGCTGGCTACGTTGTGGGAAATGCTTTCCTCTCTGGTGGGAGCGGGATGGGGCCAGGGAGATGCGCGGCTCCTGCGGGGCCGCAGGGTCCTGGTGTGGGTTTGTGCAGCTCCTGGCACCGTGGCTGCTCTGGGCGCGATTAGATGCTAATTAAATCATCACCCTGATTAGCCAGCACTGGCTCACCGCAAATGAGAGCACAGGGAGGGGCCTTGGCCCCCCCAGAAGGAGGTGGGACATGACGGGACGTGTCCCCCTCCCCGCTCTGCCTTGGCTCCCCCTGCTCTACGGGCCAGGGGTGATCGCGTGGCAGCGCGTTTTCCTCGCCCTGGTCCAGCGCACGCTTGGGGAAGCCGGCGGTTACGACGTGGCCCCATTTGGAGCCAAAGTGAGATGTGTCTTTGCTCGTTGGCCAGACACCAGCTGCCTTCCGGAGTGGGACGGGATTATCTGCTGGCCGAAGGGCTCCCCCAGCCAGGAGGTGTCGGTGCCCTGCCCCGACTACATCTACGACTTCAACCATAAAGGTAGGCACTTGCACCCGGGCAGGGAGCGACCTCACCTTGGTGATAATCCTCCACCGAGCAGGGACGTGTCTGGGCTTCCCGCGGGTCCTGCTACCGCCACAGCGCCCGTCGCCGTTCCCAGGTCATGCCTACAGGTACTGCAGCTCCTACGGGACTTGGGCCATGGCTCTCAGCATCAACAAGACCTGGGCCAATTACACCGAATGTGCTCTGCTCTTCTCCTCTGCGAGCCGGAGCCGTGAGAAGGTGACCTTGCTTGTTGGAAGTGCTGGGAAAAGGGGTCGGGATGGGGATGAGGGAAGCGTGCAGTAAAGGCCAGGGGAATTGCTGGGAGCAGGGGGCTCTTCCCCCCCCACCCACCCCAACCAAGCCTGGCTCCTCCCGTGCTCTCAGCCCAGAGGCTGCGGGTAGCCTGGGCTGCAGAGGGTCATGGAGCACAGCCCTTCTCTTCCAGGAGGTGTTTGACCGCCTGCACCTGATGTATACCATCGGCTACTCCATCTCCCTGGCCTCCCTCATCGTCGCCGTCTGCATCCTCTCGTACTTCAAGTAAGGAAGAGCTGAAGCCCCATCCTCGTGTGGGGGAGAACCCTCCTCTCCCCATTGCCTGCACACACGACCCCCCGAGGGGAAGCAGCCCCTTAGGGAAGGGGAACCGGCCCCAAACCCCAGCACAAACATCAGACCATTTCCCAAAGCCCCAAAACCCCCATTTCTTTTTCTTCACATGACCAGTATGGCCAGCTCCCCTTCCACTCCACCCTGCTCTTGAAGGGGTTGACACCCCCCTCGCCCCCAGATGTGGCTTCCGTGCCCATGGGAGGGCTGACACCTTGGAGCTCACCTTCTCTGGGACCCCCCTATTGCCTGAGCCCACGTGTGATGAGCTTGTTGGGCAGCAGGGACTGGGCTTGTGACACACCCCTTCTCCGTAGGCGCCTGCACTGCACACGCAACTACATCCACGTCCACCTCTTCACCTCCTTCATCTGCCGGGCGGTGAGCATCTTCGTGAAGGACATGGTGCTCTACTCAGGCGCGCTGGCTGGCGAGACGGAGAAGATGCGGGAGGACGACTTCAAGGCAGAAATGGGTCCCTCGCCGGGACAACGGAGCCACCTGGCAAGTGGCGTGCTGAGACCAGAGGCAGGATCAGGGGGAAAGGGGATTTAGGAGCCCTGGTGCAAGGGGATGTGCTTGGGACCCTCCCAGGTGGGGGCTGTGCTGCTCAGGGGTGATGCATTTGGGGAGGGATGAAGGGCCACCTACAGCTCTGCCCAGTTTCTCCCCATCCTCATGCCACAGTAGAGATCAGAGCCACAGAGGACATGCGTCTTGCAGCCTGTCTGAGCTCAGGGTGGCCTGGTGTGGGAAATCCCTCTCCTTTGGGAACTACCTAGAGCTCTATGTCTGATGCTGGAATATCCCAGGGGAGATGTAGCTCCCTACAAGAGGAGGAACATGAGCCACACATGGGACACAGCCTGCATTTTGCTGGGCAGAGAACAAAAGCCACCGGGTTTTACTTTCAGGGGACAGCCTGATGTGGGCACCTCTCTGACCATGTGTCCACAGGTTGGCTGCAAGGTGGTGGTGACTCTCTTCCTCTATTTTCTGGCCACCAACCACTACTGGATCCTGGTGGAAGGTCTCTACCTGCACAGCCTGATCTTCATGGCCTTCCTCTCCAACAAAAACTACCTGTGGGTCCTCATCATCATCGGCTGGGGTAAGCATGGACCCCAACGCAATGCCATGGCTGCTGAGACCAGCTGGGAGCTGGGGCATCAGCCATGGTTGAGTGGCACCGAGTGCCAGATAAGGGCAGCGGGATGCAGACCAGCCGCCGGGAAGTGGTTCGGCCTGCAAACGCGATGCTTCACCCACATTCCTCACTCTGGTTCCTGCCTCTCCAGGTCTCCCCGCTGTGTTTGTGTCTGTCTGGGCCAGCGTCAGGGCCTCCCTGGCGGATACACAGTACGTAGGTCCACCTCCTCCGACAGCCCTTTGGGGAGGGAAAGACTGGTTGCAAATGCCAGCAAAAATCTATGGGCACCAGAACTTTCAAAAATGAAAATTTTCGGAAAAGAACAAGGCTCAACAAACGTATGAGGCTTGTTCATAAAATTGTCAGTAACCCAGAACGAGAGTGGGTTTGTTTTGCATTTGGGAGGAAGCTGGATGCAGAATTACACCATAAATTGATCAATAAACAGTGCAAAGGGGAACGCTAAAGGGCATGTTCTAAAGTTCAGCATTTTAAAAGGAGAAAGGCCACCAAATGTACAGCAGGAGTTTTAGATGGCCAAGGAGCTCTCAGGAAGGTTAATGCTAATTTAAAACCGATTTGCAACACCATGATGGTTAGGGATGCCTGCAGCACGGCTGCTGTTGGGTCAAGTTTTACACAAACCCCACAAACTTCTCCCCACCCAGGGGATGTGAAGGGTGGGAGGACGGGGACGGTGGTTGGGTGTACAGGGAGCTGTCAGCTGGCAATTTTCCTTACCAGTGATTTCAGGTTTCTTCAAAGTGTTTCCTTATTGGTCTCTTCAGGTGCTGGGACCTCAGCGCGGGGAACATGAAGTGGATTTATCAGGTCCCCATCTTGGCCGCCATCGTGGTAAGAATCCCATGGCTGAATCTCCCAATCCCTTTTGGGGAAAGGGGATTGACAGAGACCCAGAACTGTTCGCTTGTGGTCACTGGGGTTGGTCCCCAGCCACCCCGGCACCCAGGGAGGGCCCACATGATGCAGAAGGATCCAGAGCACTGGTCCCTCCCGGCTCTGACCACAGCATCGCTCCCAGGTCCCTGCCTGCAGCTCACCCAGAACTGCCCGTCCTTGTCCCAGGGGGGCTGCTTGGGCAGACCCAGGTCACTGCGGGCAACAAAACCGCAGCGGGTGTCTGTTGGCAGGTGAACTTCTTCCTCTTCCTCAACATCGTCCGGGTGCTGGCCTCCAAGCTCTGGGAAACGAACACGGGGAAGCTGGACCCCCGGCAGCAGTACAGGCAAGTGCTGGCAGCAGCAAAACCATGTCCTGGCCCTGGTCTGGCTCATTTTCTGCCCGTTTAGCTGAGGTGGCTTCTCCCTGAACGAAGAGCAGAGGCGTGGGAATGGCTGCAGGAGCAAGGGAGGGTGGCAGGATGATGGCAGCCAGTGCTTGTAGCAGCTCAGTTTGATTGAACCAGCAGGCTCAGGAGTTCAAGCTCTGAACTCTTCTGCTCCCTTCTCCAAGCTGGACAGTGTGCATTAGCCATGTACAAACCAGCCGTGGCAGCAGCAGATGCTAAAGCAGCTGCCCTCTTCACTAGGAATGACGCTTACCGGCACCGGCAAGGGGGCTGCAGGCTGGCTGGCAGGTCCCCGCTAACGGCTCGGATCATTTCTCCTCTCAGGAAGCTGCTGAAGTCCACGCTGGTGCTGATGCCGCTTTTCGGAGTCCATTACGTGGTGTTCATGGCCATGCCCTACACCGAAGTCTCCGGAGTCCTGTGGCAGATCCAGATGCACTACGAGATGCTCTTTAACTCCTCTCAGGTATGTCAACACGGGGCTGCCAGCCCTGCTCCAAACACCCAGCGATGCTCTTCCGGGGAGGGGGGAGGCACACGTGCAGCATCCCGGCTCAGGACTCAAACTCCACCTCTGTCTCTTTTGGCAGGGTTTCTTCGTGGCTTTTATCTACTGCTTTTGCAACGGGGAGGTAAGTTAGAAGTGCGAGGAGCTGAGCTCCCTGTTCCAGCCCCTTTAGGGTCAGGGAAGTTAACCCACAGCCCCCAGGCTGAGATAACCACAGGGAAAATGCAGATCCATCCCTCTCAGTAGGATTTGGAAGGGAAATAAAAGCACTAGGAGTGAAAAACATGGGGAAGGGATGCCTGTTTTGCTGGCTCTGGGCACCGGCAGCCATCTCTAATCTCTCCCTCAGGTGCAGGCAGAGATTAAGAAAGCCCATTTTCGGAGAAGCCTGGCACTGGACTTGAAGCAGAAGGCGCGTGCCACCAGCGCGGCAGGGAGCTGCTACTACGGCGGGCTGGCCTCCCACGCCACCACGAGCTTCAGCGTGAGCCTCGCGGGGCGAGGGGCCGGGAGCACACAGCAGCGGGGGCTGCTGCTCCCTGCCCGTGCCAGCCTGCCGGGCTACATCCCCAGCTCCTTTGCCTCGGATAACTTTTTGCCCTGTCTGACCCAGGAGATGAGCCAGAAAGCCTGTGGGGAAAACACAGTGAGCTTAACAGACCTGAATCAGCATCACCCCAACCTAACCAAAGAGCTGGAGACGATGCTATGAGGTGCACAGTGTCTCTCCCATCCGGACATCCAGCTGTGCCTGGGAAGATGCTGACCCTCATGCTTTGAGCTCCTTTTAGGCTTGCATGGAGAGCTGGGGTAGGGGACAGCAGCTGGAACAACAGTTCCCTTTCCCTCACAGCCAGTGTGCAGAGGGACCACGCGCTCTTGCTCCTTCTACCTACCTGGCCTAAAACCGAGCAGCCAGTTCAAAACATTTCCTTCCACGCACAAGTGATTGATGTGAGTGACGTCTGTGCTTGCAAAGCCTTGAATCATCACCAGGAAACAATCCTCCAGGCTCAGTCTTACCTCGACAGTCTGGAAGGTGACTTCAGCTCCAGCGTGTGTAAAGCCAATACAACGAGCCCATACCCCTGAAGTCTGACTCCCCTATTTAGCACCAATTCCTGCGTTGTACAGCCCGGGGCTGGCAGAGCGCATAGTGCCCACAGAGCTATTCTGCAGCTCACCCTGCCCTTACTTCCATCCCTGTGCAGCTCACAGATACTGTGAAGCCCAGCACGCTACGCTCAGCCACGACCAGGGAGCATCAGTCACTGGGATACGACAGCTCGGGGTGGCAGGCCAAGCTTTACGGCCTGGGAAGGGTGCAGCGAAACGCCTGGGTCTCCCAGGCTTTACTGCGGGGTTGTCCATAAACACACAGGCCACTGCATGCAAGAGTCTGGACCCTGTAATCTTTTTGCAGGCTAAAAACTGAATAAAGAGACAGTCTGTATGGTTTGTTTCCATCCTTGAACTCCATCACGGACTCAACGGTGTTACGCACAGTGATGGGTTGCTGGAGAGCAGCAGAGGGTGGAAAGGGCTGGACACCCAGCCGGGTTCGCAGCCAGCCAGGCTGCTCTCACTGCTCACTGTCGGGGACAAGGCAGTCCCGACTTCCCCCAGCCCACTCTGCTACACGGGCACTGCCCAGGAAAGCTCATCACCCTGATAGGAAAAGACATTCCTGAGGAGCCCGCAATGCCCAGCCCGGACAGTTCAGCCAGACCACAGGGGAGGGGAGAATTACAGCGTCGTTGGGAGGGGAGGTACATATGCCAGTTAAAATTAAACAGCTTGTTGGCGGTAGCATGGAGGATTTTTTTCCTGCCTGCTTTAATAAGACACATTCCCTCAAGGCAGCAATTTCATGATAAAGACAGTGACAGCGAGCATGTAACTAATTCTGTGCATTCCCAGATCTTCCAGTGAAAAGCTAAGATACAAAGTGAGTCACAAGGACTAGAAAGCACTGGAGGGACATCCCGTCAGGGAAGGGAGAGGCACCACGATTCATATTCTTTAAAAGGTCCAGAAGATGGTGCAGGATCGGGCAGATCCGCACCACCTCCCACCCAAGAAAGCAAGCGCTGTACAACGTGGAAGAGGCACAGCTGGGTGGTGACAGTGTTTGCCCCACTCTGGGGGATGAGAAGCAGAGGGGGTGACTGATGCGCAGGCACGGAGGCAGGAGCAGAATCCCAGGGTTACACTTTACAAACCTGAGCTTCCTGTAATTGATTTGCTCAGCTGTGAGTTCTGCTCTGGTCTCTTTAGAAGAAAGCAGCAGAGCCTGCCACTGCAAGGAGATTCTCTTTCGGGGTAGTGGGCATGCCGCTCACACTGCTACCTTGTTCTGCGGAGAAGGAATCAATCCTCTTATGTACCCAACATGGACCTGTGAACTGACTTTTATAGCTCTCTGTCACTGATCAATATTTACTCAAGAGGCTCCTGGTAGCTGAGAGAGGGGTGAGGAATTTCAATAATCCTGCCCACGAGAAGAGGGATGTGTTAAAAAGAAGGGGAGAAACCCAGGCATATGCCACATCCAGGGCCAGGTCCCAGTGGCAGCGAACTGAGATGCAGGAAGGGAGGGAGCAGATGGCAGCTTCAGACTATGGAGCTGGTTTTTTGTTTGTTTTGAAACTTAAATCTTTAATTGTGCAGAGCGATCAACCTTAAGTGTGATAAGGAAAGGGGAATCCAACAGTTGCTCCTAAACCCCCTGCCACACCTGCCCTGGGAAATCCTTGTCTTAATACTAAATATGCAGAGCTCAAACCAGCACAATGAGATTCCTGCCTAGACCATGATTAGATAATTCAAGTGGAAGCTATTCTTAAAAAAACCCCAACAGATTACAGCTAGTTAATGAGCGGTCCCAAATAATCAAGTTGGTGTCTTAACTGAAACCAGTAGTGTTGCCGAGTTCTCTCTCCAGCTCAACCAATGACCCCGTGAAAAGCTGGGATGAGCAACATGTCCTGGGCTGTATCCTTCCCACTTGTAAAATGGAGAAAAATCTATTCCCCAGGAGGCTGTGAAGCTGAAACAGGGTTTGTAAAACAGTTTGGGGTGAAAGGAAAAACACAGGAAGTCTTTTATCAACTACAGTCCACAACTTCTGGTGAAAGAAAGGGATGCAGTCAAATCTCCATCCAAATGCCAGATCAGCCAAAGGAAGAAATGGAGAATAAAAAGCACATGCTAGGTATTTTTGTCCCAGTAATAAAACATTTACTAGAGCAAGCAGAAAGTAAATGCACAGCTGATAAAGAAAACATCACAATGTCACAAAAACCTGACAGTTTCTGATACTTCTTTCAGTAGAAACAAGACAGAGGTGGGGGCTGACATGTTTCAACAAAAGAGTTCTTCCTTACCTTTATGGTGCAAAAAAAAAAAAAGTTAAAAAACAGGTAATACACACGAGTTAAAAACAGTCAAGCAAGATTTTACAGTTTTAACTACATGTGTCCAATACGGGGCGATACTTGAGCTGTTCCACTTCATCAATCGCTTTTCAGGTTCTCCCTAAAGGCTTCTGAGCAGCAGGTCCCTGAATTTCTGAATGAAGCCTCTTCATTTAGCTACGCTTCATGGGGGGCACCAGATTTTGATTTTTGTGGCATATCTGCATTTTCTTCCCTTTTTTGTTTTTAATTTGAAGAAAGCACTCAACCCTCTCATAACAGAGGGCGCAGAGGCACAGCAGAGAGATAAGTTTGCTATGCAGGCTTCCACCAAAATGAAGGTTATTAGGAAAGAAGAGGTTCTTTTTTAAAGAAAAAAATACCTGGGCAATGGGATTGGGATTCATGTACTGACCACAAACAAGCCCGGGAGTCCATCCTACACTACATGTGAATTTGTGGTTAGCTGGGCTGGAGAAGGATGCCTTGAACAGCTTCATAACAAATAAGGAAAGAAAAAAAAAATCAACTTGCTTCATCCCACCTTCAGCAATGCAAATTGATACACTCTTAG
Organism: Gavia stellata; assembly: GCF_030936135.1. Taxonomy (NCBI): domain Eukaryota; kingdom Metazoa; phylum Chordata; class Aves; order Gaviiformes; family Gaviidae; genus Gavia; species Gavia stellata. The sequence goes on from NC_082621.1 coordinate 3,733,399, forward strand.
TTGATGGGGAGAGGTGTAAGGGGCAACCTGGAGGCCAAATCATTTGGGGATAAGAGAATACATGAAAAGAAGAGATTGGGGAAGAACTCACCATACTGAACAAATTGCTGAAAGATTAATGTTTAACAGGTGGGTCCTGAGCATCTCTAGATGGACTGTTTTTTAAATGTGATCACTGGTTAAGAAAAGACTAGTTTATACTTCTATGGACAACAGTTTCTTAACGTTCCAAAGACGTGAAACAGCTTCTTTCTTGTCAAGAAGATCTGTTTAAATCCAGCAGAGAGTCACTTGAGCACTGAATGTTTAAAAGCAGAACCCAGGGAGCTTTATCAAAATGATTTCTCTTTGACTAAGCATTGTGTATACACGTCATTAGAGTGAATCTGTCCGCAGATGTACCGGCCTGGACTTGCATGGGGAGTTTGCATGGTTTCCTTCTCCTCCCCCAGCTGCTCAACAACCAGTTACCAAAAACCCCAAGAAATCCTCTGGAAAAAGACAACACTACCTGCAGAGATTCCAGGCTGCGAAACACCAGCTTTTAACTGTCCCACCGGCTCTTCTTACGTTTTGGGGGCTCTGGGACAGCAAAACCATCTGTCTTGTTGTCTCGGCTGTTGGCATCCTTCCTGTTCTCACCATTCCTGTTCTCGTTGTTCCTACCTTCGTTGCTATTCCTGCTATCACCATTATTGCGATTGCCACTGCCCACATCAGCGAAGTGCCGGCTTTCACCGTGGCGATGGTTGTCGCCATGTCGGCCCTCTCCGTGGCGGTAAGCGTCACTGTGGCGACTGCCTCCTTCTCCATGGCGTTGCACGTCATTGTAGCGACCACCACCCTCTCCACGGCGCGGGACCTCATTGTGGCGACTGTTCCGGTTGTCGTTGTATCGTTCTCTGACAATGCCGCCACCACCGCTGCCACCAACACCACCACTGCCGCTGCTGCCACCACCGCTGCTGCTGCCACCACCGCCAGCAGCAGCAACGCCAGTGCTGCCACCGCCGATGCCTTCTCGATTGTTGGTGCTGGCATTTGTGTTGTTGAAGCCCTGTACTCCGACACTTGGAAAGGTGGGAACGCTACTCAAATTCCCCGTGCTGGTGAAACCCGGAACACCCTTTGCTGCTGCAGCGGCTGCAATTGGGCTGTCAGGATTTGCAGCATTTTGCTGTGCTGAACTCGTCGGTACTGAGTTCAAGCTCCCAGCGCTGGTCCAGCCACTAGCACCAGCAGCGGAGCTACCAGTCTTTTGATTATTTAAGCTTGCAGCAACGAAGTGGCTCTTATACTGGGACTGCCGGAAAGAGACAGAAAGAAAAAAGAGAGCATGTTTGCCTCTACGCTGCACCACAAAACACGCAGTCATTATGCAATACACAAGCCTGTCTTGAATTCTGGGGAGCCCCTAGGAAAAAGAGTTCCTATAAAAAGTCAGTCTTGGAGTGATTACATTCCTGCTGTGCTTACGAACACAGAATTAGTAACGGACATCTGCTACCAGACCACAGAAACAAGGGAACTCCTATATTGTGGGGTTAATTTTTACACTGAAGAGAAAGGGTTTCTCTGTTCCCTGTTTCTCTTGATTGCAATTACACTATTGCTGCTAAGTAACCTAAATAGGATCAAGCCTAGGAGCAGAATCCAGAAGGGAAAGAGAGCAAAGAGGCAGCAGAAAAAAATTAAGTTTGGCAAATTAACTTTGTGTAAACACGTTCAGTCCAGCCTGCATACTAATTCTGCCACTTTGGACTGCAATGCTGAGTGCGTGCTCCAAGCGGATGAGACATGGCCACAACTACCAAACTCAACTTCCCTGAAATCAACAGGGTTTCTCCATTTTCAGGGGAGGGAGAAAAAAAAAAAAAAGTCTTGAATCATCAGTAGTAAAATTTTTCCATGTTATGTACTTTCCTCTTGAGTTAGAACTTGGAGTACAAGTAATTGAACCAACCTGAAAAGCTGCTTTCATTGCCGTAAGTCTGTCTCCCATTGCCCCCGTGGATGGCTTGTATGCCTCATAGTTACTCATCACACTGTTGTTGTTTCCACGGTCCTATGCAAAAAGACAAAGGACAACTGGAGAGATTTATCCAACACAGACATTTTCAATTTGACTGTTCTCCGAATCTTTCTTGACCCTGCACTCAGGAAATACACCTACTGAGGATGACAAACTTCTGGAGAGCACTGAGCAGCAGAACAGTTTGCCCCATGACCTTGAGGATGATACAAAATTGAAGATGCATTAAGCCTTAGTGACTCACTAGTCAACAGTATAACTGCGTTTCCCAGCTCCTTACAGTACAAGCAAAAGCAAAATGCAATCAAACGGAGACCTTCACAGAGGTCACAGCCAAGACAAAGTGTGAACAAGGCTTCAGCTGTGACTTTCAGAAAGATGCTGAACATGACGTGTTGAAAACACGTCTACAGTTTAACTCTGTCCCCATACACACTGGCAATGAGCTGTTTTCCTAGCATGGACATAACTTAGTAAATGTTCCCAGAGCTGCAAGAATTTTTGTTGCCAAGAATCAGCCTGGAAATGGCCTTTCAAGTAATTTATTAGCATTTACTTTGCATTGACAGTCTATTTGGGGAAGAGGATAACAGCCCAGGACAGTTTCACTTGAGATAATTCTGATACTAACTCTGAAAGACTCTAAGCTATGAAAACCTTTGAAAGGAGAGGCTATACTCCAGTACTAAGAAGATTTTTTTATTTAAAGAGTAGTCAACAATAAGTTTAAAAGTTCCAAGAATCTGTAAACAACTTCTTCAGCATCTCTACTTACAGAATTTTCTGATCCCAGACCAGGACGTTCACGGTATCCTAAGCCACCACCGCCAATATTCAGCTTCTTGCCTTTTCCTCCTTTGAAACGTGATTTCCGGAACCATGGATTCTGTACAAAGGAAGGACAAATTCTTCTCAACACAGGGAATAAGAAGCTTCATAAATGCATGTAATGAAGCTCAAAAAAGAAGGGTTTTGAGCATTCCAAAAGAAAAATATAAATACACTGTTTCCCATTCAACAACGCAGCTGTTGGAAGGGGATGGGATGTGACAGGCTACAGCGCTTTGAAACTAAGCTGTAGACAGTTCTGTCATGTGGCTCTGAAGCTTTTTGTTACAAATGCTTTTTATGAAAACTAATTTTATGTCCTGAACTTTCATCCATGTTAAAGTTTTGGGGGTTTGCATTCTAATAAACCCAGGAATAAATGCAATTTCTAACACCATTCACCTGGGAACTCTGCACTTGCTCATACCTGGGTTTTATTGATTTAGCCCACTGCCTGGCTAAGGAGAAATGAGGTTCTGCCAGCAAAACTTCCTGCAACAAGCAGTGGCCAGGAAAGAGCAGTCCAACCAGACCTCCTCCTGTTACAAGGTTTTAAAACAATGGTTGGCTGCTCTTTTTGTGCCCTATAGTTTCTTCAAATCTGAAGAAGCCGGTAAGCCAAGCCATTCAGCTTCTATACTCTCCTCTCAAAGGCAGCCTGTGGAGCTCTGCCTCACAAATTCTGTCCCTTCCGAAAATGCTGCCTCTGTACCTGAGAAAAAATATTTACTTCATTGCCAAGCAGCTTGGACACTAGCTGCCAGAAGCCACAAGCATGCTAATCCATCTCTGAATTTGGGAATTACCAAAAAGCCTTCGCTCTCTTGCGGCCACATGGGGAGCAAAAGACAAGAACATAAAGAGCTGATGAGTACAGTGGTGCAAGTACAATTGCTTCAGCTATCCCTCATACCTATATATAGCAAGCTTGCCAGACAGCACTGCCAAGCAGGTATAATGATCAAGCAACAACCGTTTCACAGAGTGCATGTCCCTGTAATTATTTTCTAGTTTAGCTTTCAACTAAGCTGCATTTCCCAGGTGCCTGCCACAAATGCATAGCAAAAATCTGATTGTAATGAGATACTGGAGCTGCAGTGCTGTGCTGGCATCAGCCAGATTACAGCTCCTAATTTCCTAGGCAGTGCCTGACCCCAAAATAGATTACATATTGCATTCCAAAATCTTATCATCTTCATGGATTCTTTCACAGGCCATTAAAACCACTAGAAAGCCTACTTAAAAACAGTATAGGTCACCAAAAGGTCACTGTGACCACATGATGGAGCCCGAAACAGGTCCCTGAGCTCCTGATTTTGTGCTAATCATGGAAGGAACCTTCCTTTACTCAAGGAGGTTCTTACCTGCATTGCTAGATCCAACAGCTCTTTGGAAACATGTTGATTAGCGCCTTCCAGATTTCTGACAAGATCACCAGCGAAGTTACTGTCTTTGGGAGTCAGAAGAGTGTAGGCAACTCCCTTCTCGCCTGCTCTGCCAGTACGACCAATTCTATGGGTGTGCGTATCTATATCCCGAGCCACATCATAATTGATCACAGTCTTAATGGAAGGAATATCTAACCCACGAGCTGTAATAAAGAACAATGTAGCGGTAAGTGTTATTACCCTGAATGAACTCAAAGCAATCCCATTCATACCAGCATATCACTTCATTCTGCTCCAGCATACAAAAGGAGTTTCCACAGGAACACTCCCCAGTTAAGACACCCTTCATAGACTAAACCTCTTTGTTATCTTAAGTGTAGCAGTATCTTCCCTAAGAGTAGTGTAAGTTACACTGATCCCCAAGTTTACAGGATTGGAGATGGAAGAGATCTCTTTAAATGACTGTTATTCCAAGGAAGAGAGAGGGCTTTATTAAAGTACACTGAAATTCACTCTCTGTTCAGCTAAATATCTGGGTACAAAAGCTGTTCTAGAGAAGGCTTCAAGCGTGTCCATTTCCTCTTCGCTTAAGCATGCCTGATGTGTCAGCTGATTAAAGAATAGCAACTACTTCCTTAAAACCAGCTTATTTTCTTTCTGTATATTAAAAAATATCTGTCAGACTTTAACTTAAACATCATTAAAAGACTTTAAAAAGAAAACACCTTGCTAACACTGTGTACTTCTAAAAAAAACATCTGGAACACAGTGCCCAGCAGGTGTAGAAGCCAACCCCGTTGCCTTCCACTGACACGTGTTAGCCTTTCTGCTGATATCCACAACTTGTATGAGCTGCCGTTTCTTAGAATGTCACATACCTGCCACATCAGTAGCTACCAGTATCGGGATCCCCTTTTTCTTAAATTCTGAAATGACTTTATTCCTCTCACTCTGGTCCATGTCACCATGAAGCAGCCCCAGATTATGATCCTCCTGCTTAAGGTTATTGGCCAGCTCTTCTGCATTTGCCTTCTTGGTGACAAAGAGGAGAACGCTCCCAGAAGATGTGAACTCCACAAGGCGTCGAGTCAGCCAGTTCCATTTGCTAGGGCCAGAGGGGAAAATCTCCACAATTTGAGTAACATCTTCATTTGCCTAAGGGGAGAAATAAGACAAGCAATAACGCAGGATAGAAAGGACAGTATGTTAAACACACACAGATGGCAGAATAAAACCAGTGTGAGAATAAAAAGTGGAGAAGCAGGGGACCAAAATTCTCCTTTAAAAGAGGTTTCAGCTCTTGCCTAATGCTGACCACTTCATTTTCACAGTGCAGAAAAGGCATGGGTTAAATGATCTACTCTTTGCTAAACCTGAGAGAGGCAAAGTGCAGTCTTTGACACGATGCCATTTAGCACCCTACTGATCTAAAGATGGGTACTTGCAATTTAGGCGCTCTTGTGACAGATGCTATTAACATCTAAAATAGGCTGTGCAAGAGCAGGGTCTGAGATGGAAAGGATGCTCATCAGTAAGAGTTATTCATACGGCAATCAGAGAAAGTCCTGTGAGCTGTGACGTGTCCTCAGCGCCAGGAAGAGAGGAGGTATAAACAGACGCCCTATACACTCCTTATTGCAAGTAATAAAAGTGCAGTGGAGCTCACAGCACTATCTGGAAGTTTCTCCAAAAGATTTAATTTTTACACATTTAAATATTAATTATTTCAAGGATGATGCTCTCGTAATAGCGTAATAATTTAGAACAAAGAAAAGAAACCATGTGACTGAGCTAGGAAAGCTGCTTCTTTTCTTAAGCGATGTTTAGGAAAAACATTTTTCCCAAGAAGGGGCTTCATTAACTTTTTGTTATAAAGGAATACCTCACATTCCTGATTGAAAAAAATAAAAACCGCAGAGAACTGGTTAAGACTGTTCTGAAGACATCTTGTGAAACTTCAACAGTTTTCATATATTATAAGCAAAGTTTCTTCACAGCAAGTGTGATCTGCCCACTTCATTGACTTATTACCAAATCCCTAGTCTGCTAATAGTTCAGCTGCTACTGTCAAGCAAGTATAGAATCAACATTCCCACGTAAAGCAGCTGAAAGACTTTACAGTCTAAGTTTCAAATCCTTCATTGCAAAAGCTGTAATTTATTTATAGTTTTGAGAAAAAACAAAAGGATATACCCATTGATTCAGCCTAATTAAAAAAAAAAAAAAAAAATCAATCAGTGCATTAATGTTGTTTTACTCCTTGATGAAACCTCCCATCACTGTAAGAATATTTGTTGGCAGAAAGAAAGCTCAATAAAATTAAAAAAAACCCCAAAACCTTACTATTTTTTGTTAAGCACAAAGTATTTACTCTTAAATATAAATGATGACTACTGCAGTTCAACATAAATTTCAGACAACAGAAACAGAATGCTTTGTTTCTCTGACTGTCTCAGAAGTAATGTGGAATTACCTCTCCAATGTCTCCCTGCACAACTCGAATTGGGTCGATCAGAATATCTCGGGCCAATTTCTCAATCTTCTTACGGAAAGTGGCACTGAACAAGAGGGCTAAAAGAAAAACAGTACGTGAACTCCTTGAGAAATAAACTTTCTTTCAGAATGGTGAAAACACTGCACAGATCTTGTGAATGAGGACCTGTACAACTGTATTAGATGTCAGTGATCTGAAGCTACAGTCTGTTTTACCAGTTCTAATGAAAATTATCAATCACACTATTAGAATACCTCAAAGTGGAAACACATTTCATGGCAACTGAAACAAGATGCGGATAATAAGTGGCACTGCTGTGAACATTCTTTCATGGCAGCTTAGAACACAAGATCTCAAAGCACAGTAATACTAATTCAGCTAGTCATCTTTACCCTGATTAAAGTCTGTGGAGGGATTACAGACTGATGAACAAGTATGGGTATTAAAGCACACTCACAAGTGCTCCCTCCCAACAGCCCACACTGAGAATAACATCAGTGGACTTTTGCAAAAGTCTCATCGCCTGACTGTGTCAAGAACAGGAAATCCAAGCTGTGTTCCAGATTCTTCACTGGCAGCCCACCATACAGTTTAGTTTGAAACATGCTTGTACTTACTCTGTCTGTCAGGACGTACGTGGCTTGCAATTGATCTAACCTGATATTCTGGAAAGGAGAGGGGAAAATGTTCTAATCCACATCGTACGCTCATTATAACTCAAAATACAACTTCATTGCTTTATTTAACAAATAACCATAGAACGAATGAGTGCCTCTCACTCAATATTTAATTCTACTGTGACTCCCAGGTGCTCCTCGCTGCACAATGGAAGTTCCTTTGCTGTACAAAGAAACTTTTGGAAGTAGCTTCAGCAGAAAGTTCCGTAAGCAAAGATCCTAGCTGAGTCTGTGCATACCCTGTACGTCTTACAAACGCCTCCCTCCATTTGTGGCATTATAGTACTGTCAAATCTTTGCTATGTCCCACGATGCTTGAGCACAAATTCAAAATCATCCAGCTCTGAATGACCAAACCTCTTCCAATAAAGTAGAAAGTTCTTTTAACACCACTAGTTTGTACACACAGAATCAAAGCACAGAAGTGACTTGCCCAAGAGTTATTCAGCAACTCTAAGATAAAAATCAGGGTTTCTGGACTTCAACATCAACAGGACATCGTTGATCTCTTTATACCACCAGATATTAGACCTTGAAATGTGTCTATATTGTCTATAAAATATTTCTTCAATGCATTTGCAAGTATACGAAGCTACAGAGGTTATAAACAGTCCTATTAAGCTGGGAACTAGACACCACTGCTTTCCAGAACAGTGACTGTCATTCATTACATACCAAAACCCATATCGAACATTCTGTCAGCTTCATCAAACACAAGGTAAGTGACTCTTTGAAGATTTGTAGCTTTCTTTTTCACATGATCAATTAAACGACCCTATCAGGAAAAAAAAAGCCGATTTTTTAATGCCTATTTAAAAAAAAAAAGTTAATATATGCAACCTTCAAGCACTTAACTGCTTTTTATCCTCACTTACCAGGGACTTAGAACATAAAACATCTCAAGGCTTCAGACTACAAGTAAATGTCAATATTCAAGTCACAGAAACAGATTCGCAAAACTCTCATCAACTATGCCTGACAAGCTGAATTTTAGGACTGGATTTTCAAGGTTAACAGTGCTAAGATCCTAAAACCCCCTAGTCTTCATTACAATTAAATTTTAATTGTGAACTGGCTATTTAATCACATAATATTTGGTGCGGGAGTTCTTCATGCTTTTTTTTCTTACCTAGTACCCCAATAAATAGCCACAATAACACTTCCTCCAACCATTAGTTGCTCAGTTTTGCCCAAGTTCATAACCACTTTTTTCAATAAGTGAAGTCAGTTGACAATGGTGCTCATTCAAATCACTGGTTCGGCTTCAACACCCATTCTGATAGAATGTTTCAACCCTTCGGTATTACTGCCACAGGCTCTGCACTGATTCAGGAAGATGGCACTCAAGTTCATGACATTCTGGGAATTTTCTTCATGAATTTAAGGCTCAGCAATCAGAAGCTGGTATTGCACACAACTGACACTGATTCAAGCAGATCTTGCTTGCTACTCTGCCTTCTATTGGAAATCGTATCTAATCTCTTTCAATTTCTCTTGGGACACAAATAATCCCAGCATATTTGCTCTCAACATCTGATAACCTGCGAAGAACCTAGATTTCAGTGATCAGAGAACAAATTCGGCATCACCAATGCTATTAAAAAACTGTCTCAGCTTCAGTTAAGAAACAAAAAATTGTACTGTGTGCATACAGGTACTTACTGGTGTGCAGACAACTATCTCTGCCCCCTCCTGAAGGGCTTTGGCTTGCTCCCACATGCTTCCTCCTCCATACACGGCTACAGAGCGCAGATTATATGCTTTACCAAAGCGCTTACATTCAGAATGGATCTGAGAATTTTAAACAAAGCACACCACAGTTCATGTTAGACAGATCCGAGAAAACATACCTATCTTGGAAATATAGTCCAACTCCTGAAATCCACTCATCAGCTAATAACTTAATGAAATTATTCAGAAATCCTCAGGGCTGAATACTTCAGTACTTGTGGGTAATTTCCAATAATTTATCTGGGAAATCTATTTAGGCATCCAATCGTAATTTAACCTGCAGTCTCTATCCTTTTACACATACAATTTGTGGCAATGCATCCACAGCATTCTTAATACTTAGGAATACTATGGGACCATTGTGCAAAAATTAACAATTTTAGATTTGTCATGATACTTCAACAAAAACAGGTGTAAGAGAGAATTGTGAGCTTACATTGGAGGCATGCTGCTAATGCACAGAGTAGTTTTTCAAATAGTTTACTGAGGTTCTCTGATAATTTCTGCCCAGAATTTTTTCTCCTTCTATAAGAACACTGTATGGCACATATATGCTTACTATACACCTACCTGTTGGCACAGCTCTCTGGTCGGGCAGACGATCACTGCAATGGGACCATCCCCCGGTTCAAGCTCCTTTTGATCCATGATGTGAATCAACATCGGCCAGATGAAGGCTGCTGTTTTTCCACTTCCAGTCTTAGCTATCCCAATCATATCTCTGCCACTTAGTGCAACTGGAACACCCTACAAATAAGGAGATTCTAAACCCTTATTATGCCTACCGTAGCATATTCTTGTGCTAGATATTACATAAAAATTGAGATAACAAGAGAAAAGCACATTACAGAGGACTTATAGCAACATACATCAATGCTTACACAGTTTTATTGCCAAGTTCAGATCTGAATTGGTTTGTTTTAAGGACTGGAAGCAATTATCACGTTATGATTGTCGGCATCCTATACGAAATCAACGTTTAGGCACAGTACAACATCCCAAGGATATATTTACCTGTCCACAAACACACCTTGTCCAGCTGCAAGAGTGCCAGAAACAAATTCTCTGAGCCTATTCTTTCCGTAATCATTCTGAGCGCTGAAGTCCCCAATTCATCTCTACCATTGCTGTAAGGACCTCTCAACCACAGTTTTTTTTACAAACAGTATGGCCTAAGGTCCTAATACACATCCCTTGGACACAGCACCATGTCAGTTTTTATACTTCAAAGAAAAGCATCTGAAGTGGTGTGGTTATAACCACGTTATTGATAACCTTAATTACTTATGGTAATCAATCTACACATGCAGTAGAACCCCTTCTGCTTGCACAGCTCTCCAAGGAATGACCAGTTAAATGGTCCCGCTCACAGGGCATTTATTCTAACTGCCAGAAGAAATTAAAAAAATGCCTTGTTGCATACCTCTTCTAGTTAGAAGACATTCAAATATAAGCTGTTTAAAGGAATAAAGTTGTCAATGTATGGGTCTTTACTCAGCTACTGCTATGGTTATTTTTAAAACAGTTTCTAAAGATATAACCCCCCCCCCCCCCTTTTATACATTCCTATAAGCAAGATATGCACTTGAACGTTCTTCGGTCTTCACTAAGAGACAAATGAAGAAAAGTATGGGGATTTATTTGCAGTGGTCATTTAACAAGAAAAAAAGTGGGTAAACTTCGTTTTAAAAAATATCAAATCTATTTTCCTAGAAAAATACGAATTATTCTTCTCCGTGACAGGTCTATATAGGAAACTAGAATCGTACACATCCTTACACGGACTAGGGACCTTTGCATGTGTTCCATTAGTTCCATTTAGATGTTAGAGAAGTAACAACACTCACCTGACACTGTATGGGAGTGGGCTGGGTATACTCAGATTTCCTAATTTGATGCGTAAGTTGCTCATCAAACCCAAAATGAGCAAAACTACTACCAGGCCTCGGAGGAGCAGCACCGGAGACCTTAGAAACAGAAACATATTTTTGTTCATGAACAGAGAAAAACAAAGAGCAATCTGTACAAAAATGAAAAAAAGTGCCTCTTTACCTCCGAAAATGGCTTTTTAATTTTTTGAATAGACGTAAGTTTAACTAGGTGCAAATTCCAGATGTGTTGTATAAATAGGACTTTCAGATACAAAATTTTAGATAAATTGTCAATCAACATAGGCTACTAAACATTGTATCTACCTCCTTGTATAATTGGTCTCCTTTTTCCCCAAATAATTCCCTTCATAGAAAGGCACCACACTAACACGCCACAAATGGCAAAGAACCAATTCTTGCATATAGTATTTCCAGTTTCAATTCCTAGTTCTTTAGTCCAAGTGCAACCATACAACTGGCAATCTTGGGTGCCTACTTTGACGAGTCCAGAGAAGACTTTCAAGAACTACTGAGGAAAACTAAGCTCCCTTAAATCAAAGTCACTGAAGGTATTCAAAAGCTGGAGTTTCCTGTGAAAATCTTCATTATAACTACTAAGACAATCCAAAAAAGTGGGAGTAAGAAGATCCTAGGAGGACAGTTTTGTGACCAGCTTACCCGGAGATTTAGCTTATGACGTAACTCCACCACTTGCTGCGGGGTGAGACTGGTGATCTCCTCATGCTCATCATAGAAATTTTTCTCAAACGGTGGATATTCAATCTGCAAGGATAATTACTCAGTTAGTCCAGGACTCAAGATTCTCTCTCTGTACACTTAGTTTTGGAGAGAAAGGGTCCTTTTGAGAAAAAGTTCTTAATTATCTGCAAGAACATTAGTTTAATATGAAGTCATTTGAAGGATCTTTAGTATGACTCAAGTGCCACAGCACTGAACTATTACCTGCCAACACTCATGCACAGGGACTGAAGCATATTTCAATCTGCTTCTTAGCTCCTGCTTTCTAGAATGCCTCAGACAGAACAGAATGGAATAAACTTCCTTCCTACCTCTGAATGGTCAATAGGTGGAAGAGGATCAATGATTTTTTTGGACGGTGCAATTGGATTCCCATCACTATCATACTCTAGGTTATCCTCTTCCTCTTCTTGGACCACACCAGCAGTGGGGTTTTCAGCCATGTAGCGAAAATAAGCTTCCTGCAGCAAAACATATCAGTAAAATCACATACAATAGGATGCAAAAATACTACATTTGTTTAAATGATGTATATGCTAGATGGCCGTTTGCTTTCACACCCACCATTGAGGAAAAAAAAAAGTTCACTAGAACTGATTCTTCTAATAAATACCAACAGTTACGTCCAGAAGAAGGACAACAAGTACAAACAAAGAAAACAACTGAAGTGTCAGTTAGACCACAAAATGCTTTTAAAAACCAAACTTCTTCTCTTACATGTCTGCTTAACAACTCCTTCTACCAAAACTTGTTATGCTTTAACAACAGAAGAATCTATTCCTATTTCCACGTGAACAAAGCACAAACGCTGCAGGTTTTTAAACAAAGAACACAATGTTACTAAGCATACGATGTTTACATTTTTTTAAACACACTATGCCAAAAATAGTTCCTTCACTTCCCCTAACTAGACTCTAAGAAATGAAAATATATCTATTTTTCATTGAGACAGTCAACAGCAAACGGGAAAGAAACTATTCCAGAAGAGTCCTTCAACACAAGCCCCAGTTAGAACTCACTGTCACATGCCATCCTTACAGCTCACAAATATATACATATCTCAGAATCTCACTGGCACACCAAGACATTCTCATGCAGAAAACACCAGTCTCACTTAACTTTCAAGTAAATAGTTAAGATCAGATTTTTTAAAGCAAGGTTCAATTACAAATAAATGCATATACTCATCTGGCTTTTTCATTTGCATGGCCGATTATCACCCAGTCACACAGAAATGCATACAATACACTTGAACAACAGCTGTCCCCAAGCGTAAGTCACCTTTGCTCAAACTTTAGCACAGCTACGCTCACCAAATTGGAAGCAAAGGCCTAGAGACCAGACAACCCTTCCATACTCTGCGTTACTAGGAGTAACACAATAGTTATTAATTACAGCTTAGTAGTAAGGTACATTTTGAAATGAAGTCCTTCCTCTTTATTATTTCTGTTAGTGATGCCTATAATCCTCAATCAGAACTGGAGCTCCTCTGAACATAAAGAGCAAAAAGCCTGATTCTTGCCCTTAACAGACATGAAATTTCACTGCAAATAGCCTCCACAGTTTGACAGCCTCTCACTGGTGCTCCATGTTAGTTGATTCTGCCACTTTCAAACTTGAAGAGACCCTCAGATACTGAAAAACCTGTACAGAAAGTTGAAGTTCAAATTGACTGAAAAAAATCTTCTTAAACACAGTAAAAAAGAATGAAATTGTCTCCTAATATTCTTCTGTTTTTTTTAGTGAAACACTTAGAAGGGTAGAGACAGCAGGGTAACCACTAGAGCTTCCTGCTGAATTGTCCGGATACTGCGCATGATACTGGAGTTTTGTTTGTACCTAGCAGTTATATATTTGGGGAGGGAAGATTAAAAAAAAAAAAAAACCACAACAAAAAAGAAGATAGAAAGACTGCATAGGAACTCACTTGGTCATCTTCCTCTTCAATGTCATCTCGAATACCCCTGGAAAAACAAGCGGAGAAAAAAAACTTCCCTGCAAGTGTTCCACATACTCAGCTCCATACTTTCATTTGATTAGTGCTGAGCTCCATATTTTGTGGAAGACACAACACTAACAACTCAGTAACATTTATAATCCCAACCCATGGAGTTTTCATATTTGGTGCCAACCATAACAGAGACCCTGCAAAGACTTCTTTTTACTTCTATTAATGAGACTGAAAGATTAGGACTCCGTCTTCCCAGTAGAAGCCACATCAAAGATCATGCTGGTCTAAGCACTCGATGCTACAGAAGTCCCATAACTGAAGAGGAATATGAGCCAGGAAGTGCAAATCCAGTTCAGAACTTCCCCAGGTGGTGATTTGGATCCGGTGTTCTGTTTCAGGACCATGTATATAATCTGATCAACCCCATGCAACCTTCTACCAATGTATCTGACATTTACATCAAGAATCAACAGCATAATTATTTCCCTTGGTCAAAACAGACAGATAAGCTGCAAAAATGTAAACTGTTTTTAAACTCCAAATTTAGTATCCCAACTGTCATATGTACCTAATATACTAGCTTTAAAGGGAATGTCTTAAAACCTAGTTCAAGTTTGGAAGAATCTCCAGTACTACAGGTACAGCAGCACTGAGTTATTTTGCTCACATAAATGCAAGTTTAAACTAAACCATCCTGATCACTGCAAGGATGTGAAAAGAAGAAAAACTACTCAGGCTGATCTGGAAGGTGGTAGTAGTACAACGTGCTGCCCCAATTTGTGTGGCCTAGAAAGGCTTCTCATGTGATATAATTCTCAGTGTTGTTACATTTTACTGTAGGATGCCGCCATGGATTCTTCCCTCCTATTATTCAATTTTTATTGCACAGAACTTTACCCGTGGGCAATATCATGCGCTGGTTAATGCTGTTTACTAGGTATATATTATACTGTCTACAGAACAATCATCATCAACAAAATGCATTGGAATTCTCTCAGCACCATACAAGACACAGGCAGGCATGGGAATTATAAAAGAGAACTTACTTAACATTCTTTTTTTCTTTGTCTTTATCTTCAAGTCTCTTCATGTCTCGAGCAGCTTGATCCTAACAGGTCATAAAATTATGACATGTTAAAAAAACCAAGATGATAAAACATGGAAGGGAAAAATGTTCCTATATAACTAGACCATCATGCCACAGAGACAACACTTTTTGGACTAAACTTTCTTTTGTTCCATATCCTATTATGCTAAATAAATTCTCCTACTAATACCTTTGAAATCTATATACTGCAACTTTGCGGCAATGTTGTTGAAAAAATACATTCTCTGCATTCCTCCTGAAAACACTGTGATAGAATCCAGCTAACAACAGAACTGTAGCTAAGGAACAGCTCATGATAAATACAGGTAATTTCAATTCAGGTAGTGTAAAATGAACAAAACCTTAATTTCATATTCAGAGACACACAAAGCTCTTTGTTGTATTGCCTTGACATGCTCAAAACAGTTAAATAGTTAAGCTACTGTAAATCATATCCACCCTCTCCCCATCTAATCCACCTTTGAGCTCTCATTAACACAGCATCTTACATAAAAAAGAAAAGTGACATTCTGAACACAGCTGCCAAAGCCATGAGTGACATTTCCTGCTCCTGACTGGAGAGAAGTATAGCCACATAAATTAA
Organism: Gavia stellata; assembly: GCF_030936135.1. Lineage (NCBI taxonomy): Eukaryota > Metazoa > Chordata > Aves > Gaviiformes > Gaviidae > Gavia > Gavia stellata. The sequence goes on from NC_082621.1 coordinate 3,748,821, forward strand.
TAAACATTTCACGAGCCGGGTCTTGCCTCCACTTCAGCCATGAATGCCTCAAGAGGATCATCATCACTGTCAGAGTCTGCTGATTTGGAATGAAACTGCTGGCGAGTGGGGGAATTCTCTGCAGGAATGTACGGCAACTCAACATTGCTGGAATCTTCCTCTTCATCCTCAAAGTACCTGAAAAGAAACAAACGATGGCCCAGTCAGCACACAGTCTACAGCACCATGCTGTCTTTCATGGTTTCTGAGTTGAGTCAAGTTTCCCACACAGAAACGAGTAATAAAAGTCAGTATGTACACAGGCAAAGATGTTGAGATTCACTAAATGTACAATTATTCATGTTGTAAGGTAAAAGTGGTGGCAGGGCAAATAGATGTTATGAAACAGATCTTCTTGAGTGCCTCTCCCAGGCTAGTGAATATAGGATACTTTTCAAACCTCCCTTCTATTCAACGCATTTATGTGGCTAATAGAAGGGTTAGTAAAGAAATGTGGAGTTGAATGTTTCCCTGTGCAAAAGACACCCAAATTCACCCTGCTTGGCTCCAATTCTGAACACACCACCTCAGGCAAAGTCTTGTTCAGACCACAGCATGGATGAAACTGAGCTGACTGAGGCTCAGCTGAGATATGTTCTTAGGGAGGGGAAAGCTAGAGGAGGAGAGGTCTCCATGGGCTGCTGTAATATCTCACAGTCTTTTAAATATATTTAAAGGCAAGAACGTATTATCATTCTCATTTTACAGACAATGGGCTGACACCCAGAGAAAGGGTAAATAATCGGTCTAGGGCGACACCAAAAGTCTGCTGCAGAGCAAGGATGGGAGTACCTGGAGGTGACTAGCTCAGTTTTTCTTGTTCCTATTGTCATAAAGCTACTGGGGTTCTGTTACACCATAATGCAGTGTTAGGGTATTTATCCTTGAGCAGGCTTTTTCTAAATAACTAAACCTCATAAATGTCACAGATACTTTCTGTGACCTTGGAAACTTTAAAACACTAAAATCTAGAGCTAGATAAACACAAGACATAACCCTACTTACGCATTCTCTTCATCAAAATTTGCTCGCTTTGACCCAATTTTGTAGAAAGAAGGCAGCTGAGGAGGTCCCGATTTCGCAAATGCAGCAGAAGAACCGGCAGTTCCAAAAGCACTATGAGACTGTTGAGAGAGCTTAGGCTCCTCTTTCTTTCCAGGTGTTATAGCAAATCCACCAAAACCAAAGCCTCTCTTAGTACCAGGTCCACCTTTATTCCAATTCATGATGTCCTCAATATATCTGTTAAAATCACAAAAGACAAATTAATGCCCTTTCTGCTTTAGGCAGTGATATATAATTGTCATGATTTTTCAAAAGAAAAAAACCCCAATCCATTTAAAAAAGTGGATTACTTCAGTCATGATAAAGAGACTTGTGGAAATGTGACTGACAAGAGTTTGATCTGTTTCCCAAAAACGAATGGGCTTTGTTCATTTCTTATAGGTATGAACGTATCCACAATTTGAAAAAAGAATAAAACAAAGAAGTTGTCTTCCAAAACAGATCATGTCCGTCAGTGACTACTTAAGCGTATTTAAGATGTTGCTTGTCTTGTCTGTTTTGCAATCTAAGACAAACAAACCCAAGGGCAGTCCCATCCTTGAGCATTTCATGGATTTGTGAACATCACGCTACTGCAGTCCAAACATCTCTAGAAAAGTGGGCCCAAAGCAGCACATAGCACACCGCTCCGTTATGAGACAAGGCACACTTCTGCCAAAACATCAACTCCCTCTTCTTCTTAAGAAAGCATCTTTAGCCATATATATGTTTTCCAACCTACATTTTCCAAACCGCATTTTAAATACTCCACATAACATGCCTGCCCAGAACTTGGTTTTCTAAGTCAGATGAAGAGAAGACTGAACTGATATACTAAGATGTACACTTTCTATTCCAAGTAATTTAATTATTTCATCTGCATGGTCAAGTAAGTCATACCTTTAAGGCAGCCAAAAAGAGTATGACACCCACTGCTTTCAAGAGCTTTATAATTAGATGGCCCAAAGGCTACAAGTCTTATTAAACAAATCCTCATATTCAGTGAGAATTCTCCAATGAGATCAGAATTCACTGGCAAGAAAAACAACTTCAAAATAATCTGAAAGCAAATACTGCTACTGTTCCCTGTGCAGAACATTTACCAGCTTGGGACTTGCTCAATAAATCTCAAGTCTAGACCAGAGCTCATTGGAGACTTTGGGGAAAACTCTGCTGTTCAGTTCTCCATGGTAGAGCTGACCCCGATGTCCTGTTCTCCCACTTGCACTGACACACCTTACAGCTTTCACACCTGCAGACGTGTGGGAGATAAGAGATCAAAATGTACAACAAACGGATGAAAGCTGGAACTTTGCACTTCTGCTGCTGACAGCACTGCAGGCAATCTTTCAAGTTATCACATCTGATTTTAAGGATTCTTCCTCGCTGTACTTATCGACTTTTTTTCCCCTCCCACCACCCCAGAAAATAAAAAGAATAATTCTTTTATTCTGTCATACAGCTGCAAAAGTACAAAATTTGGTCTGTTTGCCTTCGGAGCCCACTACTGAGTGTAGAGGAAGAGGGTTCCTACAGGACAGCGATGAAACGCAGAGTGAGACCATACACTGACTGCCGAGGCTTTGCTTCCCTGCGAACGCCGTTCCAAGGGAGGAAACGCGAAGGCACGGACCCTTTCTACGGATTCCCTGGATCTGAGGGAAACGCAGCAATACGTCTTAGCTGCTCCCGTTTCTGGCGGTTGCTGAAGAGAAGAGGGACACCCCCCCCCGCCCCGCCCGCCGAGATGGCCCTTCCCTGGGCACAGCAGGAAAGGAGACCGGGGGCCCGGCGCCGCGGAGACCCCCGGCCCCAGAGCAGGCGCAGCGGAGGGAGCCGCAGCTCGCCCTTACCGCGGTGCGCTCTCCTGGCACACCGGGCCCTGCACAGGGCCGGTAGCCAGGGCCCCTCACAGCCCTTCCCGCCCGCGGGCCCCGGCACGGGGGCGGGCCCTTTGTGCGGGCCAGGCCGAGGCAGCCCGAGCCCGCACTAGGCCGCGGTCCCGTCAGCTCCCGCCCGCAGGGGGGACCGCTGGCCGGCGGGGAAGGAGCCGTCGCGCCGTCCTGCCCCGCCCGGCCCCGCGCCCCCTCACTCACCCCTCGGGCACCGCAGCCACCGGCCGCCGCTTCCCCGGTTACCGGGGCTGGGGGTGGAGACGCGACGTACCTACGCACCAACGTGCGTACGCGCGTGACGCGCTGAGGTCAGCGCGCCCCGCGGAGCATGCGCGCTATCAGCGGGTGAAGCCGCGGGAGGAGGGCGGTGGAACCGGGCAAGGCGTGAATGTCCCGGGCCGCCCTCGCCGGCAGCCCCGGGGCCGCGCAGAGGGTGCCGGGGCCCGACTGCTTCCTCAGCCGCGAGGCTGGGGCGCTCCTGCCCGCTGCCCGCGCTTGTACACACCCACCCCCCCTGCGTACACGCAGCTTGGGCGGCCGCTGCGGGCAGCCCGCAGTGCGCATGTCCCCCGCTACGCAAAGCACGCAGACTGCGCCGCTTGCGGCCGCGGTGGCGGGCGCTGAGCGGAGGGCGAGGGCCGGGCCTTAAGCGGCGGCGGTGGCTCCGCGTGACTCAGGTAACGCGGCCCCGGGCCGGGTCCCGCGCCCTGCCGGGTGGGACACCCCGCTCCCGCCTCCCCCGGGGCGGCCGGCCCGGCCTCGCCCCCTCCCCTGCTCCACATTACCGGTCGCCCTCGGCCCCGTAGTGCCCGAGAGGGGCGGGCTGGCAGCGAGGGCACCGGGCGTGCGGGGCCTGTGCTGTGTCCCGCGGGGGCAGGAGGCGCTGGCAGCGGTGCCGGGGGGCCTGGGGCCTCCAGCACCCCGCTGGGGCCGGGAGTGGGGCAGGGGTGAGGGAGTGGGACGGGGGAGCGGGGCAGGGCTGTGGGGAGTCGGGCGTGTGGGGCAGGAGAGGGGGGCCCGCGCCCCGGGGCGGTGGGGAGGCAGGGGGCTAATTTTAGCCTCGCTAACCTTGACTCGTGTCCCTGCGAGGAGCTGGGAGCGGAGGCGTGTGCCTGGAGCGCGGGGCTCCGCGGCAGGGCGGGACGCCGAGCAGCACCTGCGGTGGGTGTCCCTGCCTCAGGCTGGCGGGTCACGGTGGGGCCAGGCCTGCCCGGGCCCGGCGCCGCTCCCTTCCCTCTCGCCTGTGTGGAGATCGGTGGATGAAGCGGCTCCTCTTGCAAGGGGAAGTCGGTGGCATGTGGATCGTGGAGGGCCTGCCAGAGCGTATTCTGCTTCGAGGAGTTGTTTGTACTTAGAACCCGTTCTGCCGCGTGACAGAGGCTGTGTTAGGAGCCGGTTCTGGTTTTCACCCATCTCTAGTTCAGCTGTCTCTCTGCAATCGGCCACAGAAGTTTATTTTGCGTAAGGCTTTGTGGAGTTGTAGGGTCTTTTGAAAGTGGGTATATGCCAATAGTCTCGAAATTCTTATTGTGAAACTGTTGGGTTTTGGTTGAGCAGGTGGCTCTGTTGTCCTGGTGTTTTTAACCTCTGAATGCAAATTCTGTCATATGTAAATATTGTTTTGTTTCTCTGTTTAAAATTCACATAAAATTGTGACATATCCAAACAATGTGCTCAATTCCTGGGCTCTGCCTTGCTGTACTTTCCATCTTGATTAATGTTCTTGGGACCACGTTCTGTTCAGGTTTTTGCTAGAATGAGAAGCCTTTGACGAAGGCGTTCATTTTAGCTGTCCCTGTCATTTGTAGCAGTGGGTTCCCTGCATGTGGTACTCAGAGGAGTGCTGGTGTAATTTGGAAACAAATTGTTTCTATTTCAAATTTTAAGAGAACAATGCCATTAACATTCAAGTTCCCATTCAGATCTAGTTGCGGGAGGGAGTAAAATGAGTCTTACCGCTATGCCTGATGCAGCCGATCCTCCGTGAAACGCAGAAGTAGGGTTACTACTGCCTTTTGAGGCTCTTAGTTGGGACCTTGGTAATGTATAATTCTTGGTGATGTACAGTCTGAGTGGGAGACTGGGGCTGTTTTTGAGACCACGCAGAAAAGACATAGGAAGCTGAGGGCAAAAAAAGGTGAACTGACAAACTGTCTGCAGGTTTGTGGCAGATGTGGGGACAGAGCTTCAGGCTCATGAGCCCCAGTTTACCCTGTTTTGGGGACCGGTGCAATATCCATCCTCTTCCTGCTTTTTTTTTTTTTCCCTGTGGAGCTTACAACAAAAGGTCTCTATCTCTGACCAGAAATAGTGCTGCAATGCTGTGGGACCTGATTCTGAGCATGCGGTCTAGAAAATCAAAGATGAGCGCTTTTAAACTAGCAGAGGCTATTGGGGCATTGCTGTTTAAAGTAAATTAATTAAGTGCATTTTAAGATTGACTGCTCTTGTTACACATTCATTGATTGACTGTGTCCAACTACTAATTAATAACAACTGTAGGCACAGTGTGTGGTCTTTGAAATGAGCTGGCAACGCTGACTGCCTGAGAGATGCTATTGGAGAATCAGTTTTACAGTGGAATGTCTCTGCTTCCAGAACTTGGCCAGGTGTGAACCTGCTGCTGCCTCAGCTGCTCCTGCTGCAAGCAAGAGTCTAGAACCTCACATTCACAGTTATTTTTTCTTGTAGGAGTATTCACTTTCGTTATACAGAAGATGGCAAGATCAGGCAGGGGTTTATGTCTCTCTCTGGTCTCACCCTGATGGTGGTTTTAAATTGTTCATGGAAGTTGGGCATTACTGGAGGTGCAATATAACAGAATTGATACGGATTTTTTGCAATGTTTGATTTTTTTTTTTTACAATTTTTTTTTTTTTCAGTTAAAATGAGGAATTTATATATTTTTATTGTTGTCCTGTTCATCCCATGGAGTTTTTCTTTGGCAAAGTATGATGAATTTGAGGATGGAGATGACATTATGGAATACGATGATAATGACTTTGCTGAATTTGAAGATGTTAATGAAGATGCAGTCACAGAGTCTCCTCAGAGGATCATCACTACAGAAGATGATGAGGAAGAAGCCACTGTAGAGCTTGAAGGTCAGGATGAGAATCAGGAAGACTTTGATGACGCAGATGTACAGGTAATGCCTCATCTCCTTCCTCTATGTGTTTCCTAATTGTATCTCTACACCTTAGTTTCTCACCTTATCTTTTTGGATTTTGCTTACTGGGCTTTGGATTTTCATGCTGTTTGTCATTTTGTCCTTTAGGAAGGTGATACTGAGAGTGAACCGTATGATGATGAGGAGTTTGAAGGCTATGAAGAGAAACCAGATGCTAGTCCTAGCAAAAATAAAGACCCCATAACAATAGTTAATGTAGGTATAAATGTTGATCTGCTTTCTATTTGGTGTTTCATCGCTTGCTTTTTTAAGGCGGTATGCCAATAATGTCACTGGTGTACAAACGTACACGTAAGAGAGAATTTGTCCTAAATAATTTGCTATTTGAATTACAAGAGACAGTGCAGAAATGGGAAGAAGTGTGGAGACAAGAAATACCTGAAATAATGCACAGGATAGCAGCAGAATATGATACAGGTGTGCCAGCTCCCAGTTCCATGCTCTTCTGCCTTGGTTTATGCTACTTTAAATAGCAGCTCTTGAAGCAGAACTTCCAGGGCAGGTGCCTTTGGTCTGTTGATCTCTCTTCTAAGCTGCTAGAACTCCTGTCCTTGGATCAATGCTGTATTCCGTATTCAAACTGACAATTGTAATTGGAATATAGATCAGGAAATTCTTCATTAAAACAGAGCTTTTGAAACATAGTTTTTATCAAAGCATTTTATGACTTAGCTTCTTTTACCCATATGCCTATGTGGGAGAAGTGGCGGAGCTATAGCAGTGAGCTTCATTTAATCCGGAGAAAAACCATACATCCCAGAATGTCTGGGTGCTTTGTCAACACATAAGGAAGGGGTTGCATTGATGATATGCTTACAATAAACATAGTGTATTCTTAGCTTGTCTATGGCTAAAGTTTCAGATTAGAAATGGACTCCTCTGATGGTTTTTGAAGCCAATCTCTCTGTCCACCCTGCATCACCTTCTTGTTGCCTCCCAAGAGAGTCTTTTACAGAATGATCAGGTGCTTGAGGCCTGCATTTTTATTATCCCTGAGATCTCTTTTTAAGTATTATGGCTGACCATGGTAGTGAAAATTAAGGTTTGGGTACTTTTATGACTGAAGGGTGATACAGTGATAGCAGAAGGGCTAATTTTACTCTGAAGATTGCAAGGTCAGGCAGGCTTCCCTGCACAGCCTGTGGCTCTTGGTGGCATCCTGAAAATGCTCGTGGACATTGGGTATTACTTTAGATTTCAACAGAAGTTACACGATGATCAGATAATGCTGTGATGGGCAGGGCATCAAGCTTAAATAATCAGTGGATTGAAATGCTGGGCTGTTGACTTCTCCGAGGGATACATGCTAGCATAGGCTCACTTGGAAGAGAGAAGTATTTTGTTTGTATTAGCCAGGTATTTTGGGAATGCTATTATCAGTTGTTTCCTGTATGATTACTGTGTCCCAGTAGAGCCAAATGAATTATGCAGGCTTAGCTCTGTTCTGTCGCCTTTGTGAAGCTTATTGCTGTGATTGGGATGAAGCTTCTCCAGTACTCCGTGTTTTCCAAATTGTTTGTGTATATGGAATCTGCTCATTCAGTATGTAAAAGACCGTCTCCATTCACTTGCCATAGGTCCCTGCTCACCTTCAAAACAGCTGGGAGAGTTACTACATGGAGATCCTGATGGTAACAGGTCTTCTTGCTTACATCATGAATTACATCATTGGGAAGAACAAAAACAACCGTCTGGCTCATGCATGGTTCAATACTCACAGGGAGCTGCTAGAAAGTAACTTTGCTCTTGTTGGTGAGTTCCATAATGACTAGGATGCATTTTTAGTTTATTTGAATAAAGCTGGCTTTAGATCTGCATGTAGGCTATAGAGAAGAGTAACCTTTTCTATGCAGATGCAAGATAGCACTGATGACAGCTCTGTGTGTAGACAAATAGTGTGCCAGTCTTCCAGAGCTGAAATTAGATTATGGTCTTGTGGTATAAATTCTTCAGAAACATCATGGTGATACTGAAGTAATCCAGCAACAACTGAGCTCTAAGTCTGCTGATGAACTTTGGTGTTTTAAATTAGTGATTTTTAGACTGCAGTTCTCTTTCACTGTTGTTTTCTTCAGGGGATGATGGCACTAATAAAGAAGCTACAAGCACTGGGAAACTAAATCAAGAAAATGAACACATATATAACTTGTGGTGCTCTGGAAGGGTGTGCTGTGAAGGAATGCTCATCCAGCTAAAGGTAAGGATGAGTGGGTTTGTAGCACTGTTTTCCTGTCACCATTTTTCAGATTCTAGAGGTTTTTCCATTCCAGTATGAGCAACAAGGAGTCCTAGCTTGACACTCTTGCTCACATTCAGAGGCAGGATTCTGAAATATGCACACACGAAGGGAAGACTGGTCAGACTAAAGATCCGTACGGGCCTGTGTTCTGGCCATCAAAGTGGGTAAGAGTGAATGCTTACAGAAAGAGTATAGAAACCAGAAGTATAGCGTGAACAGAGGTAACTGGATGCTGAAGAGCCCAGCTGCCATTCAGAGGGACTTTAGTGTTTTGGAGGAATGTCCCAACATGAATTCCAATGAAGTACAACAGACGAATACAGAGTCCTGTACCTGGGATGGAACAGCCCCACACATTGGTTCAGCTCATAACTTGAGGGTACAAGGCCCTGAGAAACTCGTCTAATGCAGAAAGTAGGCCTGCTTTTGAGCAGCATAGGTGACTTCCAAAGCTAAATTATTCTATTAAAAACACCTACTTGTAACTGTCCTCTTTTTCCTTGAGCTCCGCTGCTATCTGCCAATGAAGCGCTGCACTCAAGGTATATTTAGGTATCTTCTTCTGTGTTTATAAACTTGTGTTTTTAGTTTCTCAAGAGACAAGACCTGCTGAATGTTCTTGCGCGCATGATGAGGCCGGCTTCTGACCAAGTGGTATGTACTCAGCCCTTTAGATTAGCTGTGATAAATCATTGCATTCCTTTGGTTCTGCTCTGCTGCTTTTGATTGTTCTTACGACACGCAAGTGAACTGCTAGGTGTCTTTCTATAGTATTCTGTATCTTCCAGTTTAGTAACCGTTGAAGCAGTCTGAAAGCATAATTCATATTTCTTTTCAGCCTGTGAAATGCAAACTGCTGATGACTGGAAATTGTTTTATCTATGGGTTTTATTGTTTGAGTGTTTTGTGAACAGTCTATTATGCTTCAAGACCTCATCTTGATAAAAAGTGGTTTTACGATCTGAAATACTTGACGATTGTTCTTCTGTCTGTTCAGTCTGCCTGAACAGAGTTGCTTAATGCATATGCTGGCCTGGATATTATATCCTGTAATGTTACTTTTTGCCTGGCCCTTGCTCTTGGAGATGAGGGGAATCTCTAACCACATAAATGCCAAGAGAGGTTACATTTTGGAAGAACAGTGGCTGTGTGCACTGTGAATACTCTTTCAATGTATCTATAATTATATTTATTTATATCTATTAAAAATATTTAATTTAGATGAGGGCAGTTGCTCATAAGCCACGGGTATCTGTACTGCAAGTAAGTCTTACAACTCTGCTGTTCTAGTCACTGTCATTATACTGTAGCGTTACACCAGAATACTGAATTGAGTACTCAATAAAACTAAAAAGGTACCTTTACCTTAAAACAAACGGAGAAGCTTTAAATCAACAAGCTTTATCTTAGCTGTGTATGGCCTCACTTAGTCTTTGTTCTTATGAATCAAAGTGTCAGACAAACATTGAAGTCATAGAAGACATAGGTCTCCATTTGGCCAGCAGTCTGAAGGCAGAGTATATCGTATAAATCTGATCAAGGCTAATAACATTCTGTCCTACAGCAAATAAAAGTAACAATGAATGATGAAGATATGGACACCTATGTGTTTGCTGTTGGAACGAGAAAAGCACTGGTGCGACTTCAGAAAGAGATGCAGGACCTGGTATGTATGTTCACACTGCGGATACTAACATGATAAATAACGGGATATAAAAACCTGTGATCTGTAGATCGCTTATTTTCTTGGGAACAGCTGAAAACTTGTGACTGACCTGTTGAAATTAGTGTGTGGGGAAAAGACATTTTAATCTAATGGAGGAAAGTCTAATGCCATCAAACATCTGACGTGCTAGCCAGCTGCTGTCAGAACTGTGGGAAGAGAGGCAATCGGGAGCAGCTTACATCTTCCTTTTGGTGTATAGTTCATTTAGGAGGAAGCTGAAGTATATTCTCAGGATACACGCGAGTGTCACTTCACCTCATTTAATTTGCACAAGTGACTTTTTCAAGGATTGAAAAGTAAACTTAGTGATACATGATGCAGCAAGTTTGGGTCTAAGTCATCTGCTTGTGTGTGATCTGAAATTAAAACTTTCCATGTGTTCAAGCCCTGAAGCTTGCAAAGAATCCAGTGATAACAAGCAGTGGTTTGCAAATCTTTTCTCTCATGACTTGTCTCAAGTAACAGCACTAAAGTGTGGTTGGTAGAATGCCAGTTGTTTTTGTTCCGTTATCAAACAATGTAGGCAAAATGCCTTAATCCACTTTGAGCATTCCAGCATGGATGTATTACAATTGTTTTAACTTTTTCCTTAAAGTACTCCCTACTGAAGGGAAATACTAACTTACACTATTGATACTGCAAGCTTAACTTTATGTTCTAAATGTCCCCAGCCAGACTAGGTGACTGAGTTAGCGTATTGTTATTGTTTCTTATCAGGTACTTTTAGGGGTCCCACTGTGCTGGAACAGTTCAGTCTGATAAGATAACTTACAACCTTGTGTTTATTTTTATTTCTTGCCCCTTGTTCTCTTTGAAACAGAGTGAGTTCTGCAGTGATAAACCTAAGTCTGGTGCAAAATATGGGCTTCCAGATTCGCTGGCTATCTTGTCGGAGATGGGGGAGGTCACAGAGGGAATGATGGACGCTAAGGTAATCTTGAATGAGTTAATACAAATCTTCCTTGGTAACCCTGGCACTTACAACCCATGCAAAAAAACTTGTAATCTTTATCTCCTGTGAACATCACAACAGGAGAGCCAAATAGCCCTAGTGAGATCTAGAGAAATCAAGACCCTAAGGAAGCTTCAAGGCTGGAAGAACGATGCAATTCTCACGTCTTTATTCCTTTTACATAGCAACTGTTAGTCTAACATGAACTGCAGACTTAAAACTGCCTTTCAAAGTCTGGAAGTTAGCTTCAACAGCCAGTTCGAAGGAGAGTGTTGATGGTGTGTCTGCAGGTCCTCAAAGTTGACATGTTATCAAATGAATTGGAAAATCCCAAATGAGAGTTAGATATCTAATACCCGAGTTGCTCATGTTAATTCCATGCATTGAGGCCCATTCTAGCAAAAGCTAACAAAAATTGACAGTTTCAATTTCAGTGTCATTGTGGCAAGCTGAGCACAGCAATTTTCTGTGTGATACATGGACACTTTGGCAAACCCATGTGGAGCGGGTAGGCTGCAGATGGATTGGTGTTGAGAAGAACTAACCCCAGTTTCTCTTTTAGATGATACATTTCCTCACGCACTATGCTGACAAGATTGAGTCCGTCCAATTCTCGGACCAGTTCTCCGGTCCAAAACTTATGCAAGAGTACGTATAACTCCTCCCAGTAGCTGTTGTAACACTAAGCAAAATAGAGGCCGACAAACTTGTTTGCAGTGTGAAGCCTGCTGGAATGCACACAAAGAGAATTTGGGAGCAAAGGTGAAACAGGTGGATAAATACACACCCAATGCTTCCAAATGCTGCATTAGTTCAGAAGATCAAGGTGCTGTATTGCCTTAATATTTATTTTTGTGTGCTGGTTATGCTATAGTTTGGTCAGCTACAAATTTCAGATAAGGCCTGGCAGCTACAGTGTACACAACTGCATGGAAATCAACTGAGGAATCCCACTAAAGGTATACGGCACGTTAGAGTTTAAGGGCCAAGAAATAACACTGCAGGAGGAAAACTCAACACGTTAACTCGGATGCTATTTGAATGCATTGAGAACTAGGTTTAAGCAAAGTGTGCGGTGTAAAACAACCATCAAGGCTGCTTGCCCTTCCCTAGCTCACATGGTTAAACATTCTGCTGTTGAATCCATCGCTTGGGTACTTTTGTTCAGGTTGATTCTCAGCTGTGCTTCAGATAAACACTGATGCATTATCTCTTCTGTTTCTCTAAGCCTCCTAATCTTGAGGTGCTTTTAGCTGCTGCTTCAGAATTGCCAAGTGGTGGGTGATTTATGTTCTCTGAATTACCATGTAGGCTTTTGCAAGGCTGTATTATGCTCACAGGCATATAAATAAATGATCCATCTCAAAACTTTAAACTGCCCTCCAAAAAAAGGAACGTACTTTGATTTAATTATAAGACAGCAGTATGTGTACCTTGTACTGAAATTGCTAGGCTTTGGAGGATCCGTGAGACGTAGGTCTGACTTTCGTACATTAGAATACTGTGGGGTTTTGGGTAGTGAAGCCTTGAATTCTTTAGAAAATATTTGTGGTTTTTTTTTTTTCTAACTGATCAGATCTGTAGAAGTATAAACAACATGGCATATGTAAAACTGAACATCATGAAAAATATACAAGCCTTCTTAGGGCTCAGATGCCAGAGCTCAGATGACCTCTGACAATCAGACTGGATGGTGCTGTTAGTACGATTTTACATTAATGCCTTTTCACTGCATGTTTTTGACTAAAACACTTCAGGAGTCTGAACAGTTTGAAACTTGAATTTGGGTTACAGCCAGGCTTTTAATCTTGTTTATTTTATTCAAGTAGTTTGCGAGTGTCTCTTGGCTCTTGACGAGGTTCTCCCTAACAACGTTAGGTATTTTGTATGCCTGTATTTTTCTTCACTCATTCCAGCCACTTTTTTCTTTCCTACCAGGGAGGGTCAGCTTACAAAACTGCCCGAAACTAAAAAGACACTTTTGTTTACATTTAACGGTAAGAGAACTGGTATACATGTGTGTATGTGTCTCTGAGGGAGTGTTGTGCTTTATTTGTGCAAGTCACATGCTCAAGTTCTGTCATCTATGGAAGACAATACATGACAAATTACTTCAGTGCATTAACAGGATCATTGATTGGTTAACCAGGAAACAGAAGGCAGTAGTAACACTGGGGACTGAGCGGCATATTGTCATGATAATAGGATACTCAATCTTGCTATTACTGATCTTAGTTCAGACTCATACCTCTGCTGGGGGTTGTATTAGGTCACCATTGGAAGATGGCTTGTTTTTAAGCCACACGCCTTGCAGTCTGAGCTTGCACGGTTACCTGGTTAACCCTGGTTTGAAATAAAAGCAGCCTGTTGGGAGCCTATTCTAGAAAAGGCCCATAGTTCTCTTCAAAATTCAAGGCCATAGCTCCAAGTGAAGCTAATGTCAGAGCCTGAATTCAACCCTTATGTTTGTATTGTGTACTAATAAAACTAAGAAAGATTGTGGGGGGGAAATGTGCCTGTCACCGTGCGAGGAATCTAAATGCGATCTCCAAAGCTAAACACCTCTTTTAGTTAGTTACATCCTTCCTACAGAGGAGGATAAAAACATTTTTCTTTCATGAATGGTGTGAGCAGTAAGGAATGAGTGTTACAGCAAGTAGAAAAATCCTGCCAGCCTCTGAATTAACAAGAAACTCTTTATTTCAGTGCCTGGTTCAGGCAACACTTCCCCAAAGGACATGGAGTCTTTGCTGCCTCTGATGAGCATGGTTATCTACTCTATTGACAAAGCAAAGAAGTTCCGTCTGAACAGAGAAGTAAGTAGTGTGTATTTTTCTGTTTTCTGAATATTGTATGAAGTGGCAACCATTACCATTGGATCCTTAATCTTAAGATTGGGAGCCTTATGTTTCTAATATGACTACCAGAGATACGTGTCCTGCTCCTGGGGAAATGCGTATTAACTGCATTTGCTTTTCTCTGTGAAAAGGGTAAACAAAAAGCTGACAAGAACAGGGCTCGCGTGGAAGAGAACTTCCTTAAACTGACTCACGTGCAAAGACAGGAGGCTGCCCAGTCCCGTCG